>NW_004567127.1:1648253-1667470 GCF_000260355.1 Condylura cristata | reverse complement strand
TTCCTTCTGCCCCAGCTCCTTGCATGAGTCTGGTTTTATCCTGTGATGTCTCCTTCAGGTGTTCTGTTCTTTCTCTCCATCAGCAGAGATTTGGGGCCCTGGGGAAGCCCAGTGGACTCCATTTCTTTGGAAGGAGGGTTTGTTTTCTCTCCTTTAACCTGCTGACTCTGATCCTGGACAGAATTTTCTAAAGCTGGTCCTGCTAATTCTCCCCCCAAGCCTGCCGCATTCCTTCTATCCCCCGCCGTACCCGAATCAGGCCCCTGTGCGCCCCCTCCAGCCCCACACACCACCGGCGTGATGATGCCACCGCTAAGGCCCCCGACCCAGAATCAGGCCCTGGGGAGCCCGTCATGGGTCACCCCTCCAGGCCTCTGGCTCCCTCCCCCGTGCCCTGGGGCGCCCAGGCCCGCCTGTCCAGCACATGCCTGGTGCAGCCTTCACGTGAGGGGGCCCTTCCCGCACAGCCCGGCACCCCCATCTCTCAGCGCCAGCCCTACCTTCCTCCACACTGACCTCTCCATTGCACCTCCGTCCCTAAGACACAGAAGCGCCGGGTAAGCTGGGGTTCACTCCGGGCCGCTGGCCGACACTGCTGCTCATTAAGCCTCGCCATCGGCCCGCCCCAGCCGCCCAGGCAGGAAGTGTGATTGCCCTCGCTTCCCTAAGGAGCGAGCCGAGGTCCAGGGAGGGTGTGCCAGGACCCGAGGTCAGATCAGCAGAGGAAGGGGGGCGGGAGGCCGCGTTCAAGTCAGCGGCGCTCTGGAGTCCGCCCGCCCTTCTCACGCTACGCGTGGGGTTTCTCATTCACCCCTGATTAACCGCCCCACTGCGTGGCGCCTGTCAGTGGCACGTGTTGTGATAACACTGGGGCGCGTGGCCGGGCCCTCGGCTCAGTGGACTCCGCCCGGCGTCCCGGGCCGCCAGGTTCCTCCTCATGCTGGCAAGCCCCTTTCTGATCTTGTCTCTGTCCTTGTGGCACAGATGGCACCAGTGCAGGGCTCTGTCTGGACTGTGAGGGCTGAGGCCAAGCACGGGGTCTCCCTGGGCACCGGATGAAAGAATATTATCAGGAGGGTGAGTGCGTGGGAATCAAAGTGGGGGAGAAAGCGGGGGCCAAAGCCCCCCGTGTCCGTGTCCTGAGATTCCCAAGGGGAGCAGTGTGGATGCTGCAGCTTGAGAGCAAGGAGGAGTTTAGGGCTACTGCCCCGGCCCCGCCCCGTGGGGTCACGGTCCCCGGTAGGTGTCTGGCCCGCCGGGCCCATGGACAGGCCCTGGACAATGTCCCTGCCCCCACACCAGGAAGAGAGGACTTCAGGTCCTGGGTTCTCAAGTTCAATAGCCTTTTCTTTCTGCCTTAAAAGAAAAATTGCCGAGGCATGAGATACTTCCGTTCTCTGCTGGCATATTCTGCGCTGTGCCCAGTGAAACAATCATATCACGTTCAGGAAGGCCAGGGCCCGTGAGGCGGGGAAACAGGAACCGTCCCCACGGACGTCCTCCTGCGGGGGACAGCAGGGCTGGGGACAAGGGTCATGTGAAAGGGAAGCCGGGCTCGCCAGGCGCTCCAGGCCGTGGGACTGGCCTTCCTGGCGTCCAGAACCCTCGATGGCAAAGCCCAGGAACCCACAGCTGTCCTGAGACCCACGCTGCCCCCCCCAGCCCCTGGGCGCACACACCAAACCCCACTTGAAATCGGCACCTCGGAGCATGCTGCACTCCCGGGTCGTGGTGCCAGGCCCCCCCGAAAGGCAGCGCCCCACTCCAAGGCATGCGCTCTGCGCCGGGTGCTGGCCGCCGCTGCTCACCGGCCGGTCCCCGTGACACGCCCAGTCCCTCCAGGCCAGCCTTCCCGCTGCCTGGGCCTCCCCTCCGTCCTTCCCCCGCAGGTCCTCCCCCAGAGCCTTTCACAGCTTCCCCGGCTGAGTCTGGGCTTCCCGGCCGCTCTCACCCGCTCCCAGAGCCCTCGGACAGGGTCCAGCGCCCCGGGCAGCGAGACCTGCAGTCCGATCCGCCGCCACCCAGAGCCCAGAGCTGTGGGGGGCAAGTTCAGGTCACAGGCTGCCCGGCTCCCTTCTATCGCACCCCACCCGCTGGACAGCAAAGAGCTGGCTGTGGGGGCCTGGCTTTGACGAGCTCCCACGCGGGCGGAGCGGCAGAAGGCGCCTGCAGACACCTGCAGACGCAGTGACGCCCCTGTCGCGGCCGAGTCCTTTCTGTACGGAAAGACGCCAGCTTTGGCCTGGGAGACACACTCGGCGAGTGACTGTCACCTCCCTGATCTCCCCTCCCCACCTGTGAGCCTGGGAGTCTGGCCTCTCCTTTGTGCACTCAGTCCTCTAAGTGAAGTATAATGTGCTCATCACAGCGGGCCCATTAAAAGCTCGCAAGTGCGTGAGTTTTCACAAGGGTGTTACCACCGCTGCGAACATTTCTGTCCCCCAAAGTTCCTGCAGCGGCTTTACAGACAAGCCCCCCGCCCCAGAACTCCGCCGAGCAGCGACGGGCCCCACTGCCATCAGCATGAGCTAGCCTTCCCGTCACAGAGAGAAATCAAGCGCTCACAGCTCTGGGCCTGCTTCTTTGGCTTAGAACGTGTGCCCTGGAAACTCGTGTGCGTGGTGTCTAACTGCAGCGTGCTCTTCGCAGCGCTGAGTGGAAGCCCACGTGTGGACTCACCTTTCCAGGCTCCATCATTCTCCTGTGATGCACACCTGTGCTGCTTAGACTTTCTGGCTTTAGGAAAAAGCAGCCATCAACATTCATGCAAAAATCTTGCCCGTGTGATTTTTTTTTTCCTCTTGGGCTAACTACTAAGAGCTAAGTTTCTGGGTTATAGAGTAGGTGTCTGTTTAACTTAAAAACCTCCAGGCTGGTGGGCCCTCCCTGGTGGCGCAGCGGGTTACAGCACAGCACTGAGAAGCTAAAGCCACTTCCTCATGAGTTCGATCCCCGCCTGCCCCGGAGGTGACCACATGGCGCGGCAGACCTCTCCTGACCCGCCCGCTGCTCCCCTCAGCAGTGTACTTCGTCGATCTGCCTGTTCTGCTCCCCACTCTGTCCCTGGTGAATCCTCTCACCCTCCGCATCTCTGGCCTGTACCCCAACTCTGTATGAATAAATAAATAAATCTTCAAAAAAAAAAAACCTCCAGGCTGGGAAGCGGCTGTGCTGTCCGACACTCCCACCGTCCACATGGAGAAGTCCAGCTGTTGCAATCCTCGCCAACACTTGGGGTCTTTTAACTTCACCCATCCTGAGGGGCCTGTGCTGATGGTTCAGTTTTTTTAGATTTATTTATTGATGCACCCAGAACTGGGGTACAGGCAAGAGGTGTGGGCGCAGTGTGAGGCTTCACCAGAGACAGAGTGGGGAGCAGATAGACTGAAATACACTGCTGAGGGGAGCGGCAGGGAGACAGGAGGGGACTGCTGCGCCCAGTGAGTCCCTCCCTGGCTGGGGAAGGAACTCGTGCTGCAGCGGCTGTGACAGCTTCATAGTGCCGCGCTCTGACCCCTTGTGCCAGCAGGGAGGGCCCTGATGGTTCAGTTTTAACTTGCATTTTCCTAATGACTAAACAGTGTTGCCCACACTTTCATGTCAATGGCATATTAGCCACTTATAGATCTTCTTTTGTGATGTGTCTGTCTTTTTCCCATTCTATTTGCTGGGTTATCTTTTTGTGGCTTATTTGTTAAATCTCTTAATATATAAATCGTCTGTCAGACATATATTTGCAAGCCCCTGTCTCCTCGATTGTGACTGGCCTTTTCACTTTAATGGTGTCTTGTAACGAGCAGAAGCTCTCAATTTTGACAAATCTAATTTATCAACATTTTTCTCTTTTGGGTTACTTTTTGTGAGCGCTCTAAGAAATGTTTTCTACCCCAAATTCACAAAAACAGTCTCTTATGTTTTCTTCTAGAAATTGTATAGTTTTAACTTTACATTTAAGTCTATGATCCAGCTCAAATGGATTTTGTATGTGCTAGGAGGTAAGCAAAAGTGAAGTTCCCTCTTTTTAAAATCCATTTACCCAGTTCCAGTACATTTGGGGGAAAGATTTTCCTTTTCTCTACTGAATTGACTTGATAATTTGTCAAAAATCATTTCTACGGACTCCACATTGATCTATTTTTCTGTGCTGACATCAATATCACACTATTTAGAGGTATTTATTTAATCACTAACAGAAATTCTCCAAATCAGATTATTTTGACTCTCCAGCTTCTTTGCGTTTCTACATACATTTAAAACCCCCCATGCCAACTTATATTTTTCAAACTCTGCTAAGCTTTTGGTTGGAATTACCCTGCGTCTGCAGCGGAGCTCACAGAGAACGCGCTCTGGCAATATTGATTCTTACGCTGCGCGCACCGACATGGACCATTTCATTGTATCTTCTTTACTTTCTTTCAGCAATGCTTTGTGCCGCTCAGCGGAGGGATTTACTTCTGAGTGCGGGATGTCTTCACACTATTGTGATATTTTTAAATTTTATTGTTCAGTTTGGGGCTGCTGTTATACGCAAATACATTTGATATTTGTATATTGACTTTGTACTCCATGATTTTCTAAATGCTTTTATTTGTTCTGCTAGATTTTTTTTTCTTAGAAATTTTCACATACACAATTACATCATCTGAGAATAAAGATAGTTTAAGCTTTACACCATTTATTCTTTTCACTTCCCTAGGTGCTGGCTAGGTAGGGCTTCAACGTTATACTGAGCAGAGGTAGTAAGAGCATTTTTTCTGTTCTTAGGAGAAAAGCATCCAATCATGGTGTTAACTAGAAATTTTTCATGGCCTCCCTTTTGTAAAAAGTTCTATTCCTTCTCTGATGATGAACATTTTAATCATGAATGTATGACAATTTTTTTCAAATCTTTTTTCTGTATTTATTGAGTTGCATTTAGGACTTTAGTCTATAAATGGGGTTAAATACTAAACCATTCTTGTATCTGGGGTATAAATTCCATTTGGTCTTAATATAGTATTTATTAATCTCTTTTTATTTTGTAATCATCCCTATTTTATCTTGCTGGATACAGTTTGCTAAGATTTTATTAAGGGTTTTCTTCTCTCTGCTCTTGAAAGATCCATGGTCTTTGTTTTCTTTTCTCATAAAGTCCTCATTCTGGTTTTGGAGTCAAAATATGATGATACTGATATCGAAAATGATTTGGGAAATGTTCTCACCTCTGATTTCAAAGAGAGTTTATGTCAGAATAGTATTTTTCCTTCTTAAATGATTGATAAAATTCACCAATAAAGCCTTCTGAACTACAGTTTTCTTTAAAAGCAGACTTGTGATTATCACTTTTTTTTTTCTTCAGCCAATTTTGTTATGTCTTTGAATGAATTAAGTTATTTTGGTTTAAACTGTTATATTCGCTAGGACAAAATTGCTCGTGGCCTTTTATTATCGTCCCTTTAATATTTATGCCATCTATAATGATGTTAGTTCTTTCATTACTGATTTTGGGATTTTTACCCTTGTCAGTATTAGCAGGAGGTTATGGATTTTATTAATCTTTTCAAAGAACCAGATTTTGACTGTATTATTTGTCTTTTTTTTTTTCCTGTTTAAACAAGTTCAGCTCTTCATTATTTCCCGCCTTCTCTTTTCTTTGTGTTGAGATTTATCCTTTTTCTGTCTTCTTAATGGAGGCTAGCAATCCTGGATTTTAAACATTTTTTCTTGAGGAGGGTGTTTAAGCCTTTATATTTCCCTTCAAGCATTTTATTAGCTATATAGCAATATTTTGTTTCATTTGTTTAAAAACATTTTCCAGTCCTCTCATGATTTTTTGAAACATGGGTTATTGATAAATGTGTTGTCTAATTTCCAAACATTTGGGGGTTTAAAAAAATTTTTTTTTATTGTGATTGATTCCTGGTTAGTTTGATTGTGGTCAGAGAATATATTTTTGTAGATACCAGTCTTTTGACTGGATTGAGAGGTTTTTGTGGTCCAGCATATGATCCAAGTGTTGAATATTCCCAGAGCATTTAAAACAAATGTTTATTCTGCTGTTATAGGGTGGAATGTTCTATAAACTTCAATTAAGTCAAGTAGTTGATTGTGTTATTCAAAGCTCTTTATCTTTATTACTTTTTTAAATTTAAATGTTCTATCAATTATTTCATGAAAGTTATTAAAATCTCCCACTATGGTTTTGCTTCCGTTATTAAATACATTTATATTAGATACATTTATATTTAGAATTTTTATGTCTTCCTGATGAGTTGACCCTTTTATCATTGTGAAATGTCTCTCACTGTCTCTGGAAATACTCTTTGACTTAAAGTCTACCAATGTTCATGTAGCCAACCAAGCTGTTTGGGGACCTACTGTTTAATTGTCTATCTTTTCCCAGCCTTCGCAATGAATCTGAATGTGCGTTTTTTGTATTTTAAGTGTGTCCTCTAGAGATCATATACTTGAGTCTAAAAAACCTAATTTTAAAATATTTATTCTACAGTCATTCACTGTAATTATTGGGATTGCTATTTCTTTCCTGCATGTCCCCTCTGCATTTTCCCCTCTTATTTCTCCTTACCTGCCTTTCAGGGGTGTTTCTTGATTAATTGAAGCTCTTTGATATTCTTTTTAGTTCCTCTATTAGCGTTTCAGCTGTATCTCTTTGGGTCTTTTTGTCTTAGTTTTGCTAAGATTTTGCCACTCGCATCCTGAACTTATCATAGTCTGTTTAGAATTCGGACTGAGACTCTGACAACGCCGGCCTCCAGCCATGCCAGATCCTTGGCGCGAGGTGTTGTCATCAGCTACAAGTCTACCTGCAGCCTGGGCCCCACCACACAGCCGGATTAGTTTTGATGAAGTGGTCACTGATCTTTAAAGAAACTAAGAGAACAAATAAGTTAGCCTTCCATATTTAACTACACATGTATGCTCTTCACTAATTCCTGTAGACGTAAATGTTCATCTAAGTGCCATTTTTCTTCCACCCAGTCTATTTTGGCTCTGCTTGAAATATAAGTCTGCCAGCAACAAATTCTCTTATTTATCTGAAAATTCTTATTCCACCCCAAATTTTAGGGATATTGTCAGAGAACAATGCTGGGATGCAGATTTTGCTTTTCTTTTCACTGACAAAATATATCATTCCATTTTCTTCTAGTTTCCATTGTTCCTTGTGAGAAGTCAGTTCTAATCCGTTTCCTGGATCCTACGTTTCTAAGCTGCCCCATCCCACTTCTTGGCGCTTTGAAGGTTACTCTTTATTTTTTCTTTTTAAGCAGCTTGACTCTGATGACCAGTAACTGAATTGATGAACACTGGAATTGGATCTGTGTGTTTAGATTTCAGTTAGGTCTCTTGAAATATTTCATGCTCTTCACAGTTTCTCATCTAAAAAAAGCAATGAAGACTTTAGGAAGTATTGAGATTAGATATCCAGATAATAGTCCACAAAAATAGAAAAGAATCATCGTACTACAAGATGGGAACTCAGGAGACACTCATGAAGAGAAAACGCACAAGGATTTGATAATAACTAAATCAATCTTTTAGCCCTGCCTAAAAATAAATTCATTTCAGTAGCCAGAGTCGTTCAATAATGAAACCGCTGTCTCCAGTGAGTTTCCTGGTACTGAAGGATTCAAATTGGAGCAGTAAAACTCCTTTTCAGGAAGCTGGAGAAGGTGGTCGGGGTATGAGGATGGATGAGCCACTATCTGTGTTTTACTAAGTGCTATGTATGTCCTGACCTCGCTACATTGTATTATTACATTATTTACTCTATGACAAATAATATTACATTATTATATTATTTATCCAACTCTGAGGATACAGATGTATTATTTGGACTTTGAAATAAAAAATACAAAACCTAGAGAGTAAATTCAAATCCAGGCTCTCTCACCTACTACGACTTAGAGATGGGCAGTTGCTGCAGGGCTGAGTTTCTCTAAATCTCCCGACATGAAAATCGACTTAACAAAATCCACCATTAGAGGAATTAAAAGTGGTGACATGTATAAAAGTACCTGACTGTTAATAGGTAGTTGGTCCAGGTTTCTTCTCACTGAAAGAACAGGGACCACCCCTCCGAGGGTTTAGCTTCGCATCTTGAACTTGCAAGAAAGTCAACCAGTGTTTTCTACATGGAGAAAATATGCTGGACTTGGAGTTCAAAGACCCGAGCTTTAAGCCAGACTGAGGCTTTACTGACTATGCAACCTGGGCCAGAGGCTTCTTCCTTCTTGATGGCCCTGGGCACCCTTACCTGTAAGACAGAGTTGTTGAAACCTATCTGGTTGTCATGAGGATCGAACCCCCATTCTCAAATTTTGCAGCTGAGACTTCTCATTACGTGGGGAAACCAGGAGGAATGTGGAGGGGAGAGAGGGCATCCTGGGGAGTTGGGGAGTGGTAGCAACTATTCCAGACACAGTCGTCTTTGGAGCAGAGAACTGGAGGGTGAAATTCAACATCCCACAGATCTTCTGGACTCGTCTACTTGAATTGGGCCAACAAATGGGTCCAATGAACCAGATTATCTCTAGAATCTCTGCTCTTGCCCTGAAACTTCCAACAACACCGTAGTCCTCCCCACCGATACTTAAACTAGACCAGTTGATGACCCCCAGGAGCGTCCGAAACACAACTAGGAGGCAGTCAATTCTGGGGGCGTCCTGCTGGCTGGCTGTGTTGTCTGTGGACTGTTATTTCATTAATTGAGTTTGACCCCTCTTTTCAAAAAAAAAATTATTTATGCATACAGAACTGGGGTACAGGCCAGAGGTGCAGGGAGTGAGTGGATTCCCTAGAGAGAGTGAGGAGCAGAACAGGCCAACTTATGAAGTCCACTGCTGAGGGAGCAGAGGGAGGGTCAGGAGAGGTCTGCTGCGCCCTGTGGGTCACCTTCAGGGTGGGGATCGAACTCATGCTGAAGTGGTTTTAGCTTCTTAGTGCTGTGCCTTAACCCACTGCACCACCAGGGAGGGCCCTGACCCCTCGTTTTTTAATTACTGAACTTTGGGATACTATTTAATTAAGGATCAGCAAAATTTTATTAGTATTAATTTTAATCAGTATGCCTTCAAGGAGCTTACATTTTATAAGAGGACCCAGGCAAGTTAACCAGTTATCATCATGCAATTTTTTTAAAAGATGTATTTATTTATACATACAGAACTGGGGTACAGGCCAGAGGTGCGGGGGGTGAGAAGAGAGGATTCGCCAGAGACAGGAAGCAGGACAGGCAGACTGACTGAAATCCGCTGCTGAGGGGAGCAATGGGCGGGTCAGGAGAGGTCTGCCGCGCCCTGTGGGTCAACCCCGGGCCGGGGATCGGGGATCGAAATCGTGCTGCGGTGGCTGCGACAGCCTCACAGCGCTGTGCTCTAACCCTCTGTGCCACCAAGAAGGGCCCTCATCATGCAATTTAATAAATCCCATATAATGGGAGGGATCGGATGGAATCGTCTCAGTCTAAAGGGGGGTAGTTAACTTTCTTTTTTCATGTTTGTCAAGAGACTAAATAAAGGACCGACTCCACTGTAAACCTTTTCAGGCTTTGCACCGTTGTCTAGATGGATGCAGGTCTCAGCCTGAAAGAGGAACAATTGAAACAAAGACTGTGAGAGCACCCACTCACCACCTGTGCGTTCGTCTTCATTCACAACCATCGTGGGCGTTGTCCTCCGTGTGGTTGTTGTTTTAATTGCTCTTCAGTGGCCGCTCGAGCCCCAGTAAGTCCACTCCTAAACTCAGCGAATTAACTCCTAACCAGGTATGAACACAAGCTCCGTTTGACTACGCAGGTGGAAAAAACACTAGTTTAAAGCGGTTATGAAGCCATTAAACTGGTAACTAACATGAGGAGAAGTAAGTTCCTATGGGGCAAAAGCCTTTTTATTTCCCAGACTAGAAGAAATGAGAAGAGACGCATCCCACAGTGGGGTCCACATCCCGGGGCAGCTGGCGAGGGTCCGGCTGGACCCCGTGGCCAGCGCGAGATGGAGACTGGGGACAGGACCTTTGCACGTACATCCTCTCCACTCTTCCCTGTTCCTTCGCACGGTTCCGCAGCCGCTGCTTCCACTGCCCGCAGTCAGCCGACCTCAGTCCACTGATCTGGTTCTGAGGAATTCCCACGCCGGGAGAGGCTGGGGTTTCCGAAAGGCAATTTGCGAGAAAAAAAAGTACAGCCGTCAACACGGAAGGAACTGGGGTGTGCATAAACCGTGAGGCGTGGCTGCCAGGCCCTCTTCCTGCAAAGGTTAGGTCTGCGCGCACAGGAGCTGTCCAGGGGCAGAGTCAGCTGAAGGGCCCCAGAGTCCTCGTCACCAGCTCTGAAGGGCTGGGGACACTCTGGTGTCTCTCTAGGCAGCGTGGCGATGAGCTGCGGGCCCCGCTCCCCTCGGACCCTTTGGGGCTTGGTCCTTTTTATGCCTTTTTATCTGCCACTTGGGTCTCAGACAGTTTTACCCAAGCTCTCCCTCACTGATGATACTTTAGCTCTCGCTTTAACGGGCATGTAGAAGCATAGGACGATCCTCCCACTTCTCAGGACAACTTATTTTCCAGCTTTCCATGCCAGGGCCCACCTAGTGAAACAGGCTGAACTTACGAGACTGTGAGATCTGCTTCCGCTAATCCTCAGCTTAAAGCTGAGGTACCCAGGTCTTGAACCCAGCTGCTCTCTCTAGCTCTACATCCTCTAGTACCACGTAATGGAGAGAAACATGGGTCTTAACGCTCAGGGCAGCCTGAATATAAACCCTGATTCTGTCCCTTCTTAGCCCTGTGAACTCGGAGAGACAAATTAATAAGCCTCCTTACCCCCTTACTCCCTTACCCCCTTCTGTAAGTGGGGATAAAAGAGCTACTTGCAGGGCTTCAAGGGTGATTAGATGAAGTGACATATGTCACGCTCCCAGTCACATCACGCACACCTCAGAAGTCCTAACTCTTAGAAGAGTTCCATCAAGGTACATCGTGCTTTCATTTCTCATAACAATGACATCCATGTGCACAAATGTCTCGGGACATCATCGGTTAATATGAACCACATCAAATCAGTCCCTGGTCCTGTGCGTGACAGACAGCAGCAGACACCCCTGCTTCAGCTCTGATAAAGAAGTTGCTGTACTTCTTCATCGTGGGGTCAGAGTTCCATCCGGAGCAGATGAGGCCGGACCCATCTCTCTGCGCCTGTCATTTGCAGAACCTGTACCCACCTATTCCCACTTCTGGGGTCTCCCCCACTTAACATGCAAAGCTTGGAGAAGGAAGTTGGTGCCCTTCGAGAGAGAAGGTTCCAGCAGAAACAGCCACCCAGGCAGTAGGCAGGAGCGATCTTATGGCCATTCAGAAACCACCCAGGAGTCCAGACGAGCACAGGGTGGGGATTGCACCATTTTTAATTAGTACTTCACAGTTTTCAACGGTTTTCTTCTTTCTAGCCCTCTGGGAAGGCCGACTCTTCATTATATGCCTATTTCACACTCTATATGTCTCCTTCATCGTGACAATATTAATTAGAGGATTACTTGGGTATGTTATTTGTCCAGTGTCTCTCCCTAGGAGGACAGAGACCATGTCTAACTAGTGTGACATTGTATTTCTGACTCCCAGCGCAGGGCAGACTGGGTCCCCGATAAATATTTGTCAGATGGGACGAAGCCACAGCACGCACCTGCCCACAGCTGTCGAAGGAGGTCTTTTCAGTCAAGCTAACAGGTTGAGTTGGGAAATTAATCTACTCCCCAAACAAGCACCATGACATTTGCCAAGCCAAAAGCAAATATCACTTTGGATAATCCCACCTACTGGCCCCCAGATAATCAGGAAAGGAACTCAGACACCCCGAACTCTCACCCTGAAGGAATCATCATCCCACTTAAGAAGTCAGCAGTGCTGGGCCTCCCTGGTGGCGCAGGGGGTTAAGTCTCCCCAAGATGAAGTTACCGGCAGCCACAGTGGCCCAGGTTTGAGCCCCCACCAGGGAGTGACCCCCCCAGGCACAGCACACCCTTCCTTTCTCACCTGCTGCTCCCCTCAGCAGGGGATTTCAGTGGGTCCCCTTGCTCTGCTCCCCACCCTCACTGCAGGTGAATCCTCTCAGCACCCCACCTTTGACCTACACTCCAGTTTTGTCTGCATAAATAAATAAACCTTTTAAAAAGAAGCAATCAGCAGCATTTTCTTCCCAATTCCATTTCTTCAGCTTTTCTTACGCAGTCACCAAGACACATCACTGGTTTCTCCAGATTAATTCTTCGCATCCTGTGACGCACCTCTCTTACTCTGATCTTTCTGATCTTTGAGATTGTGCTACTGGAAAACTGCAAAACATTTTAGAATGCGTCGGAAGCATCTTCGAATTCACAATACAATTTTTTTGCATTCAGTAAATTTCCAGGGGTTGCCTTTCCTGCCTCCTACCCAGTTTTCTTTCTTCTGTCTCGTATTAGCTTCTTGTTGGAGACCCTAAAATAAACAGATGGGCCAGGAGGTGTGGCAGGAGCTGCTGTGTCCCTGGCACCAGTGGGTACCTGCTGCAGGCAGAACGCTGAGGGGCTCGCAGACACGCTCCCCACGCCAGTGCGGGGGCTTCTCTGAGTCACTTTTTTTTTTTTAAGATTTATTTATTTGTGGCCCTCCCTGGTGGCGCAGAGGGTTAAAGCACAGAACTAAGAAGCTTAAGCCACTTCCGCATGAGTTCGATCCCCGCCTGCCCCGGAGGTGACCACATGAATAAATAAATAAATCTTTTAAAAAAAAAAAAAGATTTATTTATTTGTGCAGACAGATCTGGGGTACAGGCCAGAGGTGCAGGGGCATGAGAGGATTCACCCAAGACAGAGTGGGGAGCAGAACAGGCAGATCTACGAAGTCCACTGCTGAGGGGAGCAGCGGGCGGGTCAGGAGAGGTCTGCGGCGCCCTGTGGTCACCTCCGGGGCAGGCGGGGATCAAACTCCTGCTGAAGCGGCTTTAGCTTCTCAGTGCTGCGCTTTAACCCGCTGCGCCACCAGGGAGGGCCCTCTTTGAGTAACTTTACAAGTCCAGTGCTAGTCTGTACCCCAGATCTGTCTGCACAAATAAATAAATCTTTTTTTTTTTTAAGATTTATTTATTTATTCATACAGACCCAGCTCAGCAAGCTCCGGGCGGAGCCCCCGCCTGTCTCTTTCCCTCCGCAGTGGCGGATCTGGTTGGGGTGGCGATGAAGCCGTTGTCTCCGCCCTGGCAGACACTGAGAGGCAGACGCCAGGCCCAGGCGCCCCTCCGTGTGCTTGCTGTGGGCCGTGCAGCAGACCCGGCGTCTCCCGCAAGCTCCCCACGTGGGGGACGTCCGAGGCCCCGACCCCAGCCGTCCCAGCTGTGCAGGCGACAACTACAGATTCATCTTATAACTCCCCAGGAGCCCACGGCATTCCAGAGGCAAACGCAGCCGTTTCTGGGTAGCAGCGGCGGCTGCAGGCAGCTAGTCCGTCTCCTGCGGGGCTCGCTGAGGCCAGGAACTGGTCAGGTCCTACAGCCTCAGCTGCCCAGTCCTGACAAGCACTGTAGGGTCTCGGTGGCGGCACCAAGCTGCATTCTGTGTCCAAGGAGCCGCAGCCCAGCTCCTGAGCAGTCGTCAGGTGTCACACAGCGAGTGGCGCGAACCCGGTCGGGCCGCGGCTTAGCCGCAGCGCCTTGCCGCAGGGCGAGGTGTCGCTGGGGCAGGTCTGTGCCAGCCACTGCGCCAGTGCGCTCCAAGATGATCTCATTAAGTCCCCACTGCAATCATCCCCACCGACGCACGATGGAGCCGAAACGAAAAAGAGTTAATTTGCCAAATAGCGCACAGCTGGCTCAGTCGGGCTGTTGGGTTCGGGAGCCGGAGAGCAGGCAAATCCCAAGCGTGCCGAGAGAGCCAGCGATGGGTCTAACTGCGGAGCCTTCAGCAAGACGGCCCCATCGTGGGGGACATGGACACGCGCTCGCTGGACGCAGCCGGGAGAGACAGGCCTCTGGGACGGACACGGCCATGGGTTTGCAGACCGGCCAGTGGGGGCCTGGGCTCCTGAGTGGGCGCCCGTCTCTGCTCACCGAGCCTGCAATGCGGGCTGCCAGCGGCCAGCGGGCAGTCAGCCGCCTGCCAGGGGCAGGGGAGGTGGTGGAAAGCAGAAAAGACCCCCTTCTGTGGCCCAGGACCCCCTCCAACCCGCCCCAGACGAGAGGCTGCTCAGGGCAGGTCCGCCTCGGACACGCAGGTGGGTGACGGAGACTCACGTGCTCCAGCTGCAAGCTAAGCGCCTGTCCCGCTGCCCCGCCAGAGGCCACGGTCACGCTCCTTACCGCCGACGGCAGGCTCGGCCCTGAAATTTGCCTCTCTGTCGCGTCACTGCCCTGTACAATTCACGCTTCCCCTTTTGCGATAAAATATACCCCGGGACAGTCAGGAAAACAGTAAAATGGTGCAGGACCCTGGAAACAGGACCAGGTGCCGGGAGCGGGGGACACCGCAGAAGCTCGGCACACTCAGACTTGGTCGTTTTGCCGGGGGCCAGGGCAAGTGTGCCCGGCAGGGCGGCCTCGTGCTCCCAGTGCGATGCCTGTTCAACAGAAAGAAGGCACCCGAGGGCCCGGCCAGGACGCAGGGACGGCGTCTCCTCTCCTAGCCCGACGCCCCTGCCGCTCCGACCACGCCCACCTGTTCTCCTGTGACAGAAAGAATTGGCTCAATTCTGCTGCAGACCTGGAACTGGCCTGTTTCTTTGCCCACACGCGCTGAAAATGTCCTGTGATCCCACACTTGGAGCGAACCAGAGACAGCATCGCCCCCTAGTGACGCCAGGGGCTCTCCGTGCTGTTCTGGAAGCTTTCCGGGCTGCTGGGGAGAGGAAATGCTCTGGCAGGGAGGAAATGACTCCCTCGGAAGCTCTGATGTTAACCCGCTCGCTGGGGTTGTGTCAGAGCGTGCGGTCTCCAGCGTCATCCCCGGGCCCTCGGCCGGCCGGCCAGCCTCCAGCAGAGGGGCGATGGCCGCAAGTCAGGCTGAAGTCAGTCTGCCCTGCGAGGAAACTCCTGGTGTGGTGGCTCAGCAAATTCTGTCTGGGAAGGAAAAGAGAGTTCTGATGTCTTTGTTTCCATTTCAGGCCCCCAGCAGGTTGAAGCCCACAGACTCATCCGTCGCTCAACCCAAAGCAAAGTTTAAAAAACACCTCTCAAACCCGACACCATCAGATATTTGCCCCTGAGGAATAATGAATTGTCTTTATTTTGGCAAAGAAAAGAAAGGTCTAAAGAATCATGTTGCGGAGACTGGGGCGATCGGAGGAGGCCGGGAATGGATTTTTGTTGGCTGAGTAAAGGTCATGACCTTGAACTCAAAAACCAGGATAGGAGCCTCAAAGCTGGAGCCCAAGTCCCTTGAGGTCTCCTCTCTCTCTCTCCTGTCTCTGTCTCTCTCTCTCACCACCCTGCGGTCACCCCCTCCCGGCACGATTCTCTGGAGAGCAGAGGCCAGGAGGGCTGGTCTGGGGTGCCGGGGGCCCATGGCACCCCATCCTGCCAGCACAGAGGCGGGAGTGAGCGCGCAAAGGGTGCCAGGCTGTTTCCATAGATACGGGTTTCCGTTGCATTTTATGACAGCGTGCCAGGCTGCCAGGAGAGGCATTGTTGGGATGCCTGGGGACCCACTCAGAAGCAAAATGAAGAAGCCGGTCCCAAAAATTGCATTCCCTTCCCGTGTCAGGCCCAAAGGCCCCGGGGAGGCCCCGCTGGAAGGGGAGAAGAGGCTTTCACCCAGCCCTGGGGAGGGGGCAGCTAGGCTGACCCTGCTCACAGGCCGGTAGAATCCGCCCTCTTGAAGGATGGAGAACTCTGCTCTCTGCTTCCTCAGCCCTTGTCCAACCTTTGAAAGTTCTCAACTTCAGATAATACAGGACCTGTAACCAGGCTGCCCCTACGCAGTTGAGGGAAGCAGAGAACACCCCTCCCCACCACCACCCAATACACAGATAAGGCTCTGTAGCTGGTGATGCCAGACGGTTGGAGACGCGCCTGGAGGGAGGGACCCTCACGGCCACCCACCTTACAGAGCCAGAGTCCCCACCAGCCTGCAAGCTCTCATCTGCCCCTGACCCATTTGGGGACACTGCCGATGAGGGGCGTGGTGCCGCAGGAGGCTTGGGAAGTGCGGTGGGAAGCGCCAGGGAGGGAAATCCCAGCTCTCTCAGGAGCCAGAGCCCTCCTGAGCAGGAAAGGGCAGCCTGCAAGGCCCGTGGGGGTGGAGGCCCGGGACCTTCACAGGGTGGCTTTAGGGGGGCGCTACTCCACCTCCCTTTCTCCGGGAAGGAGCCTCCCGGGGTCCTGAAGGACCCTGGGCAGCTTGGCAGCTCCCTGGTCAGCGCCCTGGGGGGAGGGGGGTGCCGAAGTCAGAGGCGCCAGAATCCCCCGCCCTCCCCCGCCCTCCCTGCGGCTCTGCCCCCTCCCTGTGTCCTTTCCTCTGGTCCTAGGACTGTTTGCCCAGTACCTGCCCCCCTGAGAAAGCTCAGTCACCCCACTTCCTTAGGGACCCTCATGGCTGCGCTGGGGTTTCTTCGAGCCCAGAGAAGGGAAAAGGGGAGAAAAAGGAAATCGTATAGAGTGTGTGGCTGTGGCCTTCCCACCAGGTCCTGTGCAGAGGGAAACCCTCAGTTCCAGGCCCCTAAAGGCCACAGTCAAATGTTTCCAGGTCACCACGTGGCTGGGGGCTGGCGGGTGGTCATTCGAGAGGAGAGTGGCCCCAGGTCTCCCGCGGGGCTCAACCTGGCCCCAGGAAGGCGCCCTTTGCTCCAGATTCAGACCGTCCACTCGGGAACGTCTCCCCGGTTCACACTTGAACATGTCCTAAATGTCTACGATCTTTTTTTTTTTCTGTTTCCCACTAATTCATTTGATCATTTAGCAAAACCCACTGAATTCTTTCATTTGCCCTTTTCATCTCCTAAATAAATCAGACATAAAACACATTGTCTGCACTTAGAAATATCACAGAAAAAAGCCAAGCCGCTCCAGTGCACCTGTGATAATGGCTGAGCTGCATCATTCAGAGGCCAGAAGATGACGTGGGTTCCCCCGCGGTCCCCGCCTGGATGGTCTCAGCCCTGCACCCCGCGGGCTGCGCGAGGCGCCACCGTGTGGTCGCGGTGCAGGGTGACCCAGAAGATGCCAAGCTCGCTTCTGAAAACGACTCGTAAAATCTACTTGTAAAATTCTGTGGTTTTTTTAACCCTCAAAGTAATTCAACAAGGCCTGTCCCGTTGCTACATTCATGTTACAGGACAGGAAACCCACGGTGACCTGGAAAGGGAACAAATGTGTTTTGAATCTTCTTTGATCTAAGACAGATGTAAGATGACTTCCGCGAAAATGGCATTATCCCTACTTTAGAGATAGAGAAATTAAAGTCCTTGGTGACTGACAGACCAACTAGATTAAGCCACAGAGCGAGGTTTTCCTGCTGTCAGACCACCTCAGGCTCAGGAAGAGACAGGTTTTGTTAGAATACAGGGTGAGTGGCCCAGGCTATATCCATTTTCTGTCACAAGGAGAAGGAAAAGAAATAAGCCCCTCTCCTTAAAAGCATAGGAAAATATGCCTGTAAAGAAAAAAAATAACAACACGCTCCATCTCTCTTTCTCCACCCACACATGATAGCTGCATGTAAGATGAAGCGCCCAGAGCCATAAAAAGACAAAGCAAAACAGTTGCAAGAGGCAGAAAGATGCAGAGGAGACTCAGTTTGGGTTTTCTGACTTAAAAATCCAAAGAGGCCCTCGAAAATGGTGGTGGTGGTGAATCGGCTGCCCCACTCACCAAGGCGGAGGAATAAAATGCATGAGCTCCTGTATTGTTCAATTAAAAAGCCATTCGAAAGGGGTAACTAAAAAAAAAAGAAAGAAAGAAAGGGGTAACTAAGATGCAGCACCCCTCGCTCTGACCACTCGGTTTTCAACAGCCCAGCCTCAAATGCCCACCTGAACAGCCTCTGCCGGCCAAACTTTGTTTCTCACTGGTTCCCTGAATTTAAATGAAATGTGGAGGGCTCTCTAAGCCAGGCGCAAAGTCCAAAAAGCATACATTTTTAAAGGACAGATTTGACTAGATAAAAATCTAAATCCTCTGCACTGAAAAACACACTGAGAGCAAAGTCACAAACGATAGTTTGAAAAAAAAATGTGCATCATCTGAGACAGACCAGTAACACCCATAATATATGAACAGGGTTATACATCAGCAAGGAAAAGGCGCATAACACCCCTCCCCCCAACAGCAACAAAACAAGCAATTCGGAGGGAAAAGCATGTAACTCACTGGCTGAGAACGCTAGCTCACTCCATCCTCCAGGAATCAGAAAGAAGCAAAGGGAAACAGCAGGACGGTTTCAGCCGGCCCCATAGTCAAGGCGAGAGGCGGGACCGCAGCGGTGATGCCAGGCCCCTCCAAAGCTAGGCTGGCAGTGCAGGCTGAGAGCAGGCCTCAACTTTCCAAGTTTACTTATCATCCGAACAGTCACTTCTACCTCTAGGAACACATCCCCCGAGAGTCCTACATGTTCAAAAGCAAGTACATACAGACGTTATTAATTTCCAAGTCTGTACCTGCAAAAACAAGGTGGAAGCAACTAAATGCCCTTCAGTAGAGAACACAGAACAAATTACAAGTTGTCCCTACTTGGAATATTATCGCAGACATAATAGACAAGGTTGATTGATCTAGACGTACTGCAAAGATTGCCAAAATATATTAAGTGGGAAAAAAAGCAAGTCACACAATAATATAGAAGGCACTGATCTCATTAATATTTATATTTACATACATATATGCATAGAAAAGATTTCTGGAAGAACACACCAGCTATTAAGCATGATTATAGTAACAACGAGAGAGAAAGAAGGGAAAACGGAGAGAGCTTTGTTATTTAACCTACATGCTCCTGGATATTGTTTGATTTTTTTAAAATGTGCAAGTATTTGTGCAAAACATTTGTAATTTTAAAATCTATGGGTATGTGCAGAGTGAATTAGTCTACTTAGTAAGGTTAAATAGTTTGTTCCTATCACAAATATTTTCTAAGTAGACTAATTTTTAAATTTTTTTTATAAAATGGAAATAAAAGTGCCTATTGGCCCTCTCTAGTGGCACAGGAGTTCAGTCTCAGCATTACCAAGGTATCACTGCTAGGCCCCAAGTTCAGTCCCAGCCAGGG
>NW_004567127.1:1643246-1647853 GCF_000260355.1 Condylura cristata | reverse complement strand
GTTCTGCTCCCCACTCTGTCTCTGGTGAATCCTCTCACCCTCCGTCTCTGGCCTGTACCCCAGTTCTGTATAAGTAAATAAATCTTTAAAAAAAAAATAGTGCCGATCCCTCCACTGTGATATATATGGCATGTTTATAGCAAACTTCTGCCCCTCTTCTGATTTATAATATTGTATATTTAGGATGAGCTAACATGATAGTAAAGACAGCAGGAAATGCCACAGTGTTGTTTGCCTGCGGTGGGCTTTCTGGATGTACCCAAAAGAGCTTTTTGGTGTGTATATGTGAATAGAGCTTTGTGATGGTGGTAGAATGTCAGGGTCACAGTGGCGCAAGGGGGAGAACTGTGTACAGAAGTTCTGAGCACCCGGGGACGCATGAACAACCCTAGCAGCTAAGGGTACATTGAGCAGTGGTCCTAAAGTTTAAACTGCATCAGAATCACCTGGAGCGCTTTTTACAGGAACACAAAACCTAAATTGATTTTTTCCGATGATAATATACAAATGGCCAGCAGCTACATGAAAAGATGCTCAATCATCAGGGAAATGCAAATCAAATTAAAGTGAAATTTCACCTCATCTCTGTTAGAATGCCCGTCATCACACAGACAAGATACGTGGATGCTGGTTAAGATGTAGAGAAAGGAGAAGCCCTGTGCACAATTGGTGGGAAGGTAAATTAGGGCAGCCACTGTGGAAAACGGCATGGGAGCGCCTCAAAAATAAGGCTACCATCTGACCAGCGGCGGCCTGGGTGCGGGGCCAGTCCCGGCACCACGGGGGCGAGCAGGGGAACAGTGAGCAGGGGTCCCTGCTTGCGGGTGAGGAGGGCACCGTCAGCCCCACCATCGCAAGCCGTCCTTGGCGCCCCCCGCCTCGTCCTGGGGCCACTTCGGCTCAGCCCCAGGGCAAGGAGCCCACACAGCTGGCCTTTCCCTGCCGGAGTCTCTGAGTCTCTTTAGACACATGACCGAGGCTGGGGAAACACCTCTGGGTGGAAGACAACCAGGGCAAAGAGCTTCCTGGAAACTGCCTTCGTCTACTCAGCCGCCCGGTCAGCACCACCCTAACCTAGACCGCGCACCCCGACGGGCCCTCGGGTACAGCTCCGTAGTCCAGAGGCACTGTCCTGTGAAGGCCTCCTCAAATCCGCTCCTCCCGTGACAGCTTCCATTCCTTGGTGCCCATTTTTTTTTTTAAAAAATAATATAACAGTTTATTTTTACATCATTTTGTGCATTTTCCATCTCAGTTGTAATCCCTGTGGGCTTCCCATCACCAGATCACCCTGTGCCATCACCATAGTCCAGTGCATTTCCCTCCCCCCAGTGTTTTTGATCCCATTCCCCACTCTACCCCCATAAACTGTCTCTGGTATAGAGCTATTTATTATTATTATTATTATTTTCTCGCCTGGTCCGTTATACTCCTGCTATGAGTGAAACCATCCGGTATTTTTCCTTTTCTTTCTGGTTATCTCACTAAACATCATCTTCTCCAGCTCCATCCACGTTGCTGAAAAAGGCATGTGTTTTTTTTTGTTTTGTTTTTGTTTTTTGTTTGCTGAATAATATTCCGGTGTGTATGTGTACTACATCTTTTTAATCCAGTCATCCACTTTTGGGCATTTGGGCTGTTTCCATGTCTTTCTAATTGCAAATAAAGCAGCAATAAACATGGGGGTGCAGGTGTCTTTTTGGATCAGTGTTTTTGTGTCTTTGGGTAGATACCCAGGAGTGGGATTGCTGGGTCGTAGGGAAGCTCCATGTTTAGCAGTTTGAGAAACCTCCAAACAGTTTTCCATAGTGGTTGTACTAGTTTGCATTCCCACCAGCAGTGCAGGAGAGTTCCTTTTTCTCCACATCCTCGCCAACATTTGTTGTTGCTAAATGTTTAAAGATGTGCCATTCTCACTGGGGTGAGGTGGTATCTCATTGTGGTTTTAATTTGCATCTCCCTTATTACGAGTGATGTTGAACATTTTTTCATATGCCTGTTGGCCATCTGCCTTGGGGCCCATTTTAACATCAGGTGATCTCAGGGTTAAATTCATTCTAAGAACTGTTGGTTCATTGACCCAGGGGAGATTTACATGTTAAAAGAGAAAGCCTAAAATACATTTCATCTGGGTGAAGGAACTGTGACAAAGCTTCAGTAATGGGATGGATCAAGCAACAAAGAAGGCGTGTCTTTTCTTGGACCCCGGGATGTTCTGGCTCCTGCTGGAATCTTCTTCCTGCACTGTCTATGCTGGATGGTGAGCAAGACGGCAAAATCCCAGGCCCAAGAATAGACAGACGTCACTGGCCTGGTGACCCCACCATTGCTCCTACAGACTCAGACCAAAAGAGCCATTTTAAGAAGATACAAACTCAGAACCTGCAAATAACGTGACCATGATGAGAATTGGTAGCTCTCTCCACCCCAGTTCAAGCAGCATCTTGTTTTGATGTCTATACCTACTCTGCCCCAAGGGAAGTTGCCATTTTTCCTTAGTCTTCCAACAAAAAAAAAGAAGCCTGTTCTGGAAGAAATAGACACAGACAGCAAGGGGCCTGGAGGCTTTTTTTCTATTTCTGCCAGTTAGTAGCTATATTATTGCTGTTTCTTAACCTCTCTGCACCTCAGTTTTCTGCCTACAAATTAAGTATGGCATTTGCCACCAAGCCACCCCAGGGATGCTGCCGGGTTAATGAGCTGGCTGTCAGGCCCAGTGCCTGCTGAGTGAGGCTGCCTCCTGAGAGACCCCTCCAGCAGAAGGGAGAGGGGGAGGGGGGGCAAGTGTTTTCCATCTGAACCTCCCAACCTGCCTTCCAGTAACCTGGTGAGAATTTTTCAAAGTTGAGTAGACACTCTGGAGATGTGTTTTCTCAGCAAAGCCCCAAAATAGAATCTTGACCTGGTATGTTAGTAGGAACCTGAGGGTCTTTAACCTTGAGAAATGGCTAGAAACAGATTGGCAAATGCTTTCATTCTCTGGAAGAGGTCCCTTAATGCCCCGTCTGAAGCGGCTACACCAGTGCTGCCACTTCCATTCAGAAGCAGCTGTGCCCAGGGAGGGCCTCGCTCTGTGGAGCTGGCTCCCTGGTATCTGTGTTGAGGCAAGTAATTATGGCTGACTGAGGATAATGGCCCCCTGGGTTCCATTAGGTTCGACTGTAAATCCTTCTCCCAATCCTTCCCTCGTTGGATTAAACCCTTAGGATACATGGACCTCGCAATAAAAGGCTGCAGGATAGCACCAGTGCAGCTCTCTCCCAAGGCAAAGAGCTAATCGCCTAACAGCAGGTATAGCCCTTCACAGGGAGGTCTGTGACCCGGAGGGACAGTACTCAAGATTTAGCTAGAAAGTTTCCCACCTGGCTCCATGGTCCCTCGGCCAAGCATTTGGGGCATTATAAACAGGCTTATCTGCTTTTCAACATGACTTTGTCATTTGCCACAAGGACAAAGCATCCAACACAGAAGTGGACAGATATTCCTGAAGGTCAGAGTGACCCAGGGGTCAGATTTTCCCACAAAGAACACTGAAGGTCAAAGAAACAAAGCTAATGAACAAATGAAATGAAAACAAAGGCTTAGACTATAAAACAAAACAGTGGCTACCAGATGGGAAGGGGGAAGAAGTGGAGGCTCACTTAGGTGTAGGAGTCGAGTGCATGGTGAGGGACGGAAACTAGCTTTATTGGTGAACATAATGTAGTGGATACAGGTGTTGATTTATAAAGCCAGACACCTCTAACCTATGTAATGTTATGAACCAATGTTACTTCTATGAAAGGTTTTTTAAAAGGACACTGAAGTCCAAGTCAGATGAGTAACTGTTCCTGTGACGTGGACCCCAGGATGTCACTACATTGTTCCATATGACAATGGTTACTTGCGGGCAATAAATCCTGCCCCTCCTCACAGGATGAATGAAGTGAACTGATACCTAAGAAACCCTGTATGGTTACTAGGAGAAATAAGTGGGGTTTTAAAAAGCAACAAAATTCACTGACTTGGAAATAAAAGGAAAGGGAAAATGCTTTATCCAAAGTTACCAGCCATCCTTAGTGTGAATGTACACTGAAGCAGTGACAGTCCCCAGTATCAGTTATGTTTCTGTCCACTTAATTTCCAGCCTCTTGTCCTATAAATGTCCCTCAGACCATATCAGTCTTTTTTTTTTTTTTTTTTTACTGTTTTACTTGTTTTTGCATAGAAGAGCTGGGGCATAGGCCAGAGGTGCAGAGGCGACAGGATTCACAGGAAGCCAGCTGAGCCTTCCGCAGTCTGGTCCTAACCCTTCACTCACATCTGAGCATGCTCCAAGGTCTCCGAGGCCTGTGGTGCAGGACCCTCTGGTGATGCAGTGGTGTGGGACATTCATCTGAAGAGGTGTGAACCTGTACCCCTAAATCATCTAGTGTTGAAGTCAATGTCACCTACCAAAAAATACAAGTCTTTTGTGTAATACTCCATTGACCTAATGGGTGCAGATACGAGAGTATCGTTCGGTTACAAATGGTGCACTTTTTTAATCACTGCGGAAATGTAGCTGTCGTTCCCTTTGCTAAAATCTAGCCTGAACATTCCTCACCTGCAGTTGTGCAGTTTGTGGC
>NW_004567127.1:1621420-1642397 GCF_000260355.1 Condylura cristata | reverse complement strand
CGCCCGCCGCCCCGGAAGGCGGTTCCGGCGCCCGTGCGCGCTGCGCCAATCCCGGCCGGCTTCTGGGGACACGTGGGCGCGCGTCTGGTTGTCAGATCCTGAATCCGGGTGCGGAGGCATCTGTCGCTGTCACTTCAGAGACCGGCCAAGTCCAAGGGTCACTGTACGCGCGCGCCTCAGCGGGACCGCCGTCTGCGCGCCCGTCGGCCTCCCTCCTGCCGGGTTGACCACCCTCCTGCGCCGTGCAGGCGGCAGATGTGGCTCAGCGGCGTGTGAACGGTACAGGACGCCGACGTCCGGCTTTAGTTAGCCTCCTCCGAGGGGCCTTTGTTATCTCCATAGCGCTCCTCGTTGCACGGGCACCACCTATGTATTTATGAGCTTAGTTTTTGAGACCCTCTCTTCAGAGCTGGATCCCTGCAAGTGCAAGCGTGCAAGAAGTACTAGCTGGACAGCTGTTCCTAGAAGTTCAGAGTACTTAAAACTGAGCTTCCCCTCGCCCCTTGGGGGTCTACAGTGAGCTAAAGTGCAGAAGACACCTAAGTGTGAGCAGCGGCCGCAGTCCTGAGGCCTTCAATCGCCACAGGCTGCTTTCACTTGCATAGGCTGTTCCCCACTCTTGAGAGGCACGGCGGCACCATTCCGAAATATAGTTAGCCCACTTCAGAATCAGCAAGTCTTTTTAACAGTAATGTGAACAAAGCATTAAAAATTTGTAAGTGCTCTAAGTATTTGTTTTTTGCTTCAATTTTCACTTCACTTCATCCTTTGGCTCCTCTCTTTAGAATAGAGCATTCGTTGTCCTTGTCTTGAAAACTTTTTATTACAACTTTTTAAAAATATGAAACAGAACACATAATTTTTGCAGTTTTGCATACCTGCCACAATAAGGAGGTTTTCTCTCTTGCTCTTTGCGGTAAACTTTCCCAGCATCTAGATCAGTTATTGGCAGAGGCCGAGCAAGCCTTTATTCAGTCTAAAAAGCACCCTCCTTGGAAAGACCACCACCCACCTCTCCTTTTCCTGCATTTAGGAACTGAAATATTTATTTGAAATGAAATCTGTATTGCAGTTGGTCGGCCTTAGGCAACCTTGATGTAGAGGTGGCTCATCGTGCCAGCAGAGGAAGTCCAGTCCTCGCGGTGATGTCTGGGGTCCTTTATTGACTTCCTGGCTCTTTCTTCCTCAGCATTGGCTCTCATCAGTTCCTCACTCCGCTTTCAACTTAGCGTCACTAAGTTTCTTCTAACTCCTGAACCTGGCCATGCTACATGCCTCTAGACCTACACACAGTCATGTCTGTTTTCCGTGCCCCTCCACTTCCTTCTGGCAAATTCCTACTCAGCCTTCAGATGTTGTTAGCCTCATGCCCCCAGGGCCTACCCAGCCTGGACAGATGCCCCATCCATGCCTTCTCAATACCCTTTGCTGGCTTCTCTGGTGATGGCCCTATCACACTGTTTCGTAATAACCTGCCTACTCCAGGGGTTATCGACTCTGGGAATCGCGTCTTCTCTTACTCATGCTTCTGTCTGAGGGCCTGGCCATGTTAGGCGCGAATGCGTAATGAATAAAAGGGTAAATAAATGATCCACAAAAGGGGAATTTTCCCATTAGTTCTGTTTAACTTCTGTCAGAGACTTTTTATCCCCGAATCTATAGCTTATTTTCAATTGAGTCATTTTTTCTAAAAGCAGCTGTTATCTAGCCCATTTTGAGCTTTCCATACAGTCAAAAGATATCATCTCCAAATTGCACTAAGTCCCAAGGTCAAGATTCTACTCTGCATAATTTTAAAGATATTAATTCCCATTTTAAAATAAGAATCTGCACTTTGCGCCTTTTATTTACAAAATATTTAAAAATGTTTTTTCCTTCTATATGTTTTTGAAAGCTCTTTGATTTCACTACAATTCATGTTAACCTTGGACATAATAAATTCTCTAGTTACTGGTATTCACATTCATTTTGTCTGTTTAAACTGTTTTGTCAGTCTGCAAGGAGCCCCCACTGAAATAGTAAAGGTATATAACTCTCTCCTTTCTTTTTCTTTCCCTCCCAGCCCCTTGTATAGACTTCACTTTTGATTGTTCCCTTTTCTGGTCTGAAGTCCCATTTCAGGAATCTCGGTGATATTTATTATTTTCTTTATTGTGTCATCCCGGTCCACCAATCCCAGTGTAAGTGTCCAGCCTCAGTCACGACTTCAGGAGTCATGTAGGCGTGATCGCTGATCTGCCCCTGAGTGTCCATGCGCAGTGACCTTGAGCAGCCCAGGGGCTCATCGAGTGCTTGCTCCCCTTCCGGCCGCGCCTTTCCTCTCTGGCCTGCGTGTCTGGGCCTCTCTGGTGGCTGCTGTCAGTTGTCTGTGGTAGCTCAGGATCCCAGGGCGCCGGTAGGGCCCCACAGCTGCGCAGACTGCGGCGTGGGACCTCCGCCAGCTCGGGCGTGGTCGTTTTCTTGACCTTGACTTGCCCGTTCCCCTCACAAGCCTTCACTTTCCTCCAAGCCCTTTTTCCATCATCACTTTTCTTACTCAGCAGGTGAGTTCGCCTCCTACTTTTCACAAAATTGAGGCCAAAGGTGTGCCTCCCTCCTTTCTACACATGGGCAGGTAGAGGGTTACATAGACTGGTGAGCTCCATCCTGCAGCCGTGCTCGCCCGGGAAAGTGCCCTGTGCTCCTGGTGCCAGCAGCTGTTTGAAGTGATTAAGAGCCGAGCTTTGGAGCCAGCCTCGGCCTCAGCCTGGATGCTGATCCCGACACTACCAGCGGGTTAGCGCTGGAAGCTTCACCTTTCTGTGGAAGGAGGACAATCAGCCTCACCCATCGGGCTTTTATGATTTAGTGAGAATGCAGAGCTAAGAACTCTGCACAGATTGCAGCGAATGGCTAGCTGTGCGCTCCCTGCGTCCTGGACGTTTGCTTTACGTCACTTTACAAAGGGCCTCGGAGGGTAAATGAGCTCATCACGCTTGTTAGCCTCCTGCCTCCACGGCTGTCACCTGCGTCCTCAGTCCTGTTGCTGCAGAAGGGCTTGTGAGTGTGGGCACCTGGAGCTTGGGTGCGCCAGAAGAGAGCGCGCCTGACCCTGCAGGCCGGCTGAAGGCAGCGGGCGCAGCCCATGAGGAGGACGAGCCATGGGACTGGAGAGGAGGTGAGGCCACAGGACACTGGAGAGAGCAGGGGAAACCCTGAAGGTTCTCTGGGGCACTGGGAAGCCTCGGCAGCCTCCTGAACCGGCCAGCACCCCTGCCCGGCACCCCAGCCTGGCCCATACCCCTGCCTGGCCTGGCACCCCTGCCCAGTCGGCAGCCTGGCCCGGCACCCCAGCCTGGCCTGGCACCCCGGCCCTGCCTGCTGCCTGTTTGCCCAACAGACCTACATTAGTACCTGTTTTCACTAACCAAAGAAATCCAAAGAGCATTTTTGCTTTTACGACAGAGGACAGAGAAAATGGCATTTGGCGTTCGTTTTGCAGCCGCCGTGTGGCAGCCCCGGCCGACGGCGCCCTGCCCGGCCCTGCCGGCCCTGCCCCGCCCTGCCGGCCCTGGGGAGCTTCGTGCAGTCCTGATTCACTGTACCTTAGCGTTCTTGGTATTGTGTTACTTGTGCTGTGATTTGCTAGGTTATTGCGGGGCTCTGGGGACCATCAAAAATGTTCCCGCATGCATTACCGTTCATCACTTTATGCCTTTTAGACCTGGACAGTCTCGGAACTCCTGCTTTCAGACAGTGGGAAGCTTGTGAGCGGCCGGGGCTGCCAGGAAAACAAGCTAACGACGCGCCCCTCGTCCTGCGGTGTTCTCTGCCTCCTCCCGGTTACCCCGTCCCGGGTCGCGGCTCCCCGGCCCTCTCCCCGGCTGCTAGCCAGTGTCTCTGTCACTCTTGGCCGCCCCCCCCAGCTTGCTCATTGTCACGACTGTTTTCACCCCACCCCATCCATCTACACCCCTCAACCGCTGGCTCCTGCCTCCATCTCCCCGTTGGCCTGCTGTCCCGAGCTCGGCACGCCCCCACCTTACCGGAGCCTCCGGACACTCTGGCTTCTTCAGTGCCCGCTCTGCTTCGCTTGACCCTCCCTTAAGCGCGGGGCCCTTGCAGCGGGCCTGCTGCCTCTCGAGTGCGACTTCTGTCCTGCCTCTTCATCCCAGCCAGTCTCCCAGCGGGCGCTTACTCACACACACTGGCCTGCCGGTCTCAGCGCTGAGGAGTGTCCCCAGCTGGTCTGCGTAATTTATCTTTTGCGCAGATATTGCTGGATGTGTTGACTGTGTGGCCCTCTGGCCCTTAACGTGGTCGGCGAGCTCGTGGGGAAAGGCCTGGGCCAGGGGCGCCGCCACTTCCCCGCTAGGGCCTCTGCGCGGCTCCCAGACCGCCACCGCCGTGCTGGGCAGCGCCAGGAGGCGGCGGCCTGTGGTCGGGGGCGCGGCTGCCAGCAACAGGGGAGAACTTGCCATTTGCGGTGGATAACGAGTGGCAGTCACGGTTACTGTGACTGAGCTTTGCTTGAGTCTGCTGCACCTGTCTGTCAGAGACGCTGCTTCTGCACAGCCCTCTGGAAACAAACCTTTTTTTTTTTTTTAATATTTGCAAACCGGCATCCTCTGTGAGAAGCAAGTTTCTGAACACATTTTTATTTCTCTGTAATCTCATCGGTGGTGTTTTATAAGAAAAGTACACAGCTTAAATTTTAATCAGAATTAAAATATTCTAAGACATGAAAATTTTGAAATTAAAGAGCATTTCAGCACCTACTGGCATTGCTGAGGATACAGCAGACCTGAGCAGGGGTCTCATCTCTAAGCTCTGAAATGAGCTACTGTCTTTAGCCGGTCACTGCAGGGAGGTCTGGACGGCACGGTGTGGAGGTAACGTTCTACCTGCTTTCTCTTCCAGATTCTTTTCTTTGGATTTGGGTGGCTTTTTTTCATGCGCCAGCTGTTTAAGGACTATGAGGTGAGAAGACATCGATTTGGTCATGTTCATGCGACGTGAATTTAGATCGTTTTAAAATAGGGCAAGAAAAATACCTACGTTGAAGAAAGATCATGTTCACATCAAAGAGTTTTCCATGAGCACTGTAGAATTCCTTAATGAGAGAATATGATTAGATGTAATTTAAAAAGAAAAAGGCTAGGCAAGGCAGCCCAGAAGCCCAGACTCCGCAACAGCATGCCATAGTCACGGCTGCATATGCACCACAGCGGTAGCTATTCTTCGGGAGAGAATTCCTAATGTCTCCCGAACACCCCTAGGCCCTTGAGTATCTCACCTCATGCCACTTTAAGCCTTGCGTTCGGAAAGCACCCCCAGCTGGACTGAATAGTCCATAATTGACGCCCATTTGCGATAGACCGCGTCGGGGTCCTTGCCAGGGTGCTCTCCATTAACCTCCGCAGGGGGTTGGCTTTATTTCTGCAGCCCTTTTATCCTAGAGGTTTCTTTCCTCCACTGTTGTGGCCCCGTTTCCCGTGGCTAGAGAATTCCTTCAAAATAAGTTCTCTGACTTTAACCAGGTGTTATGAGCTCAGTGTTTCAGATGAGGAAATGACTTTTAGTCTGTTTGGCTTTTGACAGGTGCGCCAGTATGTCGTGCAGGTGATCTTCTCTGTGACCTTTGCGTTTTCCTGCACCATGTTTGAGCTCATCATTTTCGAAATCTTAGGCGTGCTGAATAGCAGGTGAGTAAGGGTGCTAACGAGGTCTCCCTTCAAGAGACCAGTGTCATTTTCTTTACCTACCTGGATCCCACAGCTGAGAAATTCCACTGTGTGGTTAGTTTAATCTTAACTTCAGTAATCACAGCAGATCGGGGCTCTGGTCACTGGTTGGACAGTGACTGTGAAACTGCTGGAGGACGTATCTGACCGTTGCTCCGAGCTGTAGTTGAGAATGAGGCCTCAAGTGCTGGGTCCCAGACTTCACTCCTACAAGTTTTATTTTTCTCGTCTGACTGAATCCTAATTATGGCCCTGACATTGGTCTGCTGATTAAAAATCATCGATGTGACCCCTGACATTTGGGGTTGATAAGGAGTCTGAACATGAGCTCTTGGTCCTTTGTTTCTTGCCCAGGGATGATCGAGTCTGACTGAACTTAGCGTGTCCCTTAAGGCATTTTTTAAAAGCACACCCCTAGGCCTCTCCAGGTAACACACTGGCTAGCTCCTTACTCAGTCTACATCACTTCTGGTCTGTTAGACTTGAGTTTAAGGTTTCTTAGCCAACGTTTGTATAGAGTACATCTGCTATCCTCTTAGACTTAAGTGCCTTTTTTTTTCACTACATGGAAAAACCTTTTAAGAATAAAGTGACATGAATATGAATAAAGTAAGTTAATATGAACTTATTTCTGTCAGGAGTCAGTGCTGAGCTGTGTTACTCATATAGGCCCCTAACATTTGGGGTTCATGGAGAGACTGTATGCTCCGATTCCTTTTGTACTAATCAGAGTCGATAATTGTGGTTTCTTGATAGATAAATGAAGAAATTATCGTACATAGAAATAGGGGTATGTTCTGCTCTCCATGTTTAAGCTTGCTATTTATCAGGCCACTTTCTGGGAGGAGCCAGACGCAGTTCTGTAGGGAAAGGGAAGTAGCTTGGGCTCTTTTCCGCCTTCCCACTGCAGACTCTGCGGCTACCTGTGGCCTCCCCGTTGCTGCCCACATGTGGCACCGTGTTGTGGAGGGCGCTGGGCACCTGCGCACGGGGCTTGCTCACCTGTGATTGCTACATCCTGGCTAGAAGCCAGAGCGCCTGGGGCCTGTGGTGTATGAGCACAGACACCTGGGCCGAGAAGCCGCCACTTAAGGAGAAGTGAAGAGGAGGGGGAGCTCGGGAGAGGCGAGGCCAGAGAGGGTGCCCGAGGCCCGGGGCGGGGAGCCAGTCACTGCCGGGCTCGCCTGCTGCTCTGCCTGCGAGCCTGACCCCCGAATCAGCACTGAAGGGGCGGTGGAGACACCGAAGGCTCCAGAATCCTCTTTCTACCTGCTCAAATTAGCAGTGACCCTGCCCAGTCCGGGATGGGCTGTGCAGCAAGGTCCAGAGTAAGCAATTGCCCAATTGTCACGGAATTTTATTTTCCCAGCCTGTAAGTTTCACTGCCAACAGTGAAGCAGAGGTCACTGCTGACCTCTTAGGATCCTTTTGTTACGAAGGGCCAAGTTGTAAATAGCGTAGGCTTTTGGGTCACACTCTTCCTCTCTCGCCTGCTCACTCTGCCTTTGCTAGCAGACGCAGCCATAGGTTCTGTGTCCCAATTATATAAAACCAGGTGGCCCACAGGACATAGTTTGCTGACTCTGAAGCAAGCGGTGGTGGAAAAAGTTACCGCTCACATCTAAAACCAACGGTACTGGTCTTGGGAGATGATATCCTCCAACTTCTAACTCCTTTATAACTAATAATCCCACATAGTAAGACATCACTCAGCTACTTTGATGTATGTTCCTTAAGCAGCTCACCTTAAATGGTGTAAGAAGTCCCATGCTAAAATCTAGTTCTTTAGGTGCATTATGGGGAATTCAGTCTGTACAGGCTGAGATCTGTCTTTAATTATACCTGTATTTTCATGCTAACTCTTCACTCTACTGTATAACAGAAATATGAGCCTTGACCATCTGTCTGTGCATTGACTGCATCCAGAATATTTATTTTAAAAGCATTTATCTATTCATACAAGAACTGGGGTATAGGCCAGAGGTACTAGGGGGTGAGAGGTTTCACCAGAGACAGAGTGGGGAGCTGGACAGGAGGATCCACTGGAATACACTGCTGAGGGGAGCAGCAGGTGAGACAGGAGAGGTCTGCTGCGCCCTGTGGGTCACTCCCTGGCCAAGGATGACCTTGGCTAACAACAGCTTGATCACACTGAGCCTTTAACCCTTATGTCACCAGGGAACTCTACATTGAGAAGAGTTTTCAAAGGAGAGCCTTGTCCTTGACGAATGGTATTCTCTTGACTCACCTCTGAGCAGAAGTACTATGGCCTTTTATTCAAATATGTAATCTTGTTAGGGCCCTTAGTTTTCTCAAGAGAATGTTACTTTACTGTCAGCGTAAAAGAGTTAAATCACGGCTCACTTTTAATTGGCAACACGGATTGCACTTGTCACTTCCGACACACCGCCTCCCAGTGTCCTTCGCAGCTGAGCTGAGATCACAATTGTCTGGAGGACGCGACTGTATTTGTTTCTCTAGTTGCTCCTAGCTGGGCTAATCGAAAGAGCAAATGCTGTCGTCTCTGGGCGTGGAGGGACTGGCTCCCTGAGGGCAGCTGTCCTGAAGAGCTTCTTGCCTGTGTCCTACCTCCTGTGCCACGTGAGAAACAGCCCCTCGAAACTCACTGGTGTTCTCCAGAGAGGGTGTGGTTGAGCACATGTCCATTGCCCCCACATTTTCTTCTTCATAAAAAAAATTTCTTTGCAGAAATTTCAAAGATTTATGACCTGGGTAAGAACTCAGCAGTAACAAATCAGTAGTAATTATACTTCCTTGAAGCACTTGGTTCATTTTTCTTCTGGACACTGATTCATCTCGCTGATCAGATCTGTTCATTTCACTCTCCTGCTGTATCTAGCAGGTTTCTTTTAGCAGAAAACCAAATCTAACTAGCTTGATGAAGAAAAGATAGATTATAGAGTGCTAGGACATTCATAGAATTTCTCAGAAAGCAGGACATCAATTTAAATGCTAGCATGAAATTTTCAACTTCTTATCAACCATTAGAAAACTAAAACTGTTTAAAAAACTTTATGACCCACCCATAGCAAGTTTCTAGGTCTCTATTTATTGTGTACGTGGTGTATATTTTCCTAACAGCTTTTGGGCCTGGACTGACATGTTCGCTGTTGCTCAGCATCGCTTTTCCTCTCGTTCATATCTCCTTAATATTTATCTCATTCTCCTGTATTTTTTAATCTTCACGAGCTACTTAACCTCTTTCAAAAGAAGGCCGAAGTCCAAAAAATCAGTAATACAAGGACACCATCAGGAAAGTGAACAGCCAGGAATGGGAGGTGGTTTTTGTAAACCAAAGGTCCAATAAGGGGCTTCTACCAGAATATATGAAGAACTGTTAACAACTACATAGTGAAAAAGCAAATAACACAATGGGAAAATGGCCAGTGAGCACAGGAGAAAAGGCTCAACCGCATACGCCCTCAGGGAGTGGAAATCAAAAGTACTGAGGCCTCACTGGCGGTGAAAGCGCAGGCTGTGGGGCTGTCTGCAGCTGGAGCTCGGGCTTCGGCCGGCCAGGGGCTGACCCCCGGGGCGCAGCAGACTCACCGCAGACTCACCGTCTCCCGCTGCCCCCTCAGCACCAGTGTGTTTCAGTATCTCCGCCTGCCCTGCTCCCCGCTCTGTCTCTGGGGCGTCCTCTCTCCCCCTCCCCACCCCCGCTCCTCTGGCCTGCACCCAGTTCTTATCTGCACAAATAAATTTTAAAAAAGAAAAAAAGTACTGTGGGACCCCGTGTGTCTCCCACAGGACGGCCGGGCTCCACGCCCACAAGTGTTGGTGAGTGGGGGGCTGGGGCGCACGCGCACTGCTGGGGGTGTAAGACAGGGTCGGGGAGCAGTGGGGGTGTAAAACAGTAGATCTCAGTCTCCAGACTGTCGTAGTCTTGGGAGGAAAACCTAGCGTGGTACCCCTGGAGCTGGGATTTTTATTTTTTCAAGGTATTTCCATGTTGACAGGTAAATGACTAGCATATTAGTAAAATGTGAGGAAAAACAACTTTCGATAAAAACCTGAAAAAAAGCCAAATGTAGTGTCACAAAGTTTTTTAAACAGTTTTAGTTTTCTAATGGTTGACATGAAGTTGAATGGTAAAATGGTGACTGCCTGGGAAAAATGAGAGCGTGTCCGCACAAACCTTAGACGTGTGTGCGCGCGTGTGCGCGCGTGTGTGTGCGTGTGTGCGCGCGCGTGTGTGTGCGCGCGCGCGCGTGTGTGTGTGTGTGCGCGCGCGCCACTGCTACTGCACTGCCGAAAGTGGCCCCCGACGCCCCTCGTGAGTGGGCAGACACGCCGCGTGCCCGTCGGTGAGGTGCTGAAAGCAGCCGCGTGTTGGCAGCGGCATGACCTTGACGCACCCCGAGGGCACGCTGCGCGGGACCAGTCGCAAGAGCCCCATCTGCGGGAAATGGCTGCAGCGGGCCAGCCGCGGGGGGGTGTTGCTGGCTTCCCGAGCGGATGCAGGGCCGAGGCCTTCTGAGACAGCCGGGCATGGTTGCACGCCTGCAGACAGTGCAGCCATGGGTGGATCATGTCTCCACAGAATTACTTAAAATCCTGTGTCTTGGTGCTTTCTACGTGGTGCACAAGTAGCGAGGTCCAGCAGAGTTTCATTACTAAGTCTACAAAAGAAGCGTTTCTGAGTCTTGACTGTTGACGCGTTCTCACTGGAACGGGGCTCCGGTGGTCGTCACCCTACCCACAGTGGTACTGTTGAGGACACGCGAGATGCGCTGCTTGTCACTTTAGTGAGTGTCGGCGCGCTCCTTCCAGTCAGTGGGATCCTCACGAGCTCAAGGCGAACACAGACGCCTTCAGAGCTTTGGGGTTTTGATCCCCCTCGCGGCCTGGTGCATACTCAGCACTGAGCTCACAGAACCAGAGCCCCTCGGAGGGCTGGGGTGGGGGGTGCTGCCTCCTCACCCGGTGACGCCCCGGTGCTGTGCATTTCAGCTCCCGCTACTTCCACTGGAAAATGAACCTGTGCGTGATTCTGCTCGTCCTCGTTTTCATGGTGCCTTTTTACATTGGCTACTTCATTGTGAGCAACATCCAACTCTGTGAGTAGTTAACTCTGGGCGCACCGGGCGAGGGACACGCGGGCAGAATTCGGGGCGGTGGGGAGCGGCTGCCTCGGGCGCCTCCTGCAGGCCGTCCTGACAGCGCAAAGTGGCCGCGGAATGATGACCAGGCTCTTGTCCGGCTGCCTGTATTTCTGCCCCTGCTGGAATGGCCCCTTAACCCACCCACGTCTTGAGAGTTTAATCCCAGTATGGCCTGGCGGGGGGCTTCCTCTGAAAGCGGGGGGCTTCCTCTGAAAGCGGCTGCCGCGTCGCCGCGTCCCAGAGTCGCAGCCCGCCGGGCGGCCCGGCCCGGCCCCCTGCGCTGGGCAGTGCCCGCCCTGGCCGGGCGCTAACCCCGCCCCTCTCGCAGTGCGCAGGCAGCGGCTGCTCTTCTCCTGTCTCCTGTGGCTGACCTTTATGTATTTCTTCTGGAAGCTAGGAGATCCGTTTCCCATTCTCAGCCCTAAACACGGTGAGTATGTATACAGTAAAGAGGAAAGGATTGCTTGTAATTTTTTAGCTTTGAGAAAAAATCGCTCTTTTAAACTTCTGAGTGTAGAAATGTGATTTCTCTAAAAAAGTCTGGTTTTGAAACAGATTTCTCGTCATAGAAGATGTGGAGAGCCAGTGTTGGAACAGAGTGGTGTCATTTAAAGCAAGGGCCTCGATGTTAGGCTAGTGGACAGGCTTGGAGAGCGAGGTAGCGGAGCGGGGCGTGGCTCACGTCTGCTCCAGTTACGTGCCCATTTGGAGACGAGGTACCCACCGCTTTCTCAGGCCCCAAAGGGGTCCCTGGCCCAAAAGGTAACTACCCTCTGGTCAAGTGATGGTAGATTGTCTTCACCAAGGGCATGTATTTTGGGAAAGAGGAATCAGTGTTCTCGTTAAGTCCAAAAATAGGTCATGGACAGAGCCCTGAACGCCGTGCTAAAGACAGTGACTGAAAGTCCGTCCGCTGATGAGTTCTTCTGTTTCAGAAATAAATAAATGAGTCTGTAATGGACGATTATAGGGCAGATTGTTCTTTATAACAGACTGTTATTTGTACTCTTCCGGCAAGTTAACTTTCCTTATTACTTTTGCCAACGCTTTGCTAGCAGGACGTTGCCTCGTTAGTTCACTCGGTCTTGGGGAAACTGTTATTTGTAGTTACTGTTGTTACTTTGCTCTCACTGTCACCCAGTCACACAGACGGCTCGGAAGCGTGGGGCAGGGAGCAAGGGTAAACCCCCGCGTGCTGTAGCGGCGTAGGTCTGCGGGGTCCTGCATTAGCATGTCCAGCGGCTGGGGTGTCTGCCGTGGTGGGTCGCACGTGGCCAGCGCGAGCGTCATCGCGACGGCTCATGCTCGCAGTGGCCTCTCCTTCGCCCTGAGAGCCGCACCGGCGTCTCTCGTGCCAAGCTGCCCGCCTGTGTCGACGCGGCCTCCCCTTCACGCCTGTCGCTCTCCCAGGCGGCTCTTCTGCCCCTTGACCTGTGCGAGCATCTGCTCCCCGTCCCCTCTTTTATACAATAACTGCCCTTAGCCCGGTGCTCACGTGCGTGGTGTTTCCAGGGATCCTGTCCATAGAGCAGCTCATCAGCCGCGTCGGGGTGATCGGGGTGACCCTCATGGCGCTCCTGTCCGGCTTCGGTGCTGTCAACTGCCCATACACGTACATGTCCTACTTCCTCAGGTACAGAGAACTGTGGCTCTCCCTGCTCCCCACTACAGAACAGGGTGCAGACCAGAGGTGTGGGGAGAGAGGACTCACCGGGGCAGAGTGGGGACAGGACAGGCAGGTTGCCGAAGGACACTGCTGAGGGGAGCAGCGGGGAGACACCCTGTTACCTCTTAAAATGCATATGTCATGTCACGCCACCCTCCTGGATACTTAAATCTGAACCACTTCTCAGCCCCTGGCGAAGACCCGGCGTAGCCTGTTGTTGGCAGCGCTGGAGTTCAGTGTGCAGTCCACGGTGCGGCCTTTTGATTCCCTTTCCCTGGTGGGCGTGGACCGGGGTCTTTGTGAGTCAGCCTTCTCTCCGGGACTGCGCACCCCCTTTATTTCATTTATTTTTAAAGTGGCAGATGGATCTGGTCCTCTCCGCCCACCTCTTTGCCCCCACTTTTTTTTTTTCAATTAGTGTGCAATACAGAAAAGACAAAGAATATAGTTTCTTGTTTTATTTTTAATTTTTTTATTACAAAAGTTTATTTTTACATCATTTTGTACATTTTTTTTTCTTCCATCTCAATTGTAATCCCCGCGGGTTTCCCATCACCAAGTTACCCGTGTGTACCATAATCCCGTGCATTTCCCTCCCCCCAACCCCTATTTTTGACGCCACTCCCCACTCCACCCCACAGAATGTCTCTGGTCTATGGTTGTTCATTATTTTTGTTATTTTCCACCTGGTCCATTATACTCCTGCTATGAGTGAAACCATCCGGTATTTTTCTTTCTCTTTCTGGCTTATCTCACTCAGCATGATCTTTTCCAGCTCCATCCAAGTTGCTGCAAAAGACATGTGTTTCTCCTTTTTGGTTGCTGAGTAATATTCCATTGTATATATGTACCACATCTTTCTAATCCAGTCATCTACTTTTGTCGCCCCCACTTTTTTTTTTTTTAAAGATTTATTTATTTGTACATACAGAACTGGGGTACAGGCCAGAGGCTCAGGGGCGGTGAGAGGCTTCACCAGAGACAGAGTGGGGAGCAGAACAGGCAGATCAACAAAGTACACTGCTGAGGGGAGCAGCGGGCGGGTCAGGAGAGGTCTGCCGCGCCCTGTGGTCACCTCCAGGGCAGGCGGGGATCGAACTCATGAGGAAGTAGCTTTGGCTTCTTAGTGCAGTGCTTTAACCCGCTGCGCCACCAGGGAGGGCCTGTCGCCCCCACTTTTTAAGGCACATTTCTAATGGGTAGCGGTGGGAACTGGCCCCACCTTCAGTAAAGCAGATGCTCCCACCGGCAGAGCAGAGGGAGACAGAGCCAGATTGAAGGTATACTTACACGTGCCCCTAAGTGTCACTGCTTCGAAGCCGGAAAGCTGGGTAGCCCTCTACTGCCGTGAGACCCCAGAAATACAAGCTGTAAAAGAAATCGTGGCAAGCGCATTTTTCTTATGCTAGCCATTATCCTCTAGAACTTGGCCCTTCAGTGATAGTGTAGCTGTGAGGTTTATGTGTTTCTCCAACTGTTCTCTGTTGTGCCCAAGGGTGTGACCCCACAACACGGCTAACAGTCTGCACGTGTTACAGGAATGTGACCGACACCGACATTTTAGCCCTGGAGCGGCGACTGCTCCAGACCATCGACATGATCATAAGCAAAAAGAAAAGGTAAGCGGTCTGCGCATTAGACGCTCGTCCTCTCCAAGGACATCCGGCGCCGATGTTGCTCTGGGGGTCTCATCTTACTCAGCTTTGTTATAAGTTAAGGTGCCGTCGACGACTTAGTGTCTAGCGGGAAAGCAAATCTCCAGTTCAGCAGTATGAGCACCATCACTTAACTCTGCAGGAGACTTGTGTGGGAACAGCTGTTTGACTCCCCAGCTTTCTCTCACTGCACTTCTTGATGCACATGAGGAGATGGATATAGTCACGGCTCACGTCAGGTGTTGGTGACTTTGAAGCCATCTCACTACCAGTCCTGCTGGTCCTCGTCTCCTCAGGCTCCGGGGCAGCTCGTGGCCCTGCAGAAGCCCCGAGTGACTCAGAAGACTCGGCCTGACCAGATGCGCGTCCTTTGTGTGAGCCGGCAGAGCTGGCAGGACAGATGGACACCTCCTTGCATCTAGGGTTTGTGCAGCGCCTCTGCTGGCCACCAGATGTAGAACAGCTGTCCTCACAGACACAGCTGGTGGAGCAGCGTGGCTGGATGACCCTCTTAGGGTTCGCGGCAGAGGACCGCCGTGACGTCGCGTGCCGAGAGAATAGCATCTGTGGAGCACGAGACGTCAACGGTCGGAAGCGGGCAAGAAAGAGGCGCCCTGTCTCCCCACATGGGCCCTGCGAGAGGACGAGCCTGTAGTCTCCGAGTGCGTATGCTCGTCGGTTGGCCAGAAACCTAGGTCCGGTCGTAGCGTGTGCGATGTGATCAAAGCCTTTGATCACAGTTTTCAGGTTGAGAGTGAAGAGACCTATTGTTGTATTTGGTTTGTTGACTTAGAGATGAAAACTTCTGCCGTGGCAACCTGTGATGTAGCTGAAACACAGTGTCTGCTCACCAATATCATTCAGTACAATTTTGAAATTGTGGTTTTGTGAACAATCAAAAATCAGCTTTGTGGCCAAGCGCTGGCACAGCGGCAGGGCAGCCACTCGACGGCACCTGCCGAGCCCCCTTGGGCTCTCCCCGCCTGACACATCCTCGTGTTTAAAACAAGGGGCTGGTGGCGGCCTGCAAGGGCCCTTTCACCCCACAGACTCAGGTTAGGATTTGCACACAACTTACACCAACTTTTAAATCCAGCGTACCACGAAGTGGAAGTCACCTGCAAGGCATTGCTGCGGGGAGACGCTTAGCCCCGCCCTGCGTTGGGGTCTCCCAGGCTCTTCTGAAAGAGGGCTGGAGGGGGCGGGGGCCCCTCCATCCCTGTGACTAGCCGCAGCCGGGCACCTCAGCTCAGATCAGCAAGGGCGTCGGCCCGGGCGCAGTGTGCCGCCGGGGCTGGGTCGAGTTGGACGTTTAGTGAATGACAGTGAAAGTGTTAGTGACTCGAGGTATCAGGTGTTGAACTCAGGATGACAAAGCGTCCGGAATTTTTTTTTTTTTAAGATTTATTTATTCGCACAGAACTGGGGTACAGGCCAGAGATGCGGAGGGTGAGAGGCTTCACCAGAGACAGAGTGGGGAGCAGAACAGGCAGATTGATGAAGTACACTGCTGAGGGGAGCAGCGGGTGGGTCAGGAGAGGTCTGCCGCACCACGTGGATCTCCTCCGGCGCTGGCAGGAATCGAACTCATGCAGAAGTGGCTTAAGCTTCTTTGTGCTGTGCTTTAACCCGCCGCACCACCAGGGAGGGCCGCGTTCAGAAATTTAAGGGTGATCCCTAGACACGAAGGAACCGCAGAGCGAGCAACTCCTAACATCTGACTCAACTTGTCAACATCCATGGTTGACCACCAACCTGCCCAGGCCCAGAGTCCAGCTGAAAGGCTGAGTGGAGAAAGAAGTGACCACACCCCATAATGGTAACAGAGCTCACAGTGAGTCCAGGCGAGTTAACTGCCTTCTGTAACAGCAACAAGAACTTCACAAAACCAAAGCAGATTCCAAAGTCACTGCTGCGGCATACCCACCGTGCGGCGCTTTCAACCAGAACGTGCTGGATGTACAAGAAAACGGTGTCATCAAATTCTTGTGCAAGATAAAAGCAATCAGTAGGGATTTACTGCCAAGTGGCCCCAGATAACAGTTAGCCAACAGTCCAAAAAGCAGCGTCATAAATAACAAGTGCCAAGAAATGGAGGAAGCATGCTTTAATGAATACCCCCAAAATTGGAAGCTATATTTTAAAAAAAAAAAAAAAAGCAAATTTGAAACTACAGCTACTAAAATGAAAAGTTTACTAAATGGGCTTAGTAGAACTGAAATGGCAGAAAAAATCTGTGAACTTGAAGCAGAGCAATAGAATTACTCAATTTGAAGAAGAGAGAGAAAAGATTGAAGAAAAAATGAGAAAAATTCAGGAGGAGACAGCATTAAACAGTAACGTACTTGTAGTTCTGGAAGAAAGGGGCACAGATGTATCGAAGAAATAATGGACTGACGCTCTCAATTTTTGCAGGAAACACTAATTTACAGGTAGAAGCAGCTTTGGGAATCCCAAGGAAGAGAAATGCAAAACTACACTCAGGTTCATGTAATGAAGCTTCTACAAGACAGAGTTGTAAGAGCAGCAAGCGTCTCTCCCAGAAGGACACTTCGCTGTAAGTCTGGCAGACGTGCCCAGCACTGACGTGCCAACATGGCCAAAGGCTGTGAAACCCAAGGGAGATCTAAGTGCAGAGACGGCGTGTTCACAGGGTGCAAGACAGGACCTCGCCAAGATGTGAATTTCCTCCACGTGGTGTAATTCATTTCTGAATCCCAGCACACTTATGGCAAACGCATGCAAAATTACTCTCAGATTTACGTGGAAGGGGTGGGAGACGGGGAGGGCGGGTCTGCGGGGCAGTCGCATGGGGCTGCAGGGAGGAGGCTGTTGTAGACACGGCCAGCTTCGTGTGATTCTGCAGGGTTTTTGTTTTTCGGTTTTTGGTTTTTGTTTTTGTCGCTTTTGGAAAAGAAGCAGGGCGAGGACGTTTATTGAGTTCCTGGGCCTTTCGGGTGCTAGCTAATATCATGAACTAATAGATGTAGAGCAGCGTGTAGCTGACGGTCAGGCCTGTCGTTTCCTCAATCTCCACAACCACTCAGAGGTGAGGAAATGAGAGCTGGAAGTAGCAGGGCCGACCCCCAGCTGTGTTGCGTCCTCCAGAGCCTGTGCCCTTTGGCCTAGGCCGCATGGCCTCTGGGGCGGCTCGTGTCCCCCCCGTTGTGAGTAGCCGGGGAGTGGAGCGTTGAAATGTGCGTCGTTCCCTGAACAGCTCAGCACATGGAAAAGCAGCTAGGAGACCGGACCAGGAGCGTCCACGCTTCCTTGCTGAGATTTTACGTTTTCTTCCATTTCAGGATGGCGATGACGCGGAGAACAATGTTCCAGAAGGGGGAGGTGCACAGCAAACCGTCCGGATTCTGGGGAATGATTAGGAGTGTCGCCGCCTCGGCGCCAGGGAGTGAAAGTATCCTTCACGCCTCTGCTTGCCCTGTATGGCGACTCCGGGCCAGGTAGAGAGAAGTGTGCTGATGGTCTCTGCCGAGGTGCCTGATCACGCCAGAGTCTGGCTGGCCAGAGCCAGGCTGAGGTGATTCAGTGTGGACAGCCTCTTTCTGACACAGCAGATGAAGTCTTTGAGCTGAAAGGGTCTTAATCAATCTTTGCATTTTGCAGATAAGAAAATAGATGCAGAGAGGTTACATCACAAAGTAGTTGTGACAAAAAAGGGACCAGAACTGTGGTCTCCTTAGTTCTTCCCACTACACTGTTACCTTCCCCAACCCCGAAATAGCTCAGAACATAATGGCTTCTTAAAATGGATGGTTTGTGTAAAATCAGAGCCCATTTCAAAAGAAGTCAGCGTTTCTGAACAAATTCAAGTAGCTGTGCATCTTAAAATTTTGAATCATCTTGGTTGAAAGAGTCAAGGAGGCCAGGCTTTGGCCCAGCTGTCCAGCATTGATTGCCAGGCCTCCGTGTGGCTCCCAGGCTATGAAGGCACAACCCTGGGGCCAGGGGGCAGCTCCTGTTCCTCCCCCACAGGGGTTCAAGCTCCCTTTTGTTTCACTTAGGTGAAAAGAATGTCATCTGTCCTTGCTCTGCCATGGCCGCGCCTTCTGGTGTCAGCTGCAGATAAGGACTGGGCAAAGGAAGGGGGGCAGGTGTTCACCTGGGCAAAGGAAGGGGGGCAGGTGTTCACCTGGGCAAAGGAAGGGGGGGCAGGTGTTGAGTTAGATTCGTTTCCTCAAGCAGCATTGCCTGTTCCCAGACCATGCTGAGGGATAAAACGGTGAGCAAAGGCAGCCCCCGTGACGACATCCGCTGTCGGGTGTGTGGGGGGGTCTAATTAACTGAACCCCACTGCGCAGGCCTGGGTCTTGCCAGCAGCAGCCGCTGCGAGGAAGGCGCTAAAGGGCACTCGCTGCTGACTTGAGAAAAATCAGGAGTGGGGACTCGGCTTAAAGTCAGCACTTTCTGAAGGAACTCTACTAGCTTTGGTACTTAGAAATCCACAAAAGCGAAAGCTTTTGACACCTGGCCAGTGTGTGACACCTGGTCAGGTGAAGTCGGCAGGTGTCGGGATTACTGCACCTCTCCGAGCCCCACGCGAGAGGCTAACAAGACCGAGTCGGGGAAGGAGCGGAGCGGAGCGGGGGGCAGGCCCGGGTGAGCGCCACGGCTGTGCGCCGTGTGCTGTGGAGAAGTTCTTTCACGCGCCGAGCTTCGCTTTCCTCATCTGCAAAATGGATAATAAAGCACCTTTCTCGGGGGTTATTTGAAGACTAACGAGAGATGATGTCTGTAGAGAACAAATAATGGCTGTAAATCTCAGCTGTGTCGGAACTAGGTCAAGGTTAGTTCCCTCTCCGCGTTGTGTTCCAGAAACAGAAGAAATCTATGGTGTGTTGTAGGTAATTTTCTGTGTTACCATCTGCAGATTTCAATGATTCTATTGGCAGTCTAACTAGATGTTTAAACCTTAATGAGCAAAACCACCTGAGCTGGTGAGAAAGTGAGAGGCAGGCGTGGGGGCGCTCTTGGCGGCCGAGGCTGGGCGAGGCGCGTGGGCCGGAACTGCCGGCTGTGGAAAGGAGCTGCAGCGTGCATGAGGCAGCTGTGGGCTCCGCCGGGGGACCAAAAGCCGCCGCTTATCACTGCTGCTGCTTGAAATTTCTATGTGATTTAAACCTTGATGTCCATTTTGTGCCAGATCTTACTCTTATTCAACAGGAAGTGGATGCTTTGGAAGAACTAAGCAGGCAGCTTTTTCTGGAAACAGTTGACCTACACGCTACCAAGGTACAGCACCAGGAAGCTGACGTGTGGCTTTCACACGGGCGATGACAGGCGGAGGGCGAGGGCGAGGGCTTGCGGGGTGCAGCGTGGCTCAGCACCCGAGGGCTGAGCGGAAGGGCGGGCTTTCGGACGGCAGCACCTCTGCTTGCTGCACATCACTGCGGTTAACAGTGAGAGCAGGGTGGGCCCTGCCGTGGTCTAGCCCCGTCCTCAAGCCGAGACACGAAGAGACCCACGTCCAGGAAGTGGCTTTGCAGTACAGCCCCTCTCTGCAACAGGCTGTGCAAACCTGAGGCCCCCGCACCTGGGAGCCACGCCGGTGGCGCGGGAGACTGAAGGGAGACAATAGAGCATCGCACCTCGGGTTGTCAGGGAGGTTAAGGTAGATCACGCAGCCAGGTGTGGGGCGGGCGCGGCTTCCGGCGAGCCCGCAGTGACGTCGCCCGGCGCCACTGGCCCGTGTCGTTACCACCAGCTGCGGTGTGGCGGTTTGTTTTCTTTTTAACCGGCGGAACAGTGTTTCGCAAAGACAAATATCCCGTTGGCTGTGTTGACCCTTGCTGAGACTGACAAGCTTTGTGTTTGTTTTCCCTCAGGAGAGAATAGAATACTCCAAAACTTTCAAGGGGAAGTATTTTAATTTCCTGGGTTACTTTTTCTCGATTTACTGCGTTTGGAAAATTTTCATGGTACGTATATTAATTTTAACGGTCAGAGTTTAGCGGGTTTCCCCAGTAGTGGCAGCGAGGGGGAAAGGGCGTGGTATGGCATGGAACTCGTTGCAAGTGGGAAGGCGCCAAGAGACATGCTCCTTCCCGCCGTGCTCCCTTCTGTCCCCACAGACACCACCTGTCCTTCGCAGTGGCCCGGGTCCCCGGGAACAGGGCCTTCCTCCCAATTCCCAAACCTGCGTCCTGGGTCAGCCCGGGCTGTGCCGGCGCTCATCCTGTGTGGCCGTCCCCGGCCGTCTCGCGCACCTGTTTGCCCTGGGCTCTTGGCCGCCGGTGACAGGGCCCAGCGGGACGGGGGGACCGGCCAGGCCGGGCGAAGCGGGGGGCGCCCGTGGATCCGCTCCACTCCCGCAGCAGCGCGCGCCTCGTGACCCAGACGACTACTCGCAAAGCCGGGGCAGCCCAGGTCACGGGCTGCCGCCCCTTTCTTACTCTGAGCCTGTCACCTTCACTGCTTCCCGGCCAGGGCCAGAACACGCCGAACAGCCCCGCCCCGGCGCTGCACAGGGAACCGGTAGATTCTGCCCTCCGCCTGTGTGTGACGACCCAAGTCGGGGTCGCGTGTGGTGCAGATTAAGAACAGCTGCACTTTAAGGGCATCACCTGTAGCCTCTGTTGTGGTGATTAACTGGTCACTTGTGAGTCAGTGATTACAGCGGAAGGGTCTGTCTCTGCAGGCGACCATCAATATCGTGTTTGACCGAGTTGGGAAGACTGACCCTGTCACACGAGGCATTGAGATCACTGTGAATTACCTGGGGATCCAGTTTGATGTAAGAGCTAAGATCCTGGTTTTGTGTCTTTCTTTCTGACTGGCTCTCAGTCCAGACTG
>NW_004567127.1:1608672-1620515 GCF_000260355.1 Condylura cristata | reverse complement strand
GCTCTGCAGCGGTACAGGCGGAAAGGGCGTCCCGGGGCGGGCAGGAGAGGGCTGCTTGCCCACGGCCGTACTTCGGTTGTGAAGTGCCTTGCGGCTCTGTCACTCACGTACTGAAAACAGTCGAGCTGCTGTCCAGTCCCCTTCGAGTCCCGCTTCCCACGGCTCCCACTGCATGATCGTCGCGTGCGTCACCAGCTCCGCTCTGATGTTGGGGTTTCCCGTCACTTCCCTGCACTGGGTTTCTGTTGTCCTCGGGACCTGGCTGCTGATTAAGAGCTCCTCGCTTCCCATCTTGCCTAAATGATGTTCCGAGGTCAGCCGGGCCGTGAAGGCCCTCACCGTCCCTCGGGAGGGCGTGTCTCCTCAGCCTTCGCCTCTCAGACAGACATCTAATCGTGTCTTTTCCTCCCTCTGCGGCTGGCAGGTGAAGTTCTGGTCCCAGCACATCTCCTTCATTCTGGTTGGAATAATCATCGTCACCTCCATCCGGGGGCTGCTCATCACGCTGACCAAGGTGTGTTGTGGCACAGAACTAAAAGGGGCGCGGTTAGGTATGGCCCCTTGGAGGTCGCAGCGAGTGTGTCTGAGATCTCAAACGGAAGCCGTGAGTGTTTAAAAGACATGCCGAAGGCACGTCTCCCACGGCGCCACCAGCCTCCAGAGTCGAGCCGGCAGCTGCAGGTCCCGGCTGGTGTCGGGGAGCGCGTGAGGAGGCCGGTCCCCGTGCAGGAGACGGAGCGGAGTGTCCCACGCGTGACAGCGTAGCCAGGCGCCGGAGTTAGCGCCGTCAGTTACGTCCCGCGGGTGGGGGTGGCGAGGTCCGAGAGTCGTTTGAAAGGAGAAGGCGCAGGGCAGGGCAGGGCGCTGCAGCCTCTGGGGGAGCGCGGGGGCGCGCCGAGGCCCCGGGAGCCATTACCGGGCGGCCCTCTGCCGACCTCCCCAGCGGGGCTAACGTCACATGCGTTACAGTTCTGGAAGCCTTGGACAGGGACAGGAATTCTCTCGCGTGACAGTGTGAGTTAAACCGCCCTCCACCCGCTGGCCGAGACGCACTGGGCCCTTCCTCGGCAGCCTGAGCTTCCGTGGCCGAGGGGCCGCCTCAGGACTGTGCCCTGGAGGGACGTCACTGAGTGGTCGCCCGTGCGCCCCAGTGTCCTGCCGAGGACGTGAGCGCTCCCTGAATCCGCCTCTCCCTCTCCTGACAGTTCTTCTACGCCATCTCCAGCAGCAAGTCCTCCAACGTCATAGTCCTGCTGTTGGCACAGATAATGGTAAGTCCGGCGTGGGGTGGGGGCGTGGGGCTGCTCGGCCCGCCCACACCGGCGACCTGCGCGCCTTGCAGGGCATGTACCTGGTGTCCTCCGTGCTGCTGATCCGCATGAGCATGCCGCCCGAGTACCGCACCATCATCACCCAGGTCCTCGGCGAGCTGCAGTTCAGCTTCTACCACCGCTGGTTCGACGTCATCTTCCTGGTCAGCGCTCTCTCCAGCATACTCTTCCTGTACCTGGCGCACAAGCAGGCCCCAGAGAAGCACATGGCGCCCTGACTGCTGCCCCCTCCGACTGCTCGGCCAGCGCCATCGGACTTTGTCGTGAAAGGGCAGAAACGGAGCCCGGCGCCTCGTGTTTTAAACAGCGCTGGGCAGCACCTTCGGCCCCGGCCCCGCCGGCCTCCCGCCAGCCGGTCGGCCTCAACACGAAGCCGGGCCTGAGCCGAGCGGGGCTCCGCCGGGAGCGTCCCCGGGCCGGGGCGGCGTGGAGGGAAGGGAGGCGGGGGAGGCGCTGGGACTCGGTGAGAGGAGTGGGAGGGGCGGACGGAGCCAGGGCTGCTGTGCGGCCCAGGCCCGCGGGCGGCTCCCCGACTGCCATTAAAGTCAGAGGTTGTACCGGCCTCGGATTCGTTTCATCAGAGCATCACTGCTCGTGGGGCGTAGCGTGGGCGGGGTGAGGGGCGCCGGTCCACGAAACAACCACGCAGTGACCTGTTCTTTCCTGGGGGGGTGCTGAAAGGCACGGAGACCGCCTGCCAAGGGAGACGTCAAGTATGTGACTTTTCGTGTCCTTTTAGAGTTATTTGTGATTACTTTCAACTCAGTAATGTCCTGGCTTTTCCTTTCCATCTGCCTTTTCTGCTGTGGGGTAAAAAAACGAATGATGTTAACTGGTGAAGTCAGTTCCCTGTCCTGGAACTTAGTTTTTTCATCTGTAAAAGGAAGGAATGCAAGTTAAAATCCTGAATTTGATTACCAGGAAGTCTCTTTACTACTGAGGTCTAATTCTGCGTTCCGCTGTGTTGTGGGTCGCTGGAGACAAAACAAAGGTTAAAGCCTGAAAAGCTGAGCAGGACGAGCGCTTCTCAGGTCACAGCCCCTGACAGCGAAGGTGCACACATACTCAGGAGACTTTTGCTAGTATTTATTTTAGCGACCACATTCTTACAAAAGCATCAATTTACTATCTGCTCAGGTGTTTTAATTAGCAGCTCTCACAGGGTACAGGTTTATGCATCATCTCCGGCCTCAGGCAGCCCGTCGAAGTAAGAGGCCCCATCACGCAGCGGCAGTTGAGTGGAAGCGTGGAAGGGTCACGGAAGAATCACTCCCGCCGTAACTCTCCTCAGCGGGACGCCGGGCGGGCGGAGGCGGCGAGCCAGGGCTGGCGTTGAGCGCTTCTCTAACAGCTAGTGAGCGGCTGGCGGCTTCCCGTCGGTGCCCAGAGTGGCAGCAGCGCAGCCTCTCTTCATGCTCACATCTCTGTGTCTTCAGAGCTGGAGGAAGCGCACGAGGCTGAGCTATGGGCCTGTGCAAAAGAAAGCGGCGTGTGGGAGCGGAGCGGAGACCAGGCGCTGAGCCTCCTGGGCCGCCGGCGCCCGCAGCCAGGCGACAGGACTTCTACACCCCACTCTGTCTCCAGTTGTCACTCAGCACGCTTAGCAGTTTTTGTCACATCTGTTTTTCATGAGCCAGTGTGGTGCTATCCCTGCCTTCCTGTCGTTAAGAATCAGGTTTTTAAAGAGAGCTGTTTTAACGAACGGTCCCAGCGTTTATTACTTGCAGTGTTAGGAAGTAGGCCTTTGGGGCTGATAGGCCCCTCAAGCTCGCTGGCCCTCCTACCATGAGGCAGGAAACCAACGGGCAGTCCGCACCCTGAGAAGACCAAGGTGACCCCGGGATTTTGGATTCCACACACTTCGGAACTAGAAGTGCGTGCGTGTTGATCATAAGCTCCCAGGCTAAGGCGTGTTCCTGCAGCAGCCAGACAGACCAGCCGTTAGGAGTCGGCATGTGTTACATTACCGGTCGAGAGAGCTAACATAATGGAACAAAGAGAATCCTCTATCCCATGTAGACTTTGACTAAATCACTCTTGGGCTTTAAGTTCATCTATGAAAAGAAATTCAACAAAACAAAATCTGAGAATTACCAAGGAACTGGCCTAAGGTAAATACATACAGATTGTGTTTTTTCTTCCCTAGTGCTAAAACTTGAATAGCTGATGGTCACGTAAAACACAGTACTGTCTAACAGGAGCTGTTGGGGTACTTTCATGATCTCGGTTAACACAAGCTTGAGAAGAAGCCTACACATCACCCCTGTCCCGGAGGAGGGGAATTGGCACAGAGGAAAGAAATCTTTTTGCCCAAGACTGATGGACGGCCGCTCCAGAACCTGGCTTAGACAGTCCTGATCGGGGTGATTCTGGTGGTTCCCTAGTCATTTTAGTGAACTTCTCTCCTATAGACAGCCGCTGCCAGCGTCACCGCTGGGAAATTAGGAAACGTGTTGTCCTTACACACCTGTGCCTCACAGCCGAGGTGTCCACACGGCCTTCCTGGGGCATGGGGCCGCGTGGGCTTGCGCGGGTGTGCCCCTTCGAAGAAGGCGCGGCCACTCACCCGTTCCCTGGGCGCGGGCGCGTCGCCCTCCACCTGCTCCGGGGCCGCCTCGGGGCCCGGGCCGGCGTCCAGCGGGTCGGCCATGGCGGACACGATGGGGATTCCCTTCGCCTGGAAGTGCGCGTAGGCCTTCTGCCCGCAGACGAGGAGTGTGACTTCCTTCCCGCAGCTCTGGATTCTCTCCACCACCTTCTCGTAGGCCTCGCCCTGCACGTTCACCCCGTCCACCTCGACCAGGACGTCCTCGTCCTGCAGCCCGGCCAGGCCGGCCGGGCCGTCCTTCTGTACCTGCGAACAGAGGGCCAGAGCTCGCGCTTCCGGACACGGAGAAGGGCACGTCAGGCCGGTTGCCCTTCGCAAAGGACATGAGTTTGAGGATTTATTCTGAGCCGGTAATTGTTTCTCCTTGAGAAATTCACTCTCAGGCTGTCCTGCTTATGAAGCCTACAGGCTCCATTCTCCATTCTCCATTCTAACGGGCCGAGGGGCCTTCTCAGTCCTCGGGATGAAGGCGTCCCGCTTCCCAGGTACCCCTCCCTCCTTCCCTCCCTCCTAGCTTGAAAGCTCCAGGGTCAGCCGCTCTGTGCACCCCTGCCGGGCTGGGTGTCCCAGACCAAAGGCCAGGAAGCTAACGGGGCCACCAGGTAGTCGTGCCACCTGCCTGCCTGGTGGCCGTGTCAGTTACGGCATCTGGAATCATCTGAAGAGGCAGAACGGATGACAAGGTGAGTTTAGGCTGCACCAGTTACCCTGAGAGGGACCCTCCACTGAGCCCAGGTGAGACCCTGACAGGGCTTCAGCACCCACCAGGCTCTCGTGGGCGGGGGAGAGGGGCCGCTACCCGGCTGTGCCCCTGGACGCCGGGGCCAGGTCACCTACCTCCTTGATGAAGGAGCCCGGCTGGCCCTGCACCGCGTTTAAGTGGAAGCCGTAGCCGCTTTCTCCTCTGACCAGCCTGCAGAGTTTGGGCCTGTGGTCCCCTGCCGCCTCTGTAGTGTCTGGACACGAGGCCTCCACGGGAGCAGAGGCAGCAGCCCGAGCCTCCTTGACAGAGCCGTTGGGCAGTTGTTGACTTTGGTAATAGAGGACCGGAGAAAGATGAGCCTTCGGAGCAAGGGGAGGTGAGTGAGTGAGTTGTCCACTGGGGTAAACGTGCTGTTTAACCGGCAAGGGCGCACTGTTCCACGCCTTTCCCGACCCTGCTAGCGGTGGGCCGTAAGATTCTCTACTCTCCCACCAGAAAAAGGACCGAGACCGAGCTTGGCGATAGCGTCATGGGTGTAAACACACACGAGCAGAAAGCGGCGCAGAATGAGGTCCGAGGACCCCAAACTAAGCCCCGTGGGCTTGCTGGTGCATTCCAGGAGCCAGCCTGTGCGCGTGAGAGGGCCCTGAACGGCCTCAGCAATCCCCACGGGACGATTTCTCACGCTGAGGGCCCTGCCCAGCTCCTCAGTAAGGTCTTCAGAGCTGAAGTGAAACACTTTCTCTAGAAAAAGTGAAGGATAACTTTTACCACTCTGAAGATAGGAGACCAAACCACTGCACAGTTGCAGCTGGGGGCTGGGAGGGAGAGGAGAGACTGTTCCAGCAATTTCCCAGGGAAATCTGACAGCACTCAGAAGTTAGAGGCTTACTTGTCACGCCGGCGGGCTCAGTGGGACCAGTGCCAGGAGGCCGAGTGCTGACTGGCAGGGCGGCGAGGCCTCATACGGGTCGTGCGAGGAGCCTCGTCACCCCTCCGTCACAGTGTGAGCATCTTGGTTGTTCGGGAAGGGGGTCAGGGAGCCTCAGCTGCAGAGACTCTGCTCCAGCGAGCTGCAGACGCCCCCAAGCAGCAGGCCTGGGAAACCCTGCTTCAAGCCCACACATGGCCACAGAAGTCAGTCGCAGGCCTGGCCTCACTCCTTGCCACCGGGAATATTCCTAGTTCTCAACTCCAGTCCATCGAGTGATGGTGCTGAGCAAAGGTGCATCTGACTTGATTTAAGAACTCAGCTGACTGGGTTTCATTGAGAGTGAGACAGGAAGTCTCCGTCTGTTGGTGTAAAATCTTCTTCCTCTGACTTGGCTGTGCTCGACTCTGAGCAGCCGTTGAGTTGCCGCTGACCGTGTCCAGGACACCCGGCAGGCACTGGCTGGTAAAGGAGGCCCGGTGTGTGCTCTGCCCAGGTCACTGCTCGGCAGCCGCTGCACTAGGTTAGGGCCCTGCTCTTCTCACAGACCACATCTTCCTCTCATCGAATGGCCCCAGCTAAGAGCCCTGCTTAACCAGCTAAGCAAACTTCAGACCTTGCCACGTTCACTTGCAAATGTTCCGCCTTTCTCTAAAATGTGAAGAATGAGCCGAGTGACTCCTCGCGTGCAGAAATGCCTCTGCCGAAAGCACCCAACAGGCAAGCCAGCCGACCCGACAGTGACCCGACAGTGACCCGACAGTGATGGCCAGTGTGAGTGGGCACAGTAATGCCAAACACTGAGTTTCTGCTCATCGTTCACTCGAATGCTTGCGGGTGCAGTAGGTGCTAGAACTATTCACTGGGCAGATTTAGATTTCGCACAAAGATCCGACTTCCATCCCCACCCCCCTGAGGGACTCAGTTTCAGGAGGAAGAGAGGAGAGGACGAGAACGGGCGCCGTAGGTCTACCGTTCTCCGGTGCCAACAAAGACAAGCTTCACTCACTCATCCAGCCCCGAGTGGGCGTAGGGCCCGAGCAGAATCCGCTTTACAGCAGCTGGGCGGCCCCGGCCTTTCCCACCAGCCGAGAGCTTGCACTCGGCAGAAGCGTCGCTCTCCGGGCCGATTCCGCGCCGCTAGGCCAGGAGCTAGCTCCCTACAGTGTGGCTCTCCATGGTCAGGCTGCGCAACGAAAGCCTCAAAAATAAGCTTGATCCTTTCATACGTATAGTTGGAAAGGTTCTACAATACAGGTATAATTTTACCATAATTTTTATCTTACAAATAAAATACGTTCATCTCAGCGTAACGGCGTGCAACTGGCTATCGTCACATCACTGAAGCTGCGTTGGCCCATCGGGGAGGTGCTTCCTGTGCCCCAGGGACATGTCTATGTCTGTGCGTGTGAGGTCAAGTCGTTCCTCGTGTAGTTCAAGTTCTCTTGAATCTTATGTTCTGCCTATTATTGATATTGAGGACTGAACCACTAGTATATGCTAATGGTGTATGCTATTTAATTAGTGTACACTGATACAGCTACTGGGTATATTCTGTCAATTTTGCTTCCTATATTTTTTTCTAGCTTTGAGGTGTAATTGACAGAATTACACTTAAGGTATGTACACATGACTTGCTATACATGATGAAATGATCCACAATCAAGTTACATAGCCCTCACCTTAAAAATTATCATACAGCTTGTCAAATTCTTGAAGGTGTTCTCATTTCTTCCCCAAAATCTACTAAAGCTACACACTCAACTGAAGGCTTCCAAACCACTGCCCTGGTGACCTTGTAACTACCCCCCCTTGGAGCGAAGCACAATACTGATTTGACAAGTAACAGTTAGATAGGTCAGACATTATTTTGAATGCTTTAAGCACCCTCTAGCCTCCTTCCCAATCGCTACCCCATCCTACAGCTGAGGAGACCGGCACAGAGAGCAGTTTGCCAGGGCTACCAGTAATTCCGGCATGGTCCAACCAACTCAGCAGGCGAATATGGTCATCTCCAAAAGCATTAAATTACCTTTTTGCATAGAGGCAGAGTATCATTAAGTTTCAGTCTTTCCAGTAGCTGTCAAAACCAGATCTCATCATTTAGAATTCATATGATTTCCGTTTGAGATAATCTTGTACTTGAATGCCTATTGAAACCTGGGCTTACTAGTTTCTTTATTCTTTCTGTGTTGACTAGATATTTTAAATACCAGTAAATTAACTATTCATCACACATTAAGTCTTATGTATGACTTATGTGTGTTAAATGTTTTTTACTTCCCCATCCAAATGTGATAATAAGCTTGCTTAGGATAGGAACAGAGTTTGCTCCCAGACAGCTGTTGAGGTTGGCATCATTCTGGTAGCAACTGTCATTAGGTCTGGGTTTTCCACTAACTAGAAGCCCATTCATTTGTCTACCCAGTTCACTCTTTCAACCTTTATACAAGTCTCATAAGTAAGGTATTAGAGTAAAATAGACACATCTAAGGAACGGAAGAGAGAATCCTAAATGAACCTATATGTATGTTCAGTTTATGACAAATGAGCCAAGAATATACCATTAAGAAAAGTCTCTTCAGTATTGGTGCTGAGAAAGCTGAAAAGCCACAAACAAAAGGAACTAGACCACTCTCTTACACTATACACAAATTGAATGCAAGACCTGAGCCCATAAAACACCTAGAAGAAAACATAGGCAGTAAACTTCATGACACCAAGCTTAATGGTATTTTTGGATTTAACAGCAAAAGGAAAAACAAGTGGGACTATATCAAGCTAATACTTCTGCACAGCAAAATACATCACCCACAGTGAAAAGGCAACCTGTGGGATGGAAGAAGATACTAGTTCATATCTGGTAAGGGGTTAATACCTAAAATATAGAAAGTACTCTTATAACTGGGCCGCAAAAAAAAGCAAGTAAATGTTTTTAGAACGGCAGAGCATCTTAATAGACATTATTCCTAAGAAGACACACAGATGACCAGCAAGCACCCCCAGCAAGCAAATAAAGCCCCAGTGTGACTGCTCACACCTGATACAACGGCTATTATCAATAAGTAAGAAAAGTGGAGGAAAGAGAATCTGCACTGTTGGTAGGAATGTAAATTGGTGCCGTCACTGGAAAACGGAGTAGAGATTCCTCAAAAGATTAATAATGTTAACTACCATATGATCCACCAATTCCACTTCTGGGTACTTATCTGAAAACAACAACTCTGATTCAAAAAGACAAATGCACCCCCAAGTTCATTGCCACGTAATTTACAGTAGCCAAGACATAGAAATAACCCAAGTGTGTATACCGATGGGTGAATGGGTATTTTAGACACACACAGCTGAATATTATTCAGTCACAAAACAATGAGTGCTCGCCATTTGCTCCAACATGGTGGACTTCGAGAGCATGGTGGGTTTGCGCTAAGTGCAATAAGTCAGAGAACGACAAATACGGTGTGGTGTCCATCACGTAGACTTCAAAAACAACAGCTAAGTTCATAGGTAAGTTCTGGGCTGTGCTGTACGGCGTAGTGACCATATTCAATACCCTGTTGCATATTTGAACATTGTAAACAGAATATCTTAGAAACATCAGTACCACACTGCGCTTTGGTTCAGCCTTAATGGAACCTGTTAGGCCACTTCCGGTGTGAACAAAGTAGTGCCTCAGCCGAGCGCAAGGACTTGCATGACCGCCACAGACGTAGCATGCACACGGCCGCGCTATCACTCACCAGTCGGTACAGGCTCTCGGCCTCCTTGTCCACCACCAGCAGCGATGTCTGGTCCCCGCCCTTCCTGATCAGGTCCACCACACTGTCGTGGTCCAGGGACTCCACAGACTGGCCGTTGACAGCAACTACCAGGTCATTGTTCTTCAGGCCTGCCGCCTCCGCTGGGCTCCCAGAATCTATGTCCTTGATGATTTGACCTACCCAAGAAGTAAAACAAAAATGCGGCATTTCTGCGGGAGCCCACGGCCCCAGTGACACAAACACAGTGCTGCTGTCCCTCCCTGTCCAGGAAGCCCGAGAGCACCTGTCCAGCTGGCCCTGCCCAGAGCCTGCTCCGGCAGCAAGAAGAGGTGGTACAGGGATGATGTTTCTAAGTGTCTGACTTAACCTCACCAAAATAGCATCCTCAGCAGAAGGGTCAACAGATCCCAAACTGAAGGGTTAACAGATGCCCAAGAAGTCCGCAGGCAGACAGGTCCATGCGTGCCCAAGCGCCCTAGCCTGGACGGAAGGTCCTCCCTGGCTGCACCCGCCCTCCTCGGTGCGGCCCTCCTGCTCTCCAGTCCATGCGCTCAGGCTGCCCAGACTGCCCTGTCTTGGCCACACAACCCCTGTCTTCCTGGAAGGGCTTTCCTGGCCCCGGCTCCAGCTCCTTGTCCATCCCAGTTGCACTAAAGCCTTGACTTGGGCCACTTCTGCATGAGGCCCCGGGACCATTAGTGAGGAGGGGTCCCCTGAATTCCCACCCCTCCCTAGCCCTTATCCAGGGGCGCCACGCACCAGCTTCAGTGGTGCTCACAGTCCTGTTTCCTCTACTAACTAGGAGGCCCCTTGACTGGAAAACTCCCATCCAATTGCCTTATATTCTCAAAAACCCTGAGCACTTTTTTTATATATAATATTAACCAAATCAATATTTGGTTACTAAGTGTAAACGTACATACTGAAAGCGGCAGCTTCTGGTGAGCAACCATTTGCATGGTTACCCGAGCCTCCTGTCGAGCCGGCACCTGCCCTGGGGGACTCCCTTTAAGATTTACTTCTGCACACAAGAACTGGGGTACAGGCCTGAGGTGTGGGGTGGTGAGAGGATTCACCAGAGGCAGAGTGGGGAACAGAACAGGCGGTTGTACTGAAACACACTGCTGAGGGGGGCAGTGGGGAGACAGGAGAGGTCTGCCGCACTCTGGGGGTCCCTCCCTGGCCGGCTCAGAATGGAACTCGTGCTGCAGTGGTTGCGGACAGCCTCATAGTGCTGCACTTCAACCTGTTGCGCCGCCAGGGAGGGACCAGGACTTCCCGTTCTTCGCTGAATTTGGTGGCCTGAGACTCCTGCTCCAGTCTGATCCTGGATCTGGACCACGCCTCCTCCTCAGAATCAGTGGCGTGTGGACTGTCTACACAGTTCTCAAATTTGCATTCCATGACAGTAGCTTCAACTCAGTTGAAGGGATATTTACATCACCCCCCAAATAAAAGCTATAAATAATAGGACCCCCCCACCCCACAGGGCCAATTCACCAACAGAGTGCTACTGCCCAGATCCCAGACTGCACCAGGCAACCAGCTGCAGAAATTCGGGACAGCCAGCATCAGGCCCCCTGGACGTGAGCGCCGACCCCATGACGCCTTTACTGCCCCCTCGTGCATCTGGTAGGGAGCTGGAGTCCAACAGAACTCGGAGCCAGACCCGGAGGCCAGATGAGCGCCACCGCCACGCAGGCCGCCACGCAGGCTGCCACGCAGGCCGCCACGCAGGCCGCCACGCAGGCCGCCTTACCCTTGTGTTCCGGGCCGGCCTTCAGGTAGAAGCCGTAGCCGCTGCTGCCCTGCTTCATCTCCACGACCCGGGGCTGGTGCGGCAGCAGTTTCACACTGGCTGTTTCTCTGTTGAAAGGTAGCTGCTGCTCTCTGTGGCGCTTGTCCGTGTCCTTGTCTACCAGCAGGAACATGAGACGGCTGCCTGCCTTCTTCACCTGCAACAGCACACACAGGCGCGTCAGCATCGGCCTCCAGGAGGATGCCAAGGTGCGCGCTCTCGCGGCTCAGCAGGAGCGGGGCCATGCCGCTGGTGTCGGTCTCACTGCCGTAGCTCGTTTCCCTTCAAGCATGAGCTCACCCACATACGTGCTCCTGAAACCCAGGGAGAGCTGGAATCCAGAACACCCAGAATGGTACTTAGGGAAGGCTAGAATGCACACTAGAAGAGAGATGTGCCAAGAAAAAGATCCACCAAGAGAATCCACCAAGGTCCCGTGTGACCTGGAAAACACCAGCATGATTTCCCTGTGCCCTGGAGGAGCTGGGACATGCAATGGGGGGACGGGCCTCCCGACACGGCCCGTGTGCAGCTGTTTTCACTGCCATACTGGTTATCTTCAGCTTGCAGTAAAGCATTTCAGTAAGATGGACTTGAAGTTCAGAGGGAACTCCCAGTCAGATAGGAATACGGCCCAGTCGGTAAAGTGAAGCATCTTTAGAACACTTTCTTCAGGGTAACGTGAAATAGCAAAGGCTGTGTGCCAAAGGC
>NW_004567127.1:1598216-1607867 GCF_000260355.1 Condylura cristata | reverse complement strand
TAGGTGCTGCCTAAAGAGATGATGTCAATTCTTTCAAGGCATTCCTGTTTCAGTCTAGTCAGAGGGTAGCTTATTAATGATGGCATAAACTATTCATAAGAAATAGTAACTCAAACCCGGTGTTCTTAAACACCTAATGTTTCTCCTATTACCTTGCTATATACTTACCATGAAGAAAACATTTTTTCATTGATCTGAAGCACTCACCATAAACATGAACACAAGAGCCACATGAGTAGAATTTGAATCTTGTTGCCACTTTGTTGATCATGGGCGTCTAAGAAACACCCAGCTCCCTTGATCACCTAAAACACTTTGTCCGTAACTGGCAGATCGAAGAAATTCCTCTCATGGGAGTCTGTATCTCTGAGCTACAGGTTAAGTTGGAACAATGTATGTTTCCTACTAAACTCCTTTTTACCACTTACCAGTCAAGACCTCCCAAGCAAGAACATGGACAAGCAACATCACAGCAGCAACAAAGGCCGACAGCTCCCCAGAAACCGTAACAGAACCAGGGTCAACTGACCGCAAGTCGGCCTGAAACAGGGTTTCTAGCTCCTGATGGTTGGGATTTTTCAAATCACTCCGTGCCCCTTAGCCAGAGGTCAAGGACACACCTAAGGCTGGCCGACGTTAAGCTCACGGGGTGGGGAGTCTGTGCTGTCCTCAGCCACTGTAACTGTCCAGCAGCCACGGGTGCTCCAGAATTCTCCAGAATTCTTGAATAAATGAGTGATACCTCGGCCCAGAAGTGAAAAATACCATTCTTACTCAAAGGTAGCGAATGTGGAGAATTTCATTTTTCTTATTTCCCTACTCTATGCCCCAACCTCACCCTAAGGAAGTGAGAAAAGAATAAAGTAGCATCCACCCTCTAAGGCTCAGCCCAACACAGGCGAGCAGGAGTGTTCAGCGCGCCCACCCCGAGCCGCTGTCCAATGTCCTGAACCTTCGGCGCTCACCGGGAGGCAGGGAGAAGCTGCGCTCGGCTAGCCCTAGTCATGGAGGAATGCGCTCAAGGCATTAGGCAACAACAGCATTTCCTTCTGGAAAGCGGCTGTCCATCCTCAAGCTCACCTAGCACAGTTTTCAGAGAGAAGCCGAAGCTGGCCCCATCCTTCACCAGGTAGCAGAGCCGGGGCTGGGTCCAGGCGTGCACACCTCCATTCATCACAGCTGGCAGCTTCTTGTCGTTGGAAGCCAACTCCTGACTCTGACCCAGCTCTTTCAAGTTGACCTGTTTTTTCATGGCTTTCTCGTAGGAATCCCCGTCCAGAACCAGTAAAGTCACCGAATTCCCACTCTTTTTGACCAGATCCACAACCTAGGAGGAAGGAGGAAAAGGTCACTAACCAGAAATCTTCCATCGACTGCCAGCAGGGATGCCTGGAGGGTTCTGATCTCCCCAACACCCACATAATCGGCAGATGTTCACCCCCACCCTCCTGAGACCCAGCAGAATTTGGGGGGCTTCCAGAGCTTCGAGCACCGTTGATGTCTAGAGTTTTTTGGCCCCACCCAGACCAGGGACATTTACAAGGACTGACCCTTTCTAGGGATAAATGCTGGAGCACGAAGTTCCTCCGGGTCTAGGGGGACAGCCCAGCGTGGTGGAAAGAGCACCCCCCCTTGCAGGCAGACGAATTTGGGGTAAGGTCAGACCCATGTGTTCGTGCGTAAGTGCGTCAGCAGGCTCAGTTACCGCCAGAGCCGCTTTCTCTGCTGTGATGGTAAGTGGTCCCTCATGGGTCTGGAAGAGTTAACACATGACGAAAACGGCATTTCCCGGCTTTGCTCCTGGCCTACGGCCAACAAGCTCCGCCAGACCTGACACCACTCAAGTCAGGGAGGGCGCTCCGCAGACCTGGGCGGGGTGGGCAGCTGGCCAGCTCGCAGGGAGTGCGGCCTTGGGGCGCCTGTCCCGCCAGGGGGCCGAGGAAGCCCTGCTGGCATCCGCGTCTGCGGTCATCAGCGACGTGACCCCTGCACAGCCGGAAGAGGAGCGCGAGGGCTCCCTCACCTGCACATGCTCCTCCTTGTCGACGAAGACCCCGTTGATCCTCAGAACCCTGTCCCCATCCCGGAGGCCGGCCTTCTCCGCCGGGCTGTCCTTCTCCACCAGCCGAACCAGGTGGCCGTCGGTGTCCTTCTCGATGCGCAGGAAGAAGCCATAGCTTTGTCCTTCTTGCTTGGAGAGCTTGCATGCTCGGGCGTTGAAAAGGGAAGCCATTTCTGTGACGAAAAGAACAAGTGGAAACATTCGTGGGGGGGAATCTATGGCCTCCGTAACCCTGTTCTTCCAGTCGCCCCGAATCTAGAAGCTTTGGGTCCCAGCGTGGGTGGGGTCGAGGCGGCCACCTTCCAGGACTAGCTAATGATTTCTACACATAAGCCCCAGAGTGGCCTTTCCTGGAGTTTCAGGCCGACGCACGTGGCTGGGCCCTGGCTATGTGTGTCCATCTCAGTAGCTCCGGAACCAAGTTCCTTTGTCCCTGACCGAGAGACATTCGCCAGACGCTTGAAGGAGGCACAAACCCACATTCATCTCTCCACTCACCTTCAGCGCACTGCTTTAGTTTAAGCACGTTTACGGGGATAATGTGACTCGCAGCCCCAAACGCCGTAACCACGCCACCCCCAGCACCCTCGCCCCAAGACTTGGCGGCCTTCGCAGGGTCCGGACCGAGGTTGGCTCTGTGGGCAAGACAACCCCCCCCGCCTGGCCTCACATCGGGGAGAACGGATGTTTACGGTAACTTGCGGTGAGTGATGTGGTGGGGAAGAACAGGGTGAGGAAGGAGATGAGGACAGAGGCCCAAAGCAGCAGCGGCGGTGGGGAGGCTCAAAATGAGCCCTGGAGAAACGGCTTTCCGAGCCCAGAGGATGAGCAGGCGGTAAAGTGGGCCAGGGCCCGGAGACCCCAGACAGACGGGCAGCGTCAGAGCCGGCCCTGGAGAGGCAGCGGGAGAGGGAAGCTCAGCAGAAGACCCTGCGGTGAGGGGCAGCGCCTCCCGTCCACCCGTCCACCCTGGCTGCGGATCCAGGCCCTGAGCCAGAGCCCAGGCCACGCAGGAAGCCGGCGGCGGCTTCGGCTTTGTGCCCTGTTCCTAGAAGGCTCCGTCTGCCAGCGCCTGCGGCCTCCAGCGAGCCCAGACCGCGGTGCCTGAGGAGGCCAGGGCGCGGCGGGTCGTGCTGCCCGCAGGCCCAGCCCTCTTGTTCCTGGGGTCGCCACCTCCCGGCAGCAAGTCACCTCTGACCTCTGGGGCCACCGACGTGCGGCACAGCCAGGAAGAAGCTGCCGCTGTGGTCATGTGGCCTCTTTGCATGGTCTCGCGGAGCCTGGCAGCCGCGCCGCCAGTGGGTGGCCAAGCCCCACGGTGGCCAAGCAGCCAGGAGGGAAAGGAACCGACATGGCATCTCCCCAAAGCCTGGCGCTGGGGCCTTCCCCGGGGTCAGGGACGAGGAGGGGCAGCCTCCCGCCCGGGAGCCCAGCTCTGCCCGGCGCAGCGCCAGGAAGATGCTGCCCTGGGCAGAGGCGGAGGCAGGCGTGGGCACAGGAGGGCAGGGCAGTGGGCCAGGTGGGCGCTCACACTCGAGCCCTGCGCACGGCCTCTGGCACAGGAACCGCCGTCTGCACCGGGGTCTCCATGGCAGCTGGACGTGGCCCTGCCGTGCGCCCCAGGAAGGAGCAGAGCCCAGGGCGGCTGCCTCTGCTGGAAGACACCAGTGACAGACAGCACGGCCGCCAGGAGCCTGGGGCTGCCCAGAGCTGAGCCTCAGCCAGCGGCTTCCTGGGAAAACCACCTCAGCCAGGACCCCTGCCCGGCCCGGCCCCACTGACGGGCTTCGCCTCGCCTGCCTGAGGTCCACCCCACTTGGCTCTCAGTTTAGAAGCCTCTATTTTCTGGTCCCCAAAACATCAGTCAAGCAATCCTGGAATCTTTATCTCCTAGGCCGCAAACGTTACAAACCCAGCCAACCTGGCGAGACCTCGGCCGGGGGCCATCCGCCCGGGGTTAACCGCGTGGTCTGCAGACAGTCCAGCGCCCGCTCAGACCCCTCTCAACGTCAACACCATAGAGCGAGAAGCCTTGGGGTGGGGCTGGGGGTTCGGAGGGGTAAAGTCCCGTGAAATTTGATGGCACTCAGAACCTCATCCAGATCCGTGTCTTTAGCAGCAAAAAGAACACCACAGATGCCACGTTGCCCGCGAGAGGCAGGGCTGTTTGCAACTCACATGTGAGAACTAATTTCTTTTTTTTTTAAGACTTATTTATGCAGACAGAACTGGGGTACAGGCCAGAGGTGCAGGCGCGCTGATAGGATCCACCAGAGACAGAGTGGGGAGCAGAACAGGCAGACCGACGAAGTCCACTGCTGAGCGGAGCAGTGGGCGGGTCAGGAGCGGTCTGCCGCGCCCTGGGGTCACCTCCGGGGCCGGGACCGAACTCGCACCAAAGCAGCTGCGGCAGCTCGCGGTGCTGCACTTTAACCCGCTGCGCCAGCAGGGAGGGCCGTGAGGGCTGATTTCCAAGGCGCCAACTTCATTCTCTGTGTGTCCTTGTACCGTCTTACTCTCACTACTGCAGGGGGGACAGAAAATGAAACCAATCTGTCTGCCAGTGGGACTAGCCCGAGGAAGGAGCAGGACACCGCCCTCCTGGGCTCAGGATGGCCCCCAAGCCCGACACACAAAGGCAAATCACTGCTCTGGTAGAACAGTGGCTGGTTGGTTCACGCTTTCAAGGAGCCAGGTGGTGATTCCTCGGCTCCCATCCTGGCGCCCCACAGCCGCCTGCCCCCGTGTTTTCTGCCCCCCAAGTCAGCCAGACTGATTCCTACTGGCACCCGTCTGTCGGTGCCCACTCCAGGTAGGTGGCATATTTCATACCTTGTGCCCGCGGAGGCAGCTGGTCAAACCCCCAAAGGTCTGGCCTACCTGGGTGCTCAAGTCCTTGAAGTGATTCCTTTTGCCATCTTGATGAGCAACAACTCACCAGTGGTCAGGAGAGCGAGGCTCTGGTCAGTGGGGTCACACTGGCCTCTGAATCGAGGCGGGGTCCGTCCCAGCCAGACTTGTTCCTGCTTCGTGATGAGGAAGCCTGGGGTTCTAGGACATGGGGCCTGACCAGGACAGTGCTTTGTAGTTAAAGATCAGCCCCCCACCCTGTCTTCTGCTCCCTGAGAAAATGTGGGGATCTGACCCCTCTGATAGACTTATCACAGCTCAGGCCTCTGGGATTTTATATTTTATATTTTCCATCAAATCTGTGGGCTTTATTCCACAGGTCAAAGAGCCAAAATAAAGTACTGGAAATGAAAGTTAACTACAACCACTTCTGCATTCCGGGAAAAAGAGTCAGTTCTTGGCAGCAAAGTTGCTTGTCTGTGGGAAAGAGAACAAAGTTCTGGCTGCCGGTCAGAAAAGACTCGGGGTGAGAGCCAACGAGATTTTTTTAGTCAATTTTAATTATTAATTATACCCTTACACCCCACATTCTTCTAAAAGAATTAGATTATCATTACCAGGAAAGAGAATGATATGCCCAGGGTCAACACTAGGTACCTACACTTCAGGTAGCAAGGCCAGGAACAGCGAGGAAGGATTCTCGCAGGCCGTAGCCACGGGTCAGAGCCCAGGGGACTCCGGTCTCCACCTCCGCAGCCACCAGTGAGACAGGAGGCCTGGAGATGATGCTGCGAGGCAAACCCCCACGCGCTCCCCGCAGCCTCTGGAGAGCTGGGGCTGGGCCTGAGGCCGGGCGGAGGGAGGCCCAGGGGGCTTGAAGCTAGGAGGAGACGCCAGACCGCACTGTGGGGGCTGGACGCTGCAGGCCATCCTCAGAGGGTGTTTGGGGAAAGAGACTCCTTTTATCACATCCTGACCTGGGGGCTGCCGGGAAGTGAGCACTGCAAAACGGCCTCTGGGCAGAGACCCTGTGGAAATAGCCATGGACGGGCCTGAGTCCGATGCCGGTCAGGGAGGGGTCCCCGTGCCCAGCAGACCCCTCCCGTCTCCCCACAGCTCCCCTCAGCGGTGTGTTTCAGTGGATCCACCCGTTCTGCTCCCCGCTCTGTCTCTGGGGCGTCCTCTCCCCGCGCACCTCTGGCCTGCGCCCCAGTTCTTGTATACGTAAATTAATGAATCTTTAAAAAAAACAGTTCTTTGCCTGTAACAACTCCTGTGAGCGTCCAGGGGGAGTTTTGTAAAGGAATCCTGATGTTGATAAGAACAAATGAAACACAGGCCAGAGGAGTCAAATCCTCCTCAGAAAGGGCAAGGGCGGACAAGCCCAAGAGGAGAGCGCCGCGGGCGTGGGCTCGTCTCCACCGGGCCGTCACCCCAAGGCGGAAAGAGCCAGGCCCATGCCCGGCGGGCCCTGGTGGCGTGGTGTCACGGGGCGATCCCCCCAGTCCCTGCAAGCTCCTGCAAGTGTCTCAGCCCACGCCGCCCCCGTCACCTGCAGAGCTCTATCAAAGAAAATGCCCGGGCCTTGCCTCACCGCTCAGACCCAGATGTCCGGGCCTGGCATCTGAACATGGTTTTAGCAATTTTTGAAACCCAACAAGTCAGGAAACTTGTGCTTCGAGCCAATTCGCTGCTCCTAACGCCCCCTCCCCCGGTCCCCCCAGTCTGAGATAAATACCCTCATGGGCCAGAGAAGAATGTCAAGGTTGGGTGAGCTATTAACAGCCACCTTGAACTCGGTTTCACTGAGCTCGAGAGAACAAGGCGATGGCTGGGCAGGAGAGGCCCGGGGGCCACCCTCCGCGGTCCCCAGTCGCCAGCACTGCCCACATAGTCCAGGGGTGAAGAGACCGAAAGTTGGGGCCTGGGGCCTCCCTCCCGAAGCTCCAGGTCTGAGCCAGGCAAACTTAGAATCAGGCCCCTAGAAACCACCTTAACAACTCCTACGGGTTCTTCAGACCCTATGAATCAAGTTTGAGGGGCCTCTCCCCACCCCGAGTCTGAGGCATAGACCCCAGCTGGTCCTCCTCCCCACACCCTCTGGGCAGACTGCTTTCATGCCCGGGACCCCACCGTCACCCGTGACCGCCGGCCACCCCGGGCCCCGAGCAAGAGCGGCCCTGGCCAGCTCCGACCCGAGCGCTACCCCCTCCAGCTGGCCGCCCCCACCCCCAGCTTCACTCAGCCCTGAGCGGGCACAGTCTGTGTGAGCACAGACTCGTGGCCCGCGGGTGTGAATGCCACGGCCTACGTGAGCCTCGGGAAGCGTCAGCCCGCGGGCAGGCTTTGACGCAGAGCCTGACCGCAGAAGGGTCGGATCCCTGCAGGTCCAGAAGTGGGCGAGAACGTCTAGAGATGGGTACAGGGTGGACATCGGCACGGAAGGGGGGTTCCTCGGGCATTGCCAAAGAAGAGCTAGAAACCCAGCAGCCCGAAGAGCGGCCAAGGGGCGGGGATGCGGTCGGGGCAGGCCCTGAAGGCCAGCCAGTGATGGGCCTCAGCTGGGCCGGCCGGCGCCACTCAGGATGCCAGCGCGGAGGACGCGCGGAGGACGAAGGGGCCAGAGCTGAGCGCCAAGAGCGGCAGGTGGGTGGCCGGAGCAGAGCCAGGGAGCGACTGTGTAGCCTTGCGCTCGCCTGCGGCGGGGGGCTCGGAGGTGGGGGTGAGGACGGCAGCGTAGCGCCTCCCTGCTGCTGGGACTGTCCATCAGGGACGTGCTCAGGAGGGCGGCTGTAGGACACAGGTGCCCAGAAGATTCACAGCCGGACCACGACAGGATGTGGGGGTGCAGCGGCCCTCCAGAGCCATCAGAGCCGCCGCCCCGGGCAGGCCCAGCCGCCCCCAGCCCGTGGGGGAGCCCCCGGCCCATGGGGGAGCCCCCCGCCCTGTGGAGGAGGCCCCGGCCCGTGGGAGAGCCCCCGGCCCGTGGGGGAGCCCCCCGGCCCGTGGAGTGCCACGTCCCCTCCCGTGGCACCTAAGTGAGAAATCCTTAGAGCTCGGCACCGTCACGGCACCGGGCACACGGGGGAAGACGCGGCCCTCCAGGACGGAAGAAGGGCTGATTCTCGAATGGTCGCTGCGACGCCTGATCTGTTTCCTGATTCTGTTGATGCACAACGTACTGAACCAAAGGAATGCTATGGACATTGTACTTCCTTCTAATGATACTCCTGATGGGAATGTAGCTTCCTCTGTTCTCGATACAGATTTAACACTGAGAAACTGCTACAATCTTTAAGTCTATTAAACTATTAACTCCTGTACACCAGGTGGCTTGTGGAATGAATGGAGAGAGCAAATAAACGGATTAGAAAGGCACAGGTGACGGCAGGGCACCGGCAACCTTGACTACTCGGTGGTTTCCCAGGGCCCCTGGCAACATCTCAGAAGCAAAAAGAAATGAAATGTACTACCTGTCACGCTTCTAGTAAAAGAATCATTGTATCCCTATATTTGCTTGCCAAGAAAAACTGCACAAATGCTCTGCACTCTTAAAAATAAATGACATTCAGATATGCGCGCCTAGAAGCCGTGTCTCTGTCACTCAGCCTCATCCTTGTCCACCCTGTGCCAGAATGGCCGCCCCGAAACTTGTCTCCTGCTCCCGCTGCGCTGGCCCCCGCCCGTGGGGGAGACCCCACCCCAGAGGGCAGAGGCCTGCAGGGGCCTCCTCTTCCCCACGTGGCCCTGCTGTCCACTTTCTCTGAATTTAAGTTGCATTTTTCCTACTAACCAACCTTGAGACTTCGCTCCTTCCCATCTAGACGGCCCTTCTCTGACCGGCTCAACTGGTCCTGCCCAACTAGCCCAGTGTGACCACCCGTGGAGAAAGCCCCTTCACAGGGGTAGTGAGGGATAATGAAGGTTAAATAAGGTCAGTGAGGCTGATGTCCGGGGAGGGCACACGCCCACACCAGGCCACGTGAGGCCACGGGCGAGGGAGGCCTCTGAGGCCGTCCCTGATGGACAGTCCGGGCAGCAGGGAGGCGCTGCACTGCCCTCCTCACCCCCCACCTCTGAGCCCGGGCGGCCGCCCCCCCCCTTCAGGCCAGCGGACGGTTAGGACAGTCACTTCCCGGCTGCAGCGTGGCTTTGCTCCGGCACCTTAGTCCCAACTTCCAGGCTCTGCAGCTGTGAAGAAGCCACCGTTGCCCAAGTCGCCCAGTCTGTGGTGCTGGTACGGCAGGGGGGTGGCAGGGAGCTAACTGCCCACGACCTCGGGAGGGGAGGGAGCGGCCGGCCACGCCAGGGCCGTGTCTTGGTGCCTGGCGGCGAGGGATCCCCTGAGAAGACGGCGCCGGCACCGGGAAGGGCGGGCCAGGCGGCGAGCGCCCACGGAAGGTGGTTCCAGGCGCAGGTCGGCGCTCAGGGACGAGGCCCCAGCCGCGTGCTCAGAAGCCCGGGAGAGGCTAGGAAGGAGGAGGGCGGGGGAGGGGAGGCTGAGGCCTGCCTGCGCCAGGCACAGAAGGTGGGACGAGGGCAGACCGGAGGCCGTTTCCCGAGTCATCGCAGGAGAATTTCCGGACGGGCCACTTCACAGCGGCAAGTGAAGCCAAGAGCTTAGCAAACAGGAGAAAAACAGAAAATGTTTTCCTGGACGGGCAGGCAGGGCACCAGGGCAAGTCGATAATAACGAGCAGTTGCTGGACAGAGAAGCAGCTCGGAACTCAGGGCCGAGG
>NW_004567127.1:1588855-1595276 GCF_000260355.1 Condylura cristata | reverse complement strand
TGCTCCCTGCCTCTGGAGGGGGCTGAGGTCACGGGAGCCCCCTTTTCTGCAAGAGCAGCGGGACACTCTTTCTGGCTTTCTGAATGCCGGCTGGGGTGCAGGCGCCTGGGGTCAGGTTGGGGTCCCCGTCTGCTCCCTCCAAGCGCCTCGCAGTGTGAGTCTTAGCTGCCGAGAATCAGAGCTGAAGCAGTGGCCCCCGTGAAAGAGGAGAGCAAATAATCCGCTGGCTTGTCCCTGGACTCTGAAGCATCCGAAGGCTGAAAACCGAAGACTCGCAAGTAGACTCACCTGACCTGGGCAGGGGCGTCAGATCCCAGGGGCTTTCCCAGGACTTTCACTGGCCGGCGCCCCTGAGGGTGGCGGCTTGCAGGTGTGAACACAGGGCACCCCGCAAGGGCGGAGGAGCACACGGGGTGGCGAGGTCGGCGGGGGGAAGCGTCCCCTGAATTGCAATGGCCCGGCAGTGTGGGCCCTGGCAGCTGGCGGGTCACGAGTGGACAGCTCACCGCCCGGGAGCCACTGAAGTTTCCGAGGGGTGGGCGAAGCCTGTGCATGAGGCGGGCAATCGGGGGCTGGTCTGGGGCAGGCCATCGCGCTGGACCCCGAGGACGGGAAGGTCCAGGCACGTCTTCGCCCTCTCCCAGCCCCACTGTCTGTGGTCACGCTGGCCTGGAGCCCCCATCCTCGCCAGCAGTCGTCCGTCAGAGGAGCCCTCCTCTCCCCACAGGGCACGTAGACAACCAACCGCTGAAAATACTGAACAGCAGACCCTGGCGAGGCAGCGTGGACAACGTTTAACCCTGGGCGCCGTGGCTATGGAAAACCACTTGGCTGTGTCACGGAGGACGGCCTCAGCGTGACGTTTTCGTGGCAGGGAGGCACGGGGGGGGCGCTGGGGTGATGTGACCTGCTGTTGCTCACACGCTCTACCTGGGCTGCAAAGCTCTGTGCTGAGCACGGACAGAGCGGCATGGCCAGCAGCCTGGCAGCCACATCCGAGGCGGCTGTCTTGGAGGAACGTGGCCCTTGGCATCTACACACCTGTGCCACGAGGAAGACAGACGACACGCTGCATTTTTTGTGGGGAAAAATCAGTTGCTGCAGACTGGTGATGCTGCCTGCAATGGCCGGCTCTGAACAAGGACCTCCTGCCCTGGGCCAGCACAGTCCACCTTCCCGCAGTCTGCCACAGGACCGTGGCACGTGCTACTCCCAGGAGCATCAAGGGAAGCCGACTGTCTCTGCTGGTATCGACGGAGGCCTTGAGCAAGGAAGTCAGAGGGCAACTGCACTTCATCTTCCACACACCCCACAGACCCTACCTCTTTGCTACAGGTAATATACTTAGAGCCAGCCGGCTTCCTCCTTTGAAAGCAAGATTTACAAAATTTCAAAGACTCAAACATATTCATCCTTAACAACTAGGATCAACAATTGAAAACTCGGCGGTACCCGCAAATGCGTATCTGCTAACTACTTCCTCACTTTGCTAGTTGCTGTTCAAGGTTAGCCGAAGGTTTCAGATGTGGGAGATTTCGCCACATGCACTCCATGGAGGGGGGTGATCATGGACCCAGTGAGTAACTCTCATTCTGCTGCTAAGGGACGGAGGCAGTTTGTCTGCCGTCACTAGACAGCTCTCCTCAGCCTCAGCCAACGAGAAAGACACTTAGTCCTATCTGGCCAGAGTTCAAGTTCTTTCCCACTTCACCGCTCATTAAGACTGCACGCTGGAGCGAGGGAGCCGGTGCCTTCAGACAGAGGACGCCCAGGGCGTTGGCAGCACTGGGGCCTGAATGTCACCAACCATCCCGAGGGTCGGTGCCCTCCTCACTGGCAGCTGTTTTACGAGACACTCTGAAGTTGCATGTCAAGCCTTGCTGCCACACAAGTACCAGGCCTTTCTCCGGTGCCTCCAGGCTCTGCCTGAAGACCAACTTTCCCATCTCATTCTCCCTAGGTCAGTGGAAAAACACTATCAAGAAACAAAAGTCCAGATTCCGTGCTCAGGGCACAAGGATCAGCGGAGTCCAGCCCTGGCTCCCGACTCGCGGTGGTCACCCGCGCCCAGCCCAGCCTGCCCTTTGCTCGGCCGCGAGCACCTGCCCACTCTGATTGCGACTTCAGAGCAGGTGCTAAGCAAACAGTTTTTCCACGTGAATGAATTCAAGACCTGCCACTTGCTGAGACCCAGGGCGAGCTGAGTTGTGCACGAAAGGCTTCCAGACGTCTCCATCCCAAGGGACCGCTCCGCCCCCGGCCCCCCATTCTGAGCATCGCTTATATAATCAACAAGCCGGATTAGCAGCCACTGTGGGACAGACACGGGGATCCGCCCAGTTTAGCCACTGTCCTGCCTCCCAGAGCCCCGGGGGCAGCGGGGAGGGTCACAGGGTCTCTGTGAGAGTTAAAATGTTCAGTTGCTGTGAAAGTTAACTGCCTTCCCACTAGGCTCCAGGCCTGCCCAGGCACCTTTTGGTCATCTGAACAGTCTTAACGATCCATTTTAGAGGAAAAAAGCAACTGAAAAGTTAAGCTGGTTTCCCATGGCTACGTGCATACGCAGGGACGCCTGGGTTCAGCCCAGCTGCGTCTGGCTCCTTCCCGCGGTCTCCCTGGCCCAGGGCTCTGCCTGTGGGCCGACGCCTGCACGCAGGGGGCCCTCCCAGCCGGAGCAGCCCGCTGTGGCCCAGCGAGGTGCAGGCAGCCCAGAGACGCCGTCTGCGTGGAAGAGCAGGTCCGGTGGACCGAGGGGCCTCAGCACGGCCTCAGAGAGGTGTGGGAGTCAGAAGCAGTGACCGCCTCAGCAAGCCCCCCACTGCACCGCCAGGAAAACTGGGGCCAGTTTCCAACTGGCCGCTACCTGCTTCCCTCCTTCCCTGGGTCCTGCCTGTCGCAAAGCTGTGGGGAGACCGGGCAGAGCATCTGCCTACACTAGGCGCCGAGTGCAGCCCCTAACCTAGCAGGTGACCTGCGCCTGCGGCCGTGAGGAAACGGAGTCTAGAGAGGAGGAGGAGGTCTGCCCCGACCACGGGCTTCCCCCAGCACCAGCCCCCCGCGAAACCCTCCCGGCAGAGGCTAAGGTGCAGGGCGGGCTCCCCGCCTCCCCTCACCTCCCCCAGCCCCCCATGCGGGCCAGCAAGCGCTGAGAGGAAAACGTGCCACCTTCCTACTCTCACTCCCACGTAACAGAGGTGAAAACCATCAGACACAGCCACGCACACCTGAAACTCACACAATGCCTTGTTATTGCAAATTAAAAACTTCTTTAAAGTTGTGACACCCATCCCCACCGGCTCAGAAACTGGACCTCGGTGACCCGGTCCTCCTGCCTCGCCCCCTCAGGGCAGCTTACCCAAACATCCCACTCTGTTCTTGCAAGTCCTGGCCAAACACCCTGCCTCCCACTTATCCAAATATTTAGACCAGGTCCCGTCTAAGGGACAGGATTCCAGCAGGGAGCTGAAGGACACGGCCCCTACTCCCTGGCAGCTACACATCCAGCAAGGCCACAAAAAGCAAACAAGGTGACTTCTGAAGACAAAGCTACGCAGGGAGGGGGAGGCTGACTTCAAAACCCTCCCTGGGGAAGGAACGTGGACGAGGGGCCAGCGTCAAGGCTGCGGCCCAGCTGGCCTTCGATGCCGAAAAGTCAAGTCAGTCAAGTGGCCTCCATCCAGGCCCAAAGCCGGGTTTGATCACACGGCTGTTGCAGCCACGCTCCCAGTCTCTGGGCACACACCTCTGACATGTCGGCGTGTGTATGCCTACTCCCGGACACATCCTATCTGCGATTGCCTTTTCAGTACAGCCTTCGGGAGACCTGAGAGGCTTTGACCGACGACGAAACTGAAGCTGCTGCCTCAGCTGTGACCTGTCGCTAAGGACGGCCGGAGGCCACATGACTGTGCCCCAGCTGTATGTTCTCTCCCATGAGGCGCCGTGCAGCAGTGTCAATGAACATGGGACACCCTGAATAGCCACTGCATTGTCTATGCAAAGAACATGATAAGTAAGAGTCAAAGATAAGAACTTACTAAGTCATAACACACAAACTCAAAGTCCCTGAGTTATTTGCTGCAAGAAAGAACATGTGACTTCAATAACTAGACAACTGTGACCTGAGACACTCAGCCTGGGGCTGGGAGCGACCGGACTATCTCCAGTGTGCAGCGGTCACAGGGAGAGTTCCTCGGGAGGACTGCGGGGCGCCAGCCCCCAGCGGGAGTCTCCCTGGGAAAGTCACATTTAAAATAGGTGACCCCCAGCCCTGCCTGCACACCAGAACGTCTGGAAAGGGACTGAAAAAAGCGAAGACTGTCGACCCAAAGTCCTGAGGACATTTTTAGGGCCATCCTTGGGGAGCTATGTTTTAAATTTCAGCCAGCCTAGAAATCTACTGGCTTCTCAATGTTTTGTTCTAGATGTGATGGAATAGTGGGACTATTCCCTGGAATAGTGGGCATTCCTGCGGCTACCTCCCCGGTGACCCGGGAGGGCTGTAGGCTACTCCCCCTGCAGGCTACCCGCCCCTGCCTGCAGGTCAAAGCTCTCACAACCCCCGGAATGCAGCGGGAGGGTCAGTTTCCCACCTGGGAAACTAGCGACTCAGACCCCTCCCGCAAGGGGCCAGCATCCTGAGCAGAGAGAACACAGCAGGGACTGCCCTCACCCACCCTCAGGGGGCGCCCCCCCAAGCCTCTCCCCCTACCTGGTTGTCAGCCCCCCCTTAGATAAAGAAAAAGGAAAAGAAAGGTGGTTGGGGCCCAGGGGCCAGCCCTGGGCAGGAGAGGCGGTCCGCGCTTACCGGGCTCAGCAAGGAAGAGGCGCTCAGCCCCTCAGGACGGCTGTCGGCTGGTGAGCGCCAGTCTTGGAACTCACTGGACTTTGAACACAGATTGATTTAAACGCTGATGTATTTAACAGGGATGTGCGGTCTGAATTCAAGTGACCTCTGTCCTGCTTCCTGCCAGCTGCTGGACCCTGAGCTGGGCAAACCTGGAAAGCCCTAGGCAAGCCCGCGCGGTGACCTACCTGCCCGGCCCGGGCCCCTCCTGACAGTGAGGCCGGAAGACGGCCAGGAGGGCGGTGCCTCCGCTTCCCTGGCAGATGCCCCGTCACACCCAGCCGGGCCCAGCCACCCGAAGCCTCCGTGCCAGGGCCGGGTCAGGGCGGCGGAGCATCCCGCGCCAGGCTCGGGGAGCGTGACTGCCGACCTGCCAGGGGGCCAGCGGGCCAATCCGCCCAGACGGACCAGCTGCCCCGTCCCTGGAGGGCCGCCCCGGCAGAGCCCCCTCCCTTCCCGGCCCTTCCTCCCCCTCCGCCGCTCTCCCGCTCTCCCGCACCCCAGGGGGCTCTGGCTCTGGTCTCCTACCTCCCCCTCCGTGAGCCCAGCGGGGTGCGTGGGGGCACCTCCAGCCCCCTCGGGCGGCGGCAGCGGGGCGCGCCCTGGCCTGGCCCCCAGCCCCGGCCAGCCGAGCAGCTGACCCCAGCAGCCAGCAGCCCCAGGCAGGCCCGCGAGGCCCCGCTGACCTGGATGTGCCGCCCACACTGGGAAGCGGGCGAGAGCTGGCTCCGGGCGGTGAGGCAAAGTGGACTGCAGCCGGCCTGAACTGAACGGTGGGGTGGCCCCGCACCCCAGCCCTGTGGAAGACCACGCACTCTGCTGGGTCTGCCGGGCAGAAGCTGCTGGAAAACAACACACACCTGCGGGCTGGACGCTCCGCCCCCAGGGCCTCCTGCGGGTCTTCAGAGCTGGGGGTGGGCGGGCAGAGCCCAGTTAGAGCCAGAACACCTGAGCTCAGGACGCCTCCGGCCTCGGATAGAGCGCACAACGCTCCTCACCTGTAGGTGGTTGCTTTAATGGCTCCCAGCATTTCCTCGCCTCCCCTCAGCTCTCCCTGTGGTCTGAGCTGCTCCCCACCTGCTCCCGGCCGAGTGGGCTCCCCACACAGCAGCCCCCCAAGGGGCTTGAGCCGCCCTCTGCCTCGGGACCGTGGGGCTGGCTCAGCCACGGACCGGCTCTGGGTCCCTCGTGAAATCAAGCACCGGAGCGTGCTGCCGGCTGCTACATCCTGAGGCGGGAGTGGCCCCAAGGGCCTACCACTGTCTGCAGAAGTCATCAAGCCGTGCACTAAAGTGGGTGAGACATGTTGCCTGGAAGGAAGACCTCCGTTTTTAAATAAAGGCGCATAAGTCAGTAACATTTATTATTGAAGCTTCTAAAAAAGAAACTTAATATGAAAGAAAAGGACAGCTCCCCCGTGCCCAGCAGAGAGACCTCTGACGCCCCTGCAGCACACAGATGAGGCAGCCACAGCCCCTCGGGCTGCCTCGGGGGCTCCTTCCGGCTCTACCACCAGGAGTGTGGGTAGCGCTGGTGCCGGTGGGGTTCACGCAGCTCCCCGAGACCCAGCGCCTG
>NW_004567127.1:1581053-1588596 GCF_000260355.1 Condylura cristata | reverse complement strand
GCCCGAGCTCCCCGAGACCCAGCGCCTGGGCTGGGCCCGAGCTCCCCGAGACCCAGCGCCTGGGCTGGGCCTCGAGCGCCCCGAGAAATGTCCACCTGTGGGCGGGCTGTACCCAGGAGGCGGTGGAGGACTCGTCTGACCGCACCCTTCGCCCGGCAGTGGCCAGGGAAGGGACAGAAAATGGGGCCAGCTGGTGGACACGACGTGCTTTTGTGTCTCTGCCACATGCAAATAATGACGGTCAGTTCCATCCCCAGCCACGCTCCCACCCCCAAGAGCCACCTGTGGCTGCGAATTTGCAGCCCAGAACTTTTTTCTTCCCAGTGTCTAGACCAAGGTAGACCCGGGCCCTGCCACCACCCTGGTCTGCTCCCTCCCACATTCGCTCTCTCTCATAGACATACTCCTTTCACCATGCTGACGTGTTGTTTATTAACTATTTTCTGTCTCTTCCCCAACAGAACAGAAACCCCCCAGGGGTAGGGGCTGGTATTTGGTTTGTCACTACAGCCGGATTCTGCCACCCCAAAATAAGCCCCCCGAGCTCGATTTCAGGGAGGGACTCTGACATCAAGGCTGCTTTTGGTGTTTGCAGCTAGACTCCTCTCCGGAAGGGTCAACTGCAGGAAGGCCTGATCCGCTATCCCTTCTGGGGAGAAGACAGAAGTACCTTGAACACCCGTCCCCCAAACTCCTTTGTCCCAGCGAGGCTGTTTGAGGCGTCTAAAGCCCGGGGGCAGCTCCCTCGTGGGCCTCCCCCACACACGTTAATCTCGAACTCGCCCCTGGCTTTTCCTACCATCAAGCTGTCCGCTGCTTGTTTGATTACCTGCCAGCTGGAGCAGCCCGAAGAGCTGTGGGGTGATTTCCTTGGCTCCCCACAAGCCCGGGCGCCTGGGATGTAAGTCTGACGAGCAGCAGCTGACCTCGCTGGCAGCGGCCTGGGTGGGCAGCACATCCCTACAGCTGGCCTGCGGGTGCGGGCGTGGCTGTCGCGGTCAGCTCTGCGCGGAGTGTCCAGGCCTCGTTCCCTGTCCGGAAGTGCCCGTGGGGGAGCGGGGGGGAACCTGTTTCTCGGTGTGACCCAAAAGAGTGGGTCACCCTCTAAGGAAAGAATTCCCCGAGAGGCAAGGTGTGGCCGGACACGTCTTTGTGGGGGGCCCCCCCCAGAACCGGGAAGGGGGACGTCGAGTGGGGAGGGGAGCGTGTCTGGGCCTGTCCTGAAGGGGGCGACAGCTGGCTCCTGGGCTGGGCCTCGCTCCAGCCGCGTGGGCCTGGGTGTCTCCTCCAGGAAACCGTGAGGTGGCGCTGGGCGGCGGATGCCTCCGTCATCCCGGGCGCCTCCGTCATCCCGGGAGCCTCCGTCATCCCGGCCGCCGGCCGCCGCCGATCCAGTCCGTTCACAGCGCTGGGGGCGGCCAGACCCGTTTCTCTCCCCCAGGCTGTCCACTGGGTTTCGGCTTTTTCTTTGCTTCTGAACTTTAGACTTTTCTTGCCTTCCAAATGCAACCATCTATCTGAAAAAACCGGTGGGTGTCCTTCACCCCATATGCCCGTGACCTTCGTCGTCTACCGCGTTTCCAGAAATGCCTCCACCACTTAGCAGCTCCCTGAGTGTCCGAGCTCCCACTTTCTCGCCTGTGAAACACAGACAAGACGGATTTCCTGGACACGTCGTAAACAGCATGGCCAGGACCCGATGACCGCCCGGCACAGAACATTACTATTAGCCTTTCCAAGAATAAGCCCTCCTGGCGTGTGGGCTCACGCTGCACTAACAAGACCCCGAAAGTAAGGGGCTAGACAGACAGCGGGGTGCCGGAGCGCAGGGGGTGGGGACACTGGGCGCAGGCTGTGCCCACGCACACCCCAGCATTTGTGCTTGTGCAGCTGGACAGAGGCACAAAACCAGGGGGACTCCTGCGAGCCCCGCATTGCCCAGCCCCATCACACACAGAAGTTCAAACAGGCCTTAGGGCTCACGAGGGTGAGCGGACGAGGCTGTCTGGCCTGGGAGCGGGGGTGCGAGCCGGTCTCCGCAGGTGGGAAGAATCAGCTGGAGACTGTGCCTGTGGGGTCCGTTCACCTTCCTCCAGGGGAGATGCCAGGTTTCCCACCACACTGGGGGGCCCAGAGGGGCTGGGCCCAGGCAGACATGGGGGGCTGCTCCCTCCGCCAGCCTCCAACATGCTTCTCACTGCTGCTGCCGCCCCACCAGTCAGAAAGACCACAGGGGTTTTCCCCCAGCAGCACCCCGCAAAGCCACCCACAGGTTGAATCATAAGGTGAGTAGCGAGGGGAAGCTCAGGGGGACACATGACGGAACGAAGCCGCCGTCTCTCTCCAGCACTGTTCCCGGGGCTCCACTTCCCGAGTGGCCCCGCGTGCAGTGTGAGGTCAGCCGCAGCGGGCGCCGGCCTTGGTGAGCAGCGGCTCTCTGGGGCTGCGGCGGCAGAGTGAGCCCCTGACAAGGCACCCCCAGGTCGGAGGGGCGTGGCAAGGGCAGGGGAAGCAGTCGCAGGGAGCCTCGGTAGCGCTGCAGCTGGTGCCTGCACGTTTCTCCCTGAAGGAAACATCGGCCCTGTGGCCCTGGCCCAGTCGCCTCCCCGACCCGTGTTGGGGAAACGCTGAGGGGGCCTGAGTCATGCTCCCCGACCTGAGTCATGCTCCCCGACCCATGTTGGGGAAACGCTGAGGGGGCCTGAGTCATGCTCCCCGACCTGAGTCATGCTCCCCGACCCGTGTTGGGGAAACGCTGAGGGGGCCTGAGTCATGCTCCCCGACCTGAGTCATGCTCCCCGACCCGTGTTGGGGAAACGCTGAGGGGGCCTGAGTCATGCTCCCCGACCCGTGTTGGGGAAACGCTGAGGGGCTCGGCCAAGGCGGAGGCAGGCAAGCCAGGCCGCCCGCCCACGGCTCCGCTGGCTCCCAGGCCGAGGCGTCCCAGGGTGAGGCCCTGGCAGATCGGGGACCACGGCTGGGGACCATGATCTGCAGGGTTTTCTGCAGCTGGAGGCATAGGAGAAAGGCGACTGGGCGGTCATGCACGTGGTCAGCGCCAGTGTGGGCGGAATGCCGGACGGGTTAGGCGCGGCTGCCCCAGGAACTCACTCGGGGTGCAGCCCCCCGCCCTGCTGCATCCAGGCCCGCTGGGCGGCCGCCCTGGGCGCGGGCATGCCCAGGAGTCTCCGCGGGGACCAGAGCCACGTGGTTCTCCAAGGGAGAGAGCAGCCGATTTCGCATCCAGTTGGTCTCCTCTTACTCGTCACTTACTGATGTCCGGAAAAATCACTGCTGTGGCTGAGTATGATGGGTCTCGGGGGCGCTGGGTCCCCACAGGCTGCAGAAGGATGAGGGGCTGTGTCGAGGGCAGCCCCCGCCAGCCTCTGCCGCCGCTCGCCGGTTCCCAAACAAGCACCTTGTCCCCACTCCCTTGTCGCTCATCTTGTTCCCTGTCTGCAAAACACCCTTTGAAGTCCTGCGGTCTTGAAAGCCCAAGGCCAATGTCACTTTGTTCACAAACCGCCTAGAGCGCTGGCCACGCCCAGGCCCACGGGACCAGCTCCCCCTCCCTCTCCCCACCCTTCTCCTGGCGTCACTGCTGGGGTGGGGGGGCTTGCTGCACTGGCTCCACCTTCGGGGGCTGGGCCTCCCTCCCAGCACGCCCCCCCTGCGGCATGCCACCCCAGGACAAGGCCAGGAGGGAGCAGAGTAGCCTTTGCAAAAGGGGCAGCTGTGAGCCTGTTGCAGGGTGTGCGAGATGCTTGGGGGGCTGAGAGCTAGAAGAGGGGGGAGGCGGGGAAGGGTGAAGGGGGAGCCCTCAGGTCTTGGCAGAAAGCTGAGGTCAGTGCAATCCGCAGCAGCGGTGCAGAATGTGCCCGCAGGTGCAGGGGCCACGCTCAAGCTCCCCATCACACCACAGGGCCCCCAGAGCCCCTGGGAGGGGTGCTTTGGGCCCCCACAAGCCAGCCTCCTGAGCACCCCAGAGACACCGGCATGGACACATGGGCATTTCAGAGAACAGAGGGGGCCGCGCATCTGGCCACCCCACCTCATAGGGCCCCAAATGAGGGTCCTGGGTGAAGAGTCGAGAGCCAGGCGATGCTTCTGACAGGCTGGACCTTCGTTGCGCTCCGGGGTGAGGTTCACCGCCCCCACAGGGTCAGAGAGCCGCCCCCGCTGGGGAACACGGTTAAGCTAAAACAGGACATGGAAGCTGCTTGGCTTTTTTTTTGGAGACGATTACACAGCGACACTTATCAGTATGCCAGCGGGCAGAGTCGGTCCCCAGAGCGCAGGCGGGTCCCAGAATTGGGGGGGCCCACCCCATCCTTGCACGGGCCTCGACCTTACACTGGGGTGCCAGAGAGCAAGCCCAGCCTGGCATTCACGTCTGTGGGGCCGGCTGGCCCGTGGGCCGTGGTAGCGGAGACAACACACAGCAAGGACGAATGACCCCTCCCCAATGCGGGCTCCGGGTGTGACTGACGTGTTGAGGGAGCCAGGATACGTGACCGACCCCACGACACACATGGCGGCCCGGCCCTGCGCCGGACCTCGGGCCGAGGGCCGCAGATGACTGCACTGGCAGGACGCCCCGTCCTCACGAGGACCCCACGTCAGTCAGGAAACCCCCGGCCCACACCCTGACCCCGGGCCTCTGGGCAGCCGGGCACGGCTGCCAGGCCCAGGCGACGCCTCCCCGCCACCCTGGGTGCCCGGCCAGAGCCTGGCCCAGCCTTGCAGTGGTCAGAACCGCAGCTTCTCGCGCTCGGCCGTGTCCACCTCATTAGTTCACAGCCCTGCATTCAGAAATAGCCGTTGCAACCCCCCAGCCACAGAGCCGTGGAGTGGACATGGGTGTGGTGCTGAAGGTGGCGATGAAGTGGCCCCTACCTGAGGACATCACTGCCTGGCATCTCCCTGCGCCCAGCCCCGCCTCGCCACAGCTCCCGCTTCTGCCTGGGCCCCCGAGCAGCTCTGTGCCCGCCTCTTCTTGCCCCGCCTCGGCTCTCCCTGCTCCCTCCCACTGCGGGCACGCTCCGCCCTGCCTACTAGCTCTTCCACTGTCAGCCCTCGCGGCATCGTGGGCCTGGGGTGTGACAGTCTGGGGACTGGGGACTGAGCAATCCACCCTGCGGGCCCTTTGCTTGTCTCGCGCTCTATACAGGCTTGGGAGGTGGCTGCAGGCAGACGATGAGTCACGGGGGCAGTTAGCACCAGGCAAGCCACTGAACACAGATGGCCAGAGTTACAGCGACCAGACTGCACTCTCGGTCCGCTAGGAATGTACCCTTAGCTAGCACGCCTCCACCCCATGTGCCTGGCTGCGTTCCAATGCTGGTGTTCTCAAGGGCCAGCGCGTCCTCCTGGACTCGGCCACGCGCTGTGCGGCTGTCCGTGGCCTCCTTACCGTCGTGCGGACTTCTCTGCGGAGCCGAGCTGCCCGAGAGCTCTCCACAGTCTGTTTCGCACCCTCAACACACGGAAAGGAGAGCAACAGGCAGGTGGTCGTGGACAGGATGGCAGGGGCGGTGGAGGCAGACCCCTGACTGCTGGAATGGAAAAGTAAAACAGAAAACCCAGCCCTGTGTTTTCCACTGATCACAGAAGTAGCCGGAAGCAGATGGGACTTGAGCAAAACCTAAGTGCAGGTTGAGATAGAGCTCGTTCAAGTGCTCCAGCTGGAGGCTGACAGCAGCACCCCAGACAGGGCAGCGGACAGCAGGGCAGCCTGCAAGAGCTCCTGAGCACAGGTAAGGAGCCGCTGGGACCCAGGTCTGGGCGCAGGGAGGGAAGGTCCTGCCTGGGCAGGCCGCCGGCCCCCAGTGAGGTCCCACGAAGCTGTTTCCTGAAGGGAAATGTCCCTTCCCCTCGGGCCTGGGGAGAGGCCCATGCTGGCCGGCCAGCCTGCTGCTCGTCCCCCCGCTTCCGAGGGATGTGGCACCATCTGACCCCTCCCAGGTGGGAAGAGCCACGCTGTGTGTTCGCAGGAGGGACACGCAGGCGAGCTCAGAGCAGCCGGGCGGCAGAGCCTGGCCCTCCACTCGCTGACCCCCCAACGAAGACGGTCACTGCAGGAGAGTTCCCGAGCGCTGGACGCCTGCACATGTAGCCTAGGACAGCGCAGGCTCAGGAGTGGCCTGGTGGGGGGATCACCCCACGTGTGCCCAAGGGTCATGCGCACAAGGAAGGCTTCAGCGCCCCCCTGCCGCCCCCGGTTTCGGCAGCGTGGACCTGGGAATTCCAGGGTGAAAAACACGGCATGGGGAGAGTTCTCCCAGGAGTGGTGGCAGGAACTTTCACCGAGGCAGCAGGATACCCGGCTGTGTCTGTCCTCTGGTTGCAAAACGAGCTGCCTGTTCTGGGTCCCTGCACTTACTCTCCAGGCTTGTGGGTCCGGGAAACGCGGCACCGTCGTTTGTCCGCCTCTAACTGGAAGCCGGCACCCGCTTCCATTGTGAGTGTCCGCGAGGAAGCGCAGTGCTCAGGCTTCTCTCAGCCGCCGGCTTTGCGCTCCGGCTCACCTGAAGCTGCACCAGTGCTTCTGGTGGCCCGCTTGTCACGTTAGGACAGCTGTTGGGGTGATGTTTGCTTCCTCAGTTTCTTTAAGTATGTTGCTGTATAAGCCTCTCAGTGTTATTCTGGGACGGGTCGAGGTTTCGCCCCACAGGAGGGTCCCAGGACACTGATGTGTGGGACCAGGTTCGCACCAGTGTGCGCAGGGAGCCAGCATGGGCCTCAGGAAGCAGCCACCTGCTCAAGGATCCCCCCCCCCTTCTGTCCACTACACATGGGTGCTCCTTAAAGGAAGTTAGAGTCTAGCAACTGGCGAGAGCTGGTTCCCGGGCCTGGGGCAGCTCTATCCACAGCTGCAGGGCTGGTTCACAGAGCCAACTGCTAGATCTCAGCTCCTCTGATGTGTCAGATCTGGCTTTGGCGGCAGAGAGAATGAGTCTCTTCCCGAGGGTCTTGGGCCCACCAGCGACGGCCACCCCCCACCCCGCAACCCTGTGGATAGTTTCCTGGGTCATTTAATCACAACATGTGCTGGGGGAGCTTTAAACACAAGAGAAACCCAAGGCTGGGCAAGGTTAGGAACTGAACCCAGTTCTCCAGCCCCCCACCTTGCAAGGCCTGGGGAGGTCAACACACCACCCTTCTGGCCCGCGCCCACACGCCTGGGCTACCCACATGAGGCACCCAGAGGCAGGCCCGAAGGGAGGATGCCACGCCTGGGCTCCATCCTCATCCCCACCCGCCAGCCCCGTTTATGGAGAGGAGAGCCCCCTGGCAGGGCAGACCACAAGGTCCCCAGCCGCCCCTCCCTGCGCCCTCCCTTCTTCCAGGTATAAACAGTCCCTTGGAGTCCTAGCCACTCCCTATCCGCACGCTCCACCGACCTTTAGGGTTTCCCCAGCTGCGCCTTGGCCCCACGGCGCCCGCCCAGGCTCCAGGGCGGAGAGCTGGGCTGGGCGCGCGGGCAGGGGCGCAAGGTCTCCCGCGTCCTCGGCAGAGCGGCGCCCTCTAGCGGCCGGAGTGC
>NW_004567127.1:1529296-1580953 GCF_000260355.1 Condylura cristata | reverse complement strand
CACACGCCTGGGCTACCCACATGAGGCACCCAGAGGCAGGCCCGAAGGGAGGATGCCACGCCTGGGCTCCATCCTCATCCCCACCCGCCAGCCCCATTTATGGAGAGGAGAGCCCCCGGCAGGGCAGACCACAAGGTCCCCAGCCGCCCCTCCCTGCGCCCTCCCTTCTTCCAGGTATAAACGGTCCCTTGGAGTCCTAGCCACTCCCTATCCGCACACTCCACCGACCTTTAGGGTTTCCCCAGCTGCGCCTTGGCCCCACGGCGCCCGCCCAGGCTCCAGGACGGAGAGCTGGGCTGGGCGCGCGGGCAGGGGCGCAAGGTCTCCCGCGTCCTCGGCAGAGCGGCGCCCTCTAGCGGCCGGAGTGCGCAGCTCCGCGGGGCCGCCCGCATCCGCCCGCAAGCCCGCGCGGGGCCCAAGGTCACCGGTCCCCACCGTCATGACCCCGCGTCACCCCAGCACCCTGAGCGGCCCGACAGCCTTACACGCTCTGCTCCAGCTCAGCGCGAGGCCGGAGAGGCCTGGCCACTCCTGCATCAGCACCTGCGCGGCCCTGCGCTTCCCCCCAGGAAACAGCACCTGCCTCCGGCCCCGCCCCACCGCTGCAGCAGTGGCAGGAGGCCTCCCAGAGCAGGGACATGACCCTCCCAACACCTGCCAGAGCAAGCAGGGCGGGAGGCCAAATCTCCCAGCCCACTCACCCTCAACAGCCGCCACCGACTCCATCCCGCAGACGCCCCAACATCTGGCCAAGCCCAGTGCCCCCCTATCTTGCAGCTTTTCTACATTCCTCACTTAGGATTTCTCCTTTCCTATTCCTTGATAAACTCTATGACTTCATTACTGTTACCACACCCTCCTTGTGTGAAGGGCAGATGGTTGTGAGAAGAGGTGACACGAGCTATGCAACCTCTGTCCTCAGACACGGTCTGGATGGAGGGGAAATGCTCTGAAAAATCAGACTTTCCACACTAACTTATGTTATGACCTCCCTTTTTTGTATAATTGTAATATCAAAATATTCTGAGCAACTTTCAGCTTACAATTGGACTGCCTCAGCCGCATGAGGCCTGCCTGCCCTGACAAGCAAGCCCTGTACCAGGGTGAGAAATTCCCCTGAAGTCAAGTGACTTGACTACTGACTGGTAAATAAACACAAAAGGGCTGTTTTTGCAAAGTCTCTCTCACTGCAGGATGGAGGATAACCCAAATCTTATCATTCTATTATTTCACCTAGCCTTCTATTCAGCTTTTTATAGAATTCCTCAAACTTCCTATTGTTTGGCCTTTAGGTGTGGAAACTCATCCAGGTTGCCTGTTTGGAAACTAGTCAAGTTTTCCACCTGCTACACCTTAAAGGAATCCACAAAAGTCTTCTGGCTAGTTTTTCAGGATTCTATGTAGTCTTTAGATAAGGAAATTCACCTATGTCTCCTATTCAGATTTGATTAGCAAGGAATTTCCTCTTCTGCCTCCCAGGATGACTCAGGTAGAAAAACAAAAACCCATTAAGTAGTAGATAAGGTATAAGGGACTTCTATCTTAATTGATCTCCACTATAGTAATTTTAGTCATAAACTTTGTGCACTTATGTTCCTGTTTTTAACCTTGATTGATTTTGGAATGTTATATCTCAGCTAAAGGGCAATACGACCCTAAACTGTTCTTAGAAAACAAAGATGATTGTAATCTCTCAGCCCAGTTCGTGTGCTGATGTCATCCCACTGCTTGCTCGTAATGTATAAAATAAATCTCTGCTGAAGGCAGAGCAGGAAGACTTGCACCCAACTCCAACTCCCGTGTCTTCCTCGCCCCCCTTTCCCCTTTTTTCTCCCTTTCCCCCTTTTTTAGGAATCTCCACTTGCCGACGCCTTCCTACCTTAGGGTCCTGCCTGTCTTACCTCCAGACACCTCAATAGTTGGAGCTGGTCTCCGACAAAGAGGGGAGGGATGAATCCAGGAGAAAGACCCACAGAACTTGGGGGTTGGAGTCCTCGCTCTAATTGTAACCCACAGCTTAGACACTGTGGGTCCAGGCCGCAGTAACTCCTCTCTGAGGCTCCGTGCTTACTACAAGTGACTCTAAAAGTGTCCGAAACATAAGTGCTCACTCAGTATTTTGCAAGAACAAAACACAGATAGGTGGGCCGTGGTGTATGAGGAGCCATAGAAAGGACTAACACCGCGTCCTGATAGGCGCCAGGCCAAGCACCATCTGTCCTTCCTGTAAGTTCTCTGATTTAACAACCACCCAGGGAAGAGAATATTACTGTCACCATTTTATAGACTCGTGAACTAACTTTTGGAGAGGTGAAGAAATTTGCTCAGAATGACACAGCTCAGAAGTTTCAAAGTCAGCTGACAAGCCGGTGTTTCAGGACGTGGCAGCTGTGTTTAACCACTAAGATAAACGTCCAGCCAGAAGTTGGCCTCTGCTGGTCAAGCGGCCTGCGTAGCCTGTGGCGTCCAACACATGGCAGCTGTTTGCCAAATACTGCCACATAGGAAGGGCTGAAGACAGGGCTCCAGGCCCTGAGACCTCTGCCTGTCCCCCCGAGACCATCCCTCATCGCCCGGCTGGCATCTCGCTGCGGACGGTGGGCAGCACAGTCTCCTCCATCTCCTGCTGGCCAGCCCCGGAGGCCACCGGCCCTGGCTCGCCTCGTGCAGATGCCCTTGGGCTACAGAGCCACTCAAGGAGTCCCCGTTGGCGAAATGACGATGGACAGGGTTGCTCACTGCAGTGAGCTTTAGAAATGCTGGTCACACGTCAGCGCTCACAGGTGCGCGGTTTGACAGGGCTATGAGTACTGTGCAGCAACTTTGAAAGAGGCGGAAACCACTGCTGATGCAGGATGTGCTTTCAGGACAGAGCCGAGGGCCCCAGCGGGACCAGCGTCCCCTTCGCGTGTCTGCAGCCACTGGGAGTGCGCGGGATGTGGCCGGCGCCTGGCAGGGGCTGCTTAGCCCGGGTCCTCCTCCTGGTCACTGGGCACAGCCGGCCTGGAGGTGAGCCGACCCCTACCAGCCCGAGAGGGAGCCCTGGGAGGATCTTAGCGGCAGGACGGCGTGGTCCCGAGCTGTTCGTCTAGGGGAGAAGGAAAGCCCACCCTTCTGAATGTTGACGAAAAGCTGAATAAATGCCACCCACGTTTTTTGATAGAACGGCTACAGCCCTCCGGCGCATTCTGCTTCCACTCTGGCCCATGGGCCTGGTCGTCAGGCCGTGTGCCAAGATCCCTCCAGTGCATTCAGGGGACCCAGGTTTGGGGTCCTGAGACCACCTCTGTCCAGTTAGCAGCCCATTTACTCACTCCGAGTCTCCACGTCCTTATCTGCGAGGGAACAGCAAGGCCTGTCTCCGGGGCTATGAGGGCTGGATGTATAAAGCACGCTCACAGTTCAAGGCCCTGTGGGAGTTCACCGGAGTGTAGAAATACAGCAGGAACCATTTCTGGGCCAAGGGCGAGCTGGGACTGCAGGGCTCGGAGGGCAGGGCCGCAGTGACTGGGGGCAGGCGGCCTCCTCCATCCCCGCGAGCCTCCAGCGTCGGCCTCTGCCCGTGAGCAGGCCGGGAGTCACTCCCCCCCTCCTGTTCCGGGATGCGTGACCATCTCCACCTCAGTTTCCGAGGAAGGAAGTCAACTAAATATCTTCCGTCCATGGTGACGGAGAGAGAAACGATAGAGGGGCTGACCGTGTTTTTGTGCAAGAACCGCCCTTCAAACTGTTCTGAGACCAGCTTGCAGCAACTGCACCCTAAACGGGACCCAGGGGCAGGCGACGCCAGGGCTGGCCTGCCCGAGCTGGGGTACACACTGGACCCCGTCAGGAGGAGGCCAAAGGGACCTACCAATGTGGTTCCAGGAGTGCCAGCCCGGACCTCCGTCTCCAAGGCCACTTTTTCTCCATTTGTTACAGGTGAGTCCCACAGGCCCCTGGGCCCAAGGTGGGAAGGTAAGCAGGGCTGACCACCTGAGACAGGAGTGGCTGTTTCAGGCCCTAGACAGGCCATCTCCTGCCCGTGATTCCTTTCCCACCATGGCCGCTGGAAACTGTTGCCTTTACTCAAAATAGGAATACAAAGGCAACCTCATTTTGTCTTTAATTAAAAAAAAATTTTAATGAGGTAGTTATCCCATGGTTTTTTATTTATTTTTGTTTAGAAGAACCGGGACGAAGGCCAGAGGTGTGGAGGGCAAGAGGACTCACCAGAGACAGAATGGGGTGCAGAACAGATGGTACCGAGATCCATGCTGAGGGGAGCAGCGGGGAGTCAGAAGAGGTCTGCTGCGCCCTGTGGGTCACTCCCTGGCCGGGGATCGAACTCGGGCTGCAGTAGTTGCAGACAGCTTCATAGTGCTGAGACTTAACCCCTGCGCCACCAGGGAGGCCAGCTATCCCATGTGTAGTGACCCTGAGTCTGAATCCTAAAGGGAAAAGCAGCATGTCCAATACCACTAACTGACCAGAGCCAGTAAAGGCAGGTCTTGAGGTCCGGCATGTAGACCATCCTGGCTCCAGATTCTGAGCAGCTACTCGGCAACCAAATGCCTTCATGTGACTTTCCTTAAGCAACCAGGGTATGTGCTTCAAGCAAGACAAGTCAGTCAACAGAAAGGACAAAATGACATCCAGGAGACAAAGAATCGAATAGAGGAAAGGAATAAAGAAATTCTAGAATGAAAACAGACGCCCAGGGCCTTGCAATCTCCCGTCTTTCTTACGTTCTCCCCCACTACGACTCAATCCTGCTCCTCCTTGCAACTCACCTACAGACCAAAGTGCCAGTGCTAATCTCTTTCCTTTAAACATTTCCACTGACAACCAGGAACTCCCATCATGTCTGCAGACTCAGACACACCTGCGCACCCGTTTCTGTGCGTTTCATCAAGGCTTTGGCTCTTCCTTTTTTCTCTTGCCCCTTACAGTCAGTCACTAAGTGTGGCTGGGTCTTTCCCACATTCATGCTTTTCTCTCCCAAAGGTGTTTCCCAGGTCTCAGCATCTCACACTTAAGATGTTCCAACAGCCTCCTAACGGTGTGTCATTTTCATCTCCCACACCTACCTCAGGCCCCATCACTGTGCTGCTAATAAATGATTCATGGACTCGAAATAGTTTCTGCCTCCAGACTATTCTCTCCTGCCACCCAGACTCATCCAAAATGCTAATTTGTATATCCCACACCACTGAAGAGTTTTAATGACTTTTTTCTATGGGACAGTCTGAATTACTTTAGCTTTGCACCAGAGGCTAAAAACTCTTCTGTTATTTATGTGAGTGGTCTGTTCCAGTTAACCTCACAGGAGGAAATTCCTCTTTTTTACTTTTCTGCTAACATATACTGACTGTATATCTCAGGGACAGTGTGACATCTTGGAGAATAAAGGACTTCGTACAAGCAAGGATTTGTGTCCTCCTAATGCACCCTATATCTTTCCATTCAAGATGGTCTTCCTCAGGTAGCATACCCATCTTGCTGTCAGATATTTAAATATTGGGGTCAGCATATTTGAATGCCTACCAAATAGAGGGTTTGGAAGGTTAAACTAACAGGCCAGACAGGCATTCATGTAGTCGTAAACCATGTCTACCGTTTACTACATTCTCAAGGTGCGCCAGGTGTTACGCTAAGTGATGCGATTATTTCATTGACCTTCATGGCCTTCTGAAGGAGAAATTATTCCTGTCATGTGGCAACTCAACACAACCTGAGTTCACTCCATTAATAAATTATGCCTAAAAATCCAGATCTATTCCAGAGTTCAAGATTTTCATCTAAGTTAAGCTGCTGGGATGATTCCGGAAGACGGTTTTAAGTAAGATTTGGGAAGATCCGATTCTAAGTGGCTAAACTATTTTAGCTCTCTGCCAAGACTCCCACGTAGGCGTGCTTGCGTGCCCAATGTGAACAGAGCAGATTCTATATTTATTTATTGCTGCTTAAGTACATCATCACCCACAAATGTTAAAAAATACTTACTTGGGCAATGAACTAAGCTGAGAAGTATCCTTGGAGACCATGAAAGTGTTCTGAGATGATGCAAAAGTAAAGTGGTTTCCGAAACCCTCCTCTGCCTATGATTATCGTGACCCAGGAGCAAGGGCCTACACGGTGAAGGGGCTGGTGCAAAGCAGACACCCTGAGTCCAGACAGAGCCCCGAGGGCCTGCTGCTCCGTCTGCCCGCGAGAAGTGGCCTGGGCAGTGCTGGTCGCCAGCCTGCTGGCCCTGCAAGGTGCGTTCACAAAGCCCTTGTGCTCCCCAGCAACGAGGGCGTGTGGCTGCGACACCATAGCTGCTCTCCAGGAGGCAAGTGGAACGAAGCCACAGGGGAGGGACGCGCTCAAGCCCTGGGTGCCCACAGGCAGACATCCACCAGGGGAGCAAGGCTGGTCCCCAGGGACTGATGAGAGACCCCAGACTGATGCAGAGTGCGCCCCTCTGGGTCAGCGGTCAGGCCTGTGAGGGAAAGCCGCTTTCGGGAGGGGCAAGTAAATGCAGCCACCTCTGCTAGGCACAGCCAGGGCCGCGAGCTGAGGTGAGGGGCCTTGGCTGCTGTGTGCATGGATGAGGCCTGAGACACACCTGCCTGCGGTGGCTTCTGGACAGTCCTCAGCGGAGGCCAGTGGCCAGAACAGGACATCCAACTGCCACTTACTGCCACTGATGCCCACGTTTTGTGAGAATAAAATTCTCTAAGCTTCTCCCTTTTCTAGTTAGGTTTAGAGAATGAGCTTCTGCTTGTTCAGTCCTCTTTATCATGCTTCTCCCCAAACTCAAGGCTTGGCAGAATGAAGAGGCAGATTCAGCAGAAAAAAGTACACGCGCTCTGAGGTCCGGGGAGGCCACGCAGAACTCTTGTGCTTCTTGGGTCACGAGCAGGGCCAGGGCTCCCTAGGGCCCCAGCCCCACGCACAGCCACGCCCCACCGGACCACCGGGAGCCACGGGTGGGAGCCCCGCCTCCCCTGCAGAGGCATATGTCCTTGAGTGTCCCCCAGCCCCCCCAGCAGGCCAGGCCGGTTTGGCCCTTCACCCACCGTCACCAGGCGTAGACACTGGAGAGCACAACTGAGCTTTAGACGCGCAAGGTTTCCCCCCTTTTCCATTTCCTCTCTCGTCACAAGCCCATCAAATGCTCATCCCGGAATGATTCCCAACTGCATTCTGCTCAATTGTGTGGCAGTAATGACAACTTTCTTTTCTCTTCTACAGTCTTGTAAGCCTGGTGCCAGAAGAACCTTTCAAACTGTGTCAACATACACATCTGACTCTTCAGCTTGGTGCCTTTCACACTACAGTATGCCAAGAAAAAAACTGGACATGGGAAAATATATTCAGGATCTGGGGGAGCGGAGTGTAAAATGAGGCCGATGCACTCCTTCTCCATGGAGCAGACCCACCTGCTCCCCACCTTGTCGCAAATGAAAACAGCTTTCCCAAAGGCAGCAGAGCTCGCATGCTGCGCTGGTTAAACACAAGTGTTTTGCACCCCAAAAGAACTTTACTTCCCTCCCCTCCAACACAGCAAAATAAACAAGCAAGTCAAACACACTGAGAACATTCTTTCTGGGGAGTGGGGGGAGAAACGTTTTATTATTACTGCACAGTGAGGAGAAACCAGCCAAGGGGGAGCACAAAGAAAGAAGGCCAGGCCAGAGCTGACGTGGCGTGAAGTGGTCAGCGAAGAAGCACCCGGCTCTCGGAGCAGCCGCATGGCACCGCGGGGGGCAGGGACACCCCAGAGTGCACTGTGCCGTCCGCTGAGGCCTCGCCGGCCTCTCTGGTCACGTCTGTCTGTCTATCAACGCCCAAAGCAGTCTCTGGAGCCTTCCCTTTTCTTCTGAAGTCCCAAATCCTCTCTCCCACTCTCGACAAGCGACCTCTTGCCCCAGGTTAGCAGTCAGGACAGGGCTGGCCCTACAGGAGGAACTCCGTGAGGAAAGAGGTCGGGGCCAAGTGAGCCGGGGCCAAGAGGACGCATCTTACCTGTGCCGGCCTTGGTCAGCACCTGCACAGTGGGAGCTGAGGCTTGTGGGAGAGAGAGGTCAGGCTGAACACACGACACCCTTCCTTGTGACAGTCGCACTCCAAGGATTTAGGACTTGGTGTTGCATGGAAGTGAAGAGATTAGGTGTGAGAGGATTCCATGAAGCATGTGCACACGGGAGTGAAAATATCACCCTCAGTTTTTGGAAAAGCAGAACAGAAAAAAGCTCCTGGCACGGCTCCACGGTGAACTGGTTGTGTCCCAGGCACTGAGGATTCAGATGCGGCTTCTGTCCTGACCTGTGAAGTGGGACGTCGCCTGTCCAGCTGGTCTCTCCAGGCCCCGGCCCAGGGTCCAGTGAGGTCTGGAGTCTCGAATCTGGCACCACCTGGGTTCTGCCTCCGAAAGGTCCCGGGCGTCCTCCCCCGGCCATACTCACCCATCTCTCCCCCGGCCTATGTTAGTTTTGTTTGACTAAACTTCACATGCATGCGGGAGCTGTCCTTAGCTTTCTATTATTAAAATGACCTTCCACAACTCCTGAACGTGGTTCCATCTCTGGAAGTCTCACAGAGAAGCCAGAGAGGGTCCCCTCTGTGCTGTGCGAGTCTCAGGTCCGCAGCACCACCGAGAAGACCCGTGAGCGCCGCTGCGGAGCTCACGGGAGGGCCCCCCTGAACTAAGCAGAATAAGCAAGGCCACAGTAAGTCAGTCGCACTTCTGAAGAATGTATTTATTCTGCCTATCTCGAGACTTGGCTGAACAGAAATCTGAAGTGCTCAGACCTTGGTCTTTAAAATGGACGTGACACCGCTGACTCCCAACAACGCTGCACGTTTCCCACAGGCGCAGTCGGCTTTCTGGACACGCATCCTGGCCCCGTCTTTACGGCGACTTACAGCCCTTGGATTTTGAGCCTGTGGAATAGCCCTGGAGTTATTACAAGTTACCTGTACTTGCATTATCTTCAGTCCGAATAATTAATATATCTTACAAGTATGTTCGTAGAGTATGTCAACTGGAGAGAGGTTTTGGTATAACGAAAAAGACAGACTTTTTTAAAAAAAGCATTACTGATGGGAAGCCCACACGATTACAACTGAGATGGAAACAGGCACAACACGATGTAAAAATAAACCATTATTAAAAAAAAAAAAGCATTACTGAAGTAGCAGCTTTTTATGTTTTTTTCTTCTTCTTCTTCAGAAGATACTGACAATTACAGCTACAACCTTGCTGGGAGGGGATCTCATACCTTCCGGACCTCCAAAGAGGGCGCAGCTTGCTGGAGGAAGCTGAGCAATCCCGGCCCATGCGCGGGATTCAGCTGCAAGTGGCGGCGGCGACAGGGAAAGGCTGCGTAGATGCCACTTCTGCAGACGCATCTAAGCGTGATGGGGCCGCAAAATGTGAAGATCACATTTACAAAATCTTAAGAGTGGAACGCCTGGAATTCTACCCGTCTGGCAGGCAGGGCGGATCAACACCCCCTAATGCCTTCTGGGTCACCAACGGCGGTTTCCCTGCCAGGAAGCGCGGCCTTCTGCACACGCGGGCTCGTCCAGCCCGGGCGGAGGCTGAGGGAGGACTGGCCCCGGTCCGCGGAAGCCGCAACACCTGCCCACCGCTCACCCGCAGAGGCCAAGAGGGCCTGTCCCCGCCACGGCCCTTCTCTACCACTTTCCTGCCCCACGGTGCCAGAGGCTGCCAGCGCCGGCAGCTAACTCCCGACTCAGAAGGGCCCGGTACCTCCCAGGGGCCATCTTGACGCTGTCTGAAACAGACAGACGACACGTCGCTCCTCGCTAGCTTCGGTGTTGTGTATCCTGGGGGAGACAGCACTGAACATCAAGGAGGAAAGGGAAGCGCGCAGGTCATGAGAACACTTGACTTGGTGTCAGTAATTCATCAAGAAAAAATGTTCAAGGTCAGACAGAGGCTCCCCTTGCCCCCACCCCTACTTCCTCCTTAGCTGAACAAGCACTTAGTGCACCAGAGCAGGCCCTCACACACACCCCACGGCACGACGCCAAGGCATGAAGAGGAACCTAACAGCTACTTAGCAGAGGGAGACTTGGGGAACAAACAAAGTCTTTTCCCAATCGCGCCCTTCTAACTGGGGAACCGAGGCTGGATCCGAGAGCACTACTGGGACAAAGTGCTCGCAGGCCTGCCCCGCAGCCATCTGGCAGATGCCCGCGGCTGACTCACAGGTACTGCAAGCTGAGGCCGCCATTTCCACATCCTTTACCAACCGTGACTCCTTTTTCTGGTAAACTGAAACATTACTGTAAGGGAAGCAAGGGGCTGCAGCAATAGGTCGTTCTGGACGCTCCCTGTTTCTGAACTCTTGGGACAGAGACCGGGCAACAGGAACTCTGAGGGACAATGTCTATGCCAGAATTTGTCCTGCCCTTCCCCTCTAACTGCCAGGGTTGTGTCCGGCCAGAATTAACCTATCTGAACATGAGGTGGGCTACCAGAGAAACAACAATCGCTTTGGGGCAAAAAGCTGTTTCCTCTTTCTTATAATTATAGATTATAATTATAAATTATAATTCCTAAGAGGAAGCTAAAGAAAAGACATTCACGAGCAAGAAAACAATCTGCTGATCTCTGCCCCAAACTCAAAGGATAGGCCATTCAATTTGGACGTAAAGAAAGGCCTCAAGGCGAAGGGCTCAGAGCTGAAATTGTAACATTCGTCTTCTTGACCATCAAGGGAGGGTGAAGGACCGCTCCCTCGACTCTCACAAAGGCGGGAGAGGCCTGGCTCTGTCACCTTGCGGCTGTAAAGAACTGAGTACCTGAAACACCCAGGCTCTATGCCCCCTGCCTTGGGCACGATGTCTAAGCTATGCTTGAAACATGTAAGGGCAGCGCATTTCTAGAAATAAGTTCCAACCCCCGACTACGTCTCCTGCTAAACTAATGCATCTGGAAGTTTCTTCCCAGAACGCATGGTCTCTCAGACTCACAGGCTAATTTGGCTGGAGGAGGAAAGGCCAGTCCCCTGCACAGTGCAGGCAGACCTGTCTCGGGACACCTCTGGGCTCCAGGCATGGCAGAGAAACATTTCTCACAGACACACAGTGTGTGCTTGCCAAAACGTCAAGTGAGATGAGGATCACTGCTGTGGGCACAACTTCTGTTTCTCTTCTTGGTGATGGTAAGTTTACATGTCAATGTCAGTGGGCCACGATCCCTCGCGTTTAATACAGCACCATCCTGAGTGTGTCATGAGGATATTTTTGGACAAGACTCACATCTGGGTCAGCAGACGAGGAGACTGCCCTGCGGCGTGGGTGTGCGCGTCAGCCATCGGTCGGAGGTCTGACTAGAGCAGATGGTGGCGCTACCGCGGGCAGGGAAGCGCCTCCCGCCCCACTACTTCAGCGGGGAGAGCGGCTTTCTCCTGCCTTTGAGCCTCCTGCACTGACATGCTTGACCTTGAACCCTCTGGCTTTGGGACTGGAAGCGTAGGCTCTCCCAGACTCAGGCCTTTAGAACCAAGCTGGAGCTAGGGACTCCTTAGTTTCCAGGACCTCACACGATAAATTTCTTTCTACACACACACCCTGTTGGCTCTGTCTCTCTGGAGAACCCCAATCAATATCCTCCCTCAGCCTAAATTAACCTGGACGTTTCCAACACCTCCTATTCTAGGAAGAAACACGACCGGGTCATTAACTGGGAGGGGTTAAGGAAACGAAAATGACCTTATTATCCTCCATCTGAGCAAAATAACCGAAGAAATTTTCCAGTAATTCAGACGTGTGTTGCTTGCTATTGTGTGTGCTGAAAAGGCAAATAAATCCCAACCCACCGGCACTTTAATCTCCTTCCCTCTGTGAAGCCCTCGGACCGTTCCGAGCTTTCCATTACACGTAAAAGCACAACTGCCCTGACCCCTGCACACGCCGACGGCAGACGGAGCTCCCGGACGCCCTGGTTTGTCTGGGACAGCGGATCTCATCCTACTCGAGAGCCGCACGTGCTCCCGCGTCGGAGCGGCGTCCCCATCTAAGTCGCCTCCCCAGCCTTGCTGCCTCCCGCCATGCAAAGCAAATGCATTGCAGGCGACACATCATAGCTGCGCCGAGCAGTCCACGGTCTGCAGAGGGGTGCGCGTGACATGAGCGGCACGGGCAGAGATAGCCACCCCCAGCCTGCCCGGCGCCGCGGCCGCGCCATGCCGAGGCGGCTCCTCCTCCCGCAGGCTGCTCCCCCCACGCGCTCCTGCCCTGCGCTCCTGCCCTCTATGCTCACCTTTTACGGACGGGACCGGAGACAAAGGCATCTCCAGCCCCCACGTCAGGTGTCGCCTCCCACCTCAGCTCGCGACAGTCAACAACCCCCCGGGGGCCTTCTGGCTCTGACCCCGCCGTCTCCGAAGGGAGGACGCACCGCAGCTATCTCGCCCTCTGTTCCTTTGGAGACGCTGAAGTTCCAACAACATCCTTGATCTTCTCATTTATTCAACTTTAAACATTTACATGCTCCAAGAAGCATGTGCACGTGCATGGGACACGGTCAGACTGAAAAAATAAGGCTATTTCTCCTAGGTCGAATAGTTTTGGGCATGATCACAACAACCAGTTTGACTCCAAGTGTAGCCAGAACTAAGCAGAACAGAGAAGTCGCAGAGATGAAATGGGGCCGAAAATATTCACATGAGACCATGTAAAATTACAGTCTGGAGACTAGTGGATTACTAAAAACAGTGAACTGGCTGTAGGAGCAGTAACGAAGTAATTCTCTTTCTGTGTGGGAAAGTAAGGTTCCCGGAATAAAAGACAGTAAACCACAAGTTGGGGGTCGTTAAAAAAATCTCAGAATCGAAGCTCTGAAACATCTGTCCTCCTGTGCCAGCGTGCCGTCCGACTCATTCCCAAAAAGGAATAAAATCAGATTCCTACCAACACGACACCCCTGCGGCATGTCACGTTGGCTTCTGGGGAAAGCGCCTCTCGTGAAATATTTGTAAAAACTAGAGAGAGGAAACCAAAGGGCACAATGATAAGTCACTTTCTCCTGCCCCTGTCACTTTCCTTTGATTTGCTCCGAGGATCCAAGACAACAGAAATCACTGTCTCAGATTCCTGAGCAGTCCTGACCTCACCTCATGGCTCACGGGGCCAAGAGTAAATGCTTCTATACTATTCAAACAAAAGGACTTATATCAGCAGGACTTTAGGGCCTGGTTCCACTGTATGACTGTAAAATACACTGGAGGGCAGGTGGAGGGTGGAGGAGGAAGTGGGAACATCCCCTACAAGGAACGTGACAAAGAGCAGGCCCTAGCTACTGGGAACTGACACTACTCTGGCGGGGGGACCCACATAATTCAATTTCACACTTATAAAATGATCACTCTGAATTCAGGAATAAGAGGCATTTGGTTGTAGAGACAAATTCCATCTGTAGATACTAACTTTAGAGAAGAAAAACACTCATTGCATTAATATTATGGGTTGGGGTTTCTTATGTGATCCTAAATCCATCTACTATCTTTTGTTTTGATATAATTTACAGCCTCCGTGGCAGGCAGACGCCCACGGCCCGGCTCGGATACGGTCTTTAGTTTCAGAAAGTCCAGCGATCGTGCAGCTGGCTGTCGCTGCTAAATCTGTTGCTTGCAGAGGCCTCGGAGCTCTGGGCTTGCCGAGTAGAGTCCTCACCATTTAAGCTCTTCCTACAAACAGGGCAGGTGTCGTGCTGAAAGAGAAAGGCAACAGGCCAGTGAGAGCCTGGCTCCTAGACTGGCTCCCAGACACGAAGACACTGAGCATCGGCCAGTCGGAAAACCGAACACTGCAGGCCAGTGTCCACGGTGTACCACCGCCAGGAGTCTGACAGGCGCACGGGCGACATCACAGACGGTGGCGCTTACCAGTTCCAACCACGGCACGATACAGCTGCTGTGGAAGAAGTGGTTGCAGGGCAGCTGCCGGACTTCCTCTTCAACTGCATAATCTTCTTTGCACACTGGACACTCTAAGCCCGTGTCTGTTGGAGGAGGAGATGCCTGTTACAGTAAGTGAGTGAAAACTGCCCAGTGTCTCTGCCATCCCAGAGGAGCAAGTGCACCCAGGGCAGGCCGGAGAGAAGCCTGCGCTGTGCTTCCAAGTGGGGTGGAGGTGCAGGTGGCAGGCTGAGAGAAGGACGGAGAACGGCCTGCTCCGGTGGGCCTGGGCAGCCAGAGCCACGAGGCCTGCTTTTCAAGGTACAGAATGCGAACTAAACGGGCTTAAGTGAGCTGTTAACTAAGACAGAAAAAACCTTTTGCACCTGGGTAACATCCTTGTGTCAGCCCCCACAGGCACACCTGGCCTGCCCCTCACACCCAGGGACTCTCCCCATCGCCCCCAGTCGCTTCCCCCTCCTGTTTCTGTGCTCCCCCAATCCAGCAGGAGCCCAAACGCTGCACCAGCAGGTGGCACTGCAGGGCCCCGAAGCCGGAGGGGGAGCCGAGGTTTCAGGTTCCCAACAGGAGCCCTTTCTCTCCGGGGACACAGCGGTGGCACCAAGCAAGAACTTCCACACTGCATTTCCCACCTCTGACTACTGCTCCAGCTGCTTCTTTCCAGTGGCCACGGCCCACAGCACTCCACGCACCAACCCCGAGCCTGCCACTGACTGGGTGCCGTCCACTCCCACCACCGGTGCCCTCCTCCGCTGCCACAGCCTCCCGGGTCATATCTGGGCCTTCAGCCTCCAAGTACGCCTTGCACTCTGCTCCGCCACTGCCCCTCAGGCTGCTGCTCCTCAGGCCTGCCTTGTGGCAGCCCCCGCTCACCTTCACTTGAACTCCCAGCCACCACCCCAAAATCAACAAATTCACATCACCTCCCTGCTCAAACCAGGGCCACACCCCTGCTGAAGACAACAGCGTCTCCGCAGCCACAAAGCTGCAAACTCCTGGCATTGTCTTTGACGGCCCATCACGCCCGAGTGACAAAGACCTGTTCTCCAAATGGCCTCCTGAGCCTGTTCTTTCCATCCTGACGCCAGCGCATGGACCGCCACACCTGAACGCTACAATCGCCTCTTAAAGAACAGTTTCTGCTTCCTCCCCCTCGCAAGCTATTTTAAACAGAATTAAACCAGCCTCTCAAATTCCTCCATTTGGGGACCCACAAAACTCACCTGCTACTTAAAACATCCAGCCCTAACTACTCTGCCCATTTCACAGCCTCACTCTTCTATCCAGTTACATCTCACACTGTTCTCCAACTGATTCTATTTCAGGATTACTAAGGTCGCTCTCTTAGCTTCAGACATCATGTCCATGCCGACGTTCTCACACTGATTCATACTCTTCCTCAAATAGAACGGCGTCTCTACAATGGTAAATCCTGTCTTTCAAACCTTCTCTGACTCTAAACTAGAACTGCTGGGAAAAGAAACTCCAGGCCAACTAATGTTCCTTCTCGCTAAATTCCTTCAATGCTTATAAGTAACATGAGCAGCTGACAGAGTAGATGGGTGGAGCCCGGCCCCCCCCCCCCAAGTCAGGATCATCTGTTTTTATAATGTCATCTAATGTGTGCGAATTGTGCCTCCCCAATAAGCTCTTCACAAATCATGCCTTACACACCTCTGCACTGTTTGGTCTCGTGCATGGCATCTAGAAAAGGGGCCGGTTACCTGCTCGGGAAGAACCTGCTGGCGCACTCAAATGAGGGGACAGGTGGCCTCCTGCCTGATTAGAGCCCCAGGAGGAGGCTGAGGCTGAGGCGAGCCCCAGCTCCACTCTAAGTTCCTTGACAAAGAAAGGCGGCGGAATTTTGAACAGAACATGACAAAGTATGGAAATGAACCCACCAACTTGTTCCTGAGTTACTGTCACGGTGGGGAGAGATGTGATCTTCTCCTTGTCAGCTGGGGGAGGCCCTGTGTTTTCCAGTTGTCCTAAAAGCTACAAAAAAAGAAAAAGAAAATGAAGAAGGGCAGACACCTCCCAGCCCCCGAGGCGGAGCTGCTGCGCTGGAACAGACATGCGGTGTTAGAAACGTCAGTTGCTCTCACTTCTGCAAGACCGAGGCTTGTCTTTCCGGCTGCCAGAACGCCCGGGAGCTTTGCCCTTGCAGAGAGCCGTTACTGTAAGCCCACAGACACGGCCCATTCCTGGGCTGCGATGCCACGAACAAACGACAGTGCAGCAGAAAGCAGTATTCAGATGACCCAAAAAGTCCGTTTTGCCGCAGGAAGAAGAGGGTGGGAGCATGGGAAGCAGCAAGAGGCGGGCCAAGAAAGAAGTAAATTACTGCCTGCAAGACTGGACATACATGACACGCTTTCTATTCTCAGCAGCCCACAGGGAAATGGAAGCCCAGTTACACTAAATTAAACTAGCAGGGAAGCACTCACACATGGCATGGGAATGCCTCTTCTCTGCTTCCTTCCCTACTCTGCTCCACCTAGCAGAACTCCCCGGTCAGCACGTAAGCAGACCCTCCTTCTGAAGAGTCCATATTAACAGGATCCTCGTACGACTGCACCAGAGCCCAAATACAAAATACTAGTTGTTATAGAAGTCATTTCTTCCTGTGGAAGTAGTCACCTTCAAGAAAGCTCCTAGGCCCCAGAAGGCACAGGAATGCTGAGCTAAACAGACCCAAAAACCATTAACCCTTTTGTACAACAGAAACCCGTAAGCTCAAATATTAGGGCAAGCAGGTGACTGCTATTTAGAAAGTAGCAGAAGGAAAGCAGGAGGCCTGGGAACTGTGAGACACTGGACAGACACCCTCAAAAGACAGCTCCTCACCTGGGTTACGATGGCATCGAGCCCGGCCTGACCCCAGGCATAGTCCCCGGGGCTGGAGTGCAGCATCCCGCTCCTAGACGAGAGATGAAACAGACAGCATTAGATGGGCTACCAAGCTCTGCCTCAGAGCACAGGAAAACTGGCAGAAGGCTCTGTCACTCTGAGCTGGGAAGTACTAGGCATCTAGAATTGAGTGGCAAAGAGTTTCTTCCTATTTTCAAGGTTGAATAGATTACCCAGTGGCAGGTCTCATTCTACCAGAATTTTTACTTAACTGAACATAAAATGTGATGCTATCGAAAGCACCACCCGACATGCCACAGCAGAAAGCGTGACTCAGTGGCTGCTGGTTAAGGAAACTTCGTCTTCTCTGCACCCACTGACATTAAGCCCAGACGGAGCTACTTTTTAAGGAGAGCTTTCCTGTCATGACTGGAAATGTCTGCCGACTGCTCCGGCTCTAGCAGCTGCCCGCAGTGGTGGGAATGCAGAGCTTCACATTGAGAAGCCACAGTCACCAGCTGCTACGTCACAACTCAGAGCAATCACGGCAGGGCCTTGGCAGCGCCTGCCTGTGGAGCTGGGGGCGCACAGCCACCTGGGCAATGGCGCCCAGAGGCTTTGGCTGGAGCATGTTTAGAGGAACCAGAGGCTGGAAAACAGCAAATGTATTTGGAAGGATGGAGGTCGCTCGGAGCAAAGAAGCCTCCAGGGGCAGAGTCAGAAGTGCTAAGTAACTGTCCAGATGAGAAGGAAGTTCCTCTCAGCCCCCACCACACGCAAGTGTCACTCTGCTATGGACAGCCTTTTGCTTCTTCTGAAGTGAAGCAGTATGTTTTCAATTTCTGAAATTCCTAAGGAATAAAAGCTTCCCATATGCTTGAGAGGAGAAAATCCACAAATCAAATACCAAGCTCAGCAGGGACCATCTCACTCCTGACCCCAACACAACCCTCAGGCCAGCATGTGAACAGAGGGAGACCCACCCAACACCCGGACATCAAGGCGACCAGGGCGGCTCTCTTGAGTCTGAACAATAAGGACAAAGTTCTGATTAAGTTTGGCCTCAGCAGATAAAAACAGTCATCGGAACAGTCAGCCAATCACGCCTCCGTACTCACCTACGCAGCTCTTTCTCACTATAGCACAGAAGCACAGTACCTAAAATGACGCTAGTCCAGTAGATTAAGATAGAAAACTTTTAATTACTTACCAGGAAAAGGGATGTGGGGATCCAGGAATTGCAGAATTTGCAAAGAATCCTGCAAAAATATGTTGAATTATTCTGTTGGAGAAAAAAATGTGGTAAGACAACAGGCTAGTGAAAGTACTCTGCAGACAGCCATGGCTGACCGGTCACCAACTCCTGTCCCAAACCACAGTGGCTTCTCCTGCCCAGCATCCAGTCAACAGCACCCAAATGCAGTGTGCTATCAGGCAGCACGTGCTTTTGCTACTACGGCCTACGTGCTGCCGTTTCGGGAATTCATGGCCTTTTTTGTGAATCAGACTGTGAGGGGACCTGGCTATATGGTGCAGTTTTCAAACTATCTTCCTCAGACCCCTGCGCCCCTGGCAGCAGCAGCAGGAGGAGATGGAGGGGCTCGGAGCTCCTTAACAAGGGCTGTTCAGGTGCCAGAGTGGACCTCTCTCCCTGCCCTCACCCGGCCAGCCTCTCGCCCTTGAGCACTGTGGGACTGCTATTTTCACCTTACACCCAAGGACCCTCATCCACACTTGGGCATAACAGATGACAATCCAGATTTCAAGCTGAAGTTGTAAAGGGACAAGTCTTTGGTAGGTCTTGGGAGGAAGTAAATTCTGCACATGAAGAAATGTAAGTAATTTGTGACTAGAGAGTGAACTGAGATAGTTCTAAAATGTCCATGAATTTTTTTAATATTCCCTCCTCCAAAAGGTGGAGATTAAGTCTCCCCTTGAATGTGGTACTTCTTCCAAGTAAAATATTCCAGAAATGACCGTGTGCGGTTTCCAAGGTCAGAATATAAAGGCATTATGGTTTCTTTGCTTCTCCCTTTGCCTCCATGGGCCTTACTCTGGGGAAGCCATCTGTGAAGTTATGGGGACACTGAAGGCCGGGGCCAGGCCCACATGAGGAGGAACTGAGGCCTCCTGCTAACAGCCACGAGCGAACCATCCTGGAAATGCAGCCCCAGGTAGTTTTCAGATGATAGTGTAGCCAGAGTTGACATTTCATTATAATCTCATAAAATTCTATCCCATGTAAGTGACTAGCTAAGTCACTTCTAAACCCCGGACCCTCAGAAGCTCTGAGCGTATCAAAGGCTTGTTGTAACAAGTTCCTATACTGTGGGGTTTTCTGCTATACAAAACTAACTTCCTTACTTGCTAGTAACTAGCAGAGCATATGATCACACCTTTGAACTGAGCAGTAAGCTAACGGCAGTCAAGTTGGAGAGAGAGCTTCGTTTCCTGTAGACATCTCATCTGTAAGCCGGGGATTCTTCTCTCTTGGCTGCTTACTTTGGAAGCCGGAGGTTGGCCCCAAGTTTTTAAAGCAGTAACAGAGAGAAACCACTCTGCCTGCCACCAATGAGTGTCCAAGCTGTTGTCAGGAGATAATCTTCAATTATGATACTTTTGTTGTTTTGTTAAAAACATAAAATGTCTTCTTGTTAAAACAAAAGGTAGCTAAAGTGGGGTGGGGGCTATATTTTATTTTAGCAATAGAAAATTAATCCGGAGTCTAGAGGGAAACACATGCTCAGATCAGGGAGAGTCTCCCCAGTTTCCAGAACTGCACGCTCTGGGGTCCCCACTTCTCTGCCTGTCCTTTCCTCTGCTTCTTTTAAACTTCCAATCAATGAGAGCCCAGGACTCAGTTCTCTGAGCTCTTCTCTTTCCTGCTTTCATTCTTCTGGCAATTATGCAGTTTTATAATTTTAAATACTCTATTTAGGCAACAAATTCTCCGTTTCATCTCCAGTCAGAACTCTGCCTGCTTAATACCACTTAGATATACATAAGCACCTCCGATATATGTTCACAACTGAACTCAGATCTTTTCTCCCAAATTTATTCTTTCTTAGGGATAATAGTAACTGAAAATACATAAAGATAAGTTGGAAACCATGTACTTGTATTGACACCAACTATATGACTTTCCCCAGCAGCCTTATGAAGTAGATTGACCCAAGATGACCTGTAAAACTGAACTCAGCAAAGATGTACTTTTAAATAAAGTCAACCCTATTTCCCCCCAAATTTGGCTACAGGATTTAAAATGGTCACAAATCAGCATTACAGATAAAGCATTATATTGTTTACTGAAGCCGACTTTAGTTTTCCCTCTTCACATTCTTGAAGGTATCTACTTGATGACTAGCCGCTTCCCAGCCCAGCACTGATAGCAGTCTGCAAGCTTCCTCATTCACCTAATGCTCAGCTCCCATCAGATTTGACACACACCAGAAAAACACCAGTACTGACAGCCTAAGTGCAAGTCAGGGTTCTACAGATGCCCTGGAGTCATCTACTGAATCAGGAGTCTCGAATTCCCAAGGAATTCTAGAGGTGTGGTGGAGACTGAGGCCATGTTGTTTAGGTTGAACAGAACTTGTTTCTCTTGGAAGAGAATCTCCTTGCCAGTGTGAATCATGTCTCCTGACAATGATGATTCTAGTCAATTTTCATTGTTTTTCTGCATAGAGGGTGAAGACATTGGTGCTTTGGGGGTGCACAAAGGAAGGGCTTTTGAAACAATCCTGGGGAAGATGGGGAGAGGTTACTGACTTTTAAATACTGCCATCAGTACAAGTGATGACGGGCAGTGGCCATATTAGATAATTCAGCAGAGGCGTCTTCGATACCTGATTTCTGAGTCTCAGTTTATTCTTTTTTTTTTAAAGATTTATTGTGTTTACTCATGTATACGAGAACAGGGGTCTAGACCAGACATGAGGGGGTGAGAGGATTCCCCAGAGACAGAGGAGGGGCAGAACAGGAGGAGCCACTGAAACCCACCACGGCTGAAGAAAGGGCGGCAGGCAGGAGAGGTCTGCTGCTGAGCAGCGTCCTGCCAGCACACGAAAGGCAGCTGCCAGGGACTACGCCCCATGTGCTTAAATAAAATCTCAGAAACACAAATACTGCTTGTTATTCCTACTAACTAGGACCCAGGAGGTCAAGGACCACAGTGGTTTTGATCAGCATTACATCCCAGGACCTAGTACAGTGTCCTGGCATAAAACACTCAACAAACATTTGTTTTATGACATTTGTTTGTAGTCACAAACTCTGTTTATGCCTATGAAATGTCACAGCAAGTCCACCACTCCCATCTGGTAAGCCTTCTTAAAACCTAATGTTATCCAACATATTTGATATCCTTTCACTATTTTCTGAAATTTTAATAAACAAACACATTATGTATGTACTAATCTGAAACAATAAACATATTAACCAGGGCTTCTGGCATAGTGTTTCGTGACCTTAGTTTTCAATGACCCCTCTCACCCGTACTCATTAAATACTGACATTCAATTTAGCCTCGCTTTCAGGGTCCTTCTATCTCCATCCAGTCCACAAATGTAACAGGTATTTGAACCTCATAAAGATGGCAGTGATATATCCTTCACTGAAACTGCCTTTAAAGAAAGCCCAAAACCCCTCCGACTCACCCTTCGATGGCTGGGGACCTCTCGGGGCGAGAGCTGCCGCGTGACCTGTACCTCCGAGTCACAGGCAGTCGTGGAGGTCGGCTCGGTCCCCAGAAGTCTGTGTGAGTTTGATGGCCCCTCTCATTGGCTCTATTGTCCTGGTCCAGTGGATTACTACTTAGAAATGGTCTGATGTCCTGAAAAAACATCGTATGGCCAAAATGGTCCAAGAACTAGTAAAAACCAGAAATCAACCATGTTATTGATTTAAGAGGGCAAAGAAGGGAAAAAGAAATATTGGTAAAAGAGAGTAACTTCTGACACTTCAAGATTCAGTAGCTCCCAACTAAAGATATGTTCTTACCCCAACCCTCCATTTTCTTTTTTTTTAAAGATTTGTTTGCTTATGCAGACAGAACTGGGGTACAGGCCAGAGGTGCAGGGGCCGTGAGAGGATTCACCAGAGATAGAGTGGGGAGCAGAACAGGCAGACTGACGAAGGACACTGCTGAGGGGAGCAGCCAGAAGAGAGGAGAGGTCTGCCGCGCCCTGTGGGTTAGTTCCCCAGCTGGGGATCGAACTTATACTGCAGTGGCGGGGGCTAGCTTGGGAGTACTGTGTTTTAACCCACTGCACCACGAGGGAGGGCTCCCAACCCCCATTTTCATGAAAGAAAAAAGAGAAGTCTTTCAAACACATGCAGAAAAGGGGAAAAACATACTGAAAACTTAATTTTCTTCATGGGGGAAAAGAAGCCTTAACAATGAGCTCATGTCCACATGCCTCTGACCAGCTAACCCTTATGGATTAAAAATACAAGGCAAATGTGATCATGGACAATTTCCCTAAGCACAATCAATCACTTGGCTCAATCATATAACAAATGGCATCTACATTCACACTTAGCAAAACCTAAGATTTAAATAAAGTGGATACATGTACACACTTGTAAAAAAAAAAAAAAAGCATCATTAGCCCCACGTGCAGACAGAGGTCTCTATATAAAATGCTTCTGATCTTGATGCTCATCAGACAGGTCAGAGTCAAAGCTGGCCTAAGCAGGGCAGGGAGATCAGCAGGACCGTCCGCAGCACCTGTTTCCCACTAAGAGCGCAGGGGCCGGGGAGCATCACTGGCTGTCAGCTGGGGCTAGTCACGGGATCAGCAGGCAGTGAACGAATGGAAAAACAAATCACCTCTAAAAACATTAAATTTTACGTATCTGTGTGCCAGTTATTTCAGGACTTCAATCAAGTGTGTCTCATTTCGCTCTATCCACCCATATGTAAGTCTTGTTCACATCCTATTTTTTTGATGATAATGTTTCAAAACACAAAAACTTATCTGCTGCATCTGTAATAACAGGGACACAAAGCTGCTCAGTTTATGAGCAGGCCTCCAAAGCCTCACACCCCTCCACCCCCAAACTGCCTTTCCTCCTAGAGGCCCCACAGAACAGAAGCCTCCAGAGTGCCCATGAGAGGCAGTAGCCCCGGGCACACGACACCGAGCTGACTGCAGACCCTGCTCTACCTCAAGCTACTGTCCCCACAGCTGGAAAATCAATTTTCAAAGTTAGTTACGTTATCAAAAATGCTATTTTTTACTCATTTTCTCCAGTTTACAACTTGCTTCTGGATTTTCAAAGATGTCTCCTCCCTTTTAAATTAAAGCAAATTATGATAAAATGCATATACAACTGAAGAGGGCACATAGTACAATATAGGCTCCCTTCTCTCAGCCATAACCAACACCTAGCCCTGGCTCTACCCAGAGTGTGGATAATTCCGTATCTTTGATCACCTGTGCACACACACAGGCATATGTGTGTACCTATGTGCCAGGCTTTAACACAGGTTCACTCATGTCCAAATACTTGCTGAGCATGGACAAAGTCCAGTCGCTTTCTGGGAAGGGTTAGGGCAAACCAGCGGAAAAACCACTGAAACAAAACAAACAAAACAAAAAACCCACCAAAATTGTCTGCCCTAATGGATTTCATTTTCAAGTGGGAAAACACAGACCCTCTCCCACCCTTCAAATAAAAGGAAAAAGAAACTATAGGTTTTGTTAAACAGGGCTAAATGCCATGGAATAACAAAAAAAGTTTACATTGACTCAGAACACACAGTTATATGATTCTTAATGGCAAAGCGGTGATGTTTTTATTTTACATAGTCCTTAACATTTTTATCTTAACACAGTTATGGTACATGCAAAGTACCATGAATCATAAGAAAATAAAACCTATCTGCCTGCAACCAGCTCATAACCTATATCACCAAAGCCAGCGAGACCCCCCTCCCCCCGCAATCTCCAAAGGAAACCGCTACCCTAAGTTTAGCAGCCTCGCCTGCTCCTCTTCAGGCTCCACTACAAAGGGCCACGTCCAGGGAAGACGCGCCTCACTGCAGCATCTCTGAAAGCACTGGCTTCTCGGGCCCATATGCTCACGCATGGCACTGTTTGTTATCTATTCAGTCTCATGCACTTTATGCTGCACATTTTGAGGTTTTTCTCTTCTCAATAAACATCTGGATGGTTTCCAGTTTTCACCATGACACACAGGCAGTGTGAGGTTTCTGCACATGTCTTCTGCTCAGGTGTGCGGGGGTTTCTCTGCGGTCTGCACAGCTCCAATATTGTCTAGGTACCTTTAGCTTTACTAGGCAATACCAAATTGTTTTCCAAAGCAGTTGTACTAGTTTACATGTCCACTGAGTGTTTAAGAGTTTCCACTGTATAAAATCCTGGAAAGCACTTGTTGTCACAGGATCTTTTGAATTTTAATTTTTTACTTTTTATCAATCTGAAGAACAGAAAAAGACATCTCCCTGTGAGGCTTTTGATGTTGTATGAGAGTCAACAGGGCTTACTTAAAATCTATATTCTTTAACGCTACTCCAGAAAATAAGGTCAATCTTCGGGAGCCCTGAAAGATCCTTTGACATGTCCTAAAAGGAAAGTCTGTTAGTAATAAGTTCCTTCAGCTACGGTTTATCTAGGAATGGTTTAATTTCTTCTTTGCTTTGGAAGGACAGAATTGCCAGACTTAGAAATCCTGGCTGGCAGAGATTCTTTTCCAAAACCATAAATATGTCATCCCACTGCCGACTGGCCTTCGTGGCCTTGTGCTGAAAGGTCAATTTATTACTGAAAACCCCGTGTATGCTAAAAGAATACTTCCCGTTGCTTTCAACTTCTCTCAATCTTTAGACTGTTTGAAGAGGTGTAGATCTCTCTGCATTTATTCTACCTGAAATTAGTTGAGCCTCTTGGATATAAAAATGGCTCTGACAATTCTTTCTTCTAATATATTTTCTATACCTTTCTCCCTCTCCATGCCATGATACACTCTGATGGTGCCCCAAAGATTTCTTATGTTCTGCTTATTTTTTTCATTCTTTTTTCTTTCTGCTTCTCAAGCTGAACAATTTCAACTGACATTACCTGCAAGCCTGCTGGATCTTTCCTCTGTATGCTCAAATGTGCTGCTGAACTCCTCTAGAAGTTCTCATTTCATTTTCCAATCCTTTGCATTAAAAAATGGAAGGATTGGACTTGTTAATTAGGAAATATAAATTAGATAACTGTTCCTAAATGAAGGCATGAATGAATAAAGGAATGACCAACAGGGTGGGGCTGGCTGCGGCCTTCAAAGGAAAAATTAACAGCTACATATAATCAGTGTCTTGGGAAGTCACCCTGACCTCTCCACTTAAAATCGGCCACAGAAGGGTACAGTAAGTGTACGCTCTGTCCAGGCCAACGGACGAGAATGTCTGGTTCCTTTTTAAACTTTCTACCTCTATTGATATTCTTTATTGGCTGAGACATTCTCTTGGTTTCCTTCACACATTTGAGACATCCAATTTAAAGTCTTTGCCTAAACCAAAACAAACCCTAGAAATCTGACTATAAGAGGAGGCTACTAGAGAAATAGGGGAAAAGAGGAGGGGAAGCCCAATGGACGAGAGTGGAGGATTGTGGGTGTGGTGTGGTAACATATGTCAGAAAAGGTAGGAACAAAAAGATCCTTAAATCATATCCAGTGCTGTAAACCAATGTTTCCTCAATATAAAGGAGTAAAATTTTAGAAAATAAACTGTCTAACAAGCCTAGTCTCTGTACTTCCACAGGGACAGTGTTAATTTCTTTTTTCCTATCAACAGAACATAAACTAATAGACACCTCCAGAATACAAAGGTTTACATTCTCTCACACTCTTACCAACACTGCTTAAAAAATTTTTAGTTCTAATATCCAATCTGCAGAGTAACAATAATATGCACACTCAAAAACATTAATGTTTCTCTAAATATTAATGAAGTAAAACATCTTTTTCCACTTTTGCTGCCATTTGTATTTACATTTATTTTCCTTTGCTTTCTAGTGACAGTCTCCATGTTTTAAAAAGCACTCATTTCTGGCCATGAGAAAGTGGTCAACAATGCAATGATTTTTGACCTGAAATTCTAAAATAAATGCAGTATTTAAAAGTCCAAAACTGTTCTTGCCCTTCGATAAGTACAAAGCACATGAACAGCCCACTCTGTGTTCTTAGCCATCTATCTCCTGTAACCTCAGAATGAATTCGATCGTTCCTTCAGCATATAAACCAAGTGTTCCACCTCTGCTCACAGAAACGTCTTCAAGCAATCATTGTTTCTGTTATAAATAACATGAAAACTAAGTGTTTTTTGACTCTGACTAGAAGAACAGCAAGCACCAGGGTCACATATCATGGCTCTGCATTAATGATGACACCCACTAGGTGACTGTAAACTGTTATCACCAACAGATGTCAAAATTCTGAAGGAACACAGGCTTGGGGGCAGCTTCAACATCCACTTGGGGCAGTTTTCTACTTGCTTGAAAACTGCAAATTAGTACAAACAAATAGCAGCTTAAGTCAATGTATTTTCTCAAAATAATAGTATACTCCTAAGTTACAGAAATAACCTAAGTGCCCCCAAACAGATGAGTGTATCAAGAAAATATGGCCTGTGTACACAACGGAATACTATTCAGTGATCAAAAAAATAGTGCATTCTACCTACTGACCACAGGATAAAACAAACACAATACACAAATTTATACCAAATCAACACTAAGAACAAAAATTTCAGGTCATTTGCCTCTGAGTAGACTTAGCCAACCGTAAGAGACAAAAACAGCACATACAACAAAAAAAGGTATTCAGGACATGGCTTACATAAGTGAAAAATAATAGTGCCACTATTTATAGAGTATACAAAAGGATCACTCACAGAGACAGTTTATTTGATAAAGTTTGTATTGAAAAACTCAACATTTCTTTGAATAGAGGTAAAAAGTATAACTTGTGAAAATGTGAGCTGACATAATTATATAGTTCAATATAAAAGACAATAAAAATAGTATCTTTCATTTAGCAAAACTTAATTACAAACTAACCACACTCACATCAGCACCCCTTAAAATATTACAATCTATTATTTTAAAAGTTACTGCATGATCCTGCAATTTTACTACTAGTTCTACACCTAAGAGAAGTGAAAACATGTCCACACAAAAATTTGTACTCAACACTCACAGCAGCTAACAAGAGACATTCACAGCATGCCATTAGGCCCAAGAGTCAAAACAAGCCCAATGCCCAAACACTGGATAGGTGGGTGAGCAGCACCTGGCGAACCCGCACAACAGAATGTCACAATGTTGTAAAGAGGCCTGAAAGACTGACACATGCTACAGGAGTGAACCCTGAAAGCACTACAGTAAGTGAAAGTCTTAGGCACAAAACTCCCGTATTACACAATCCATTTGCATCAAATATTCTAAACAGATAAATCCATCTACATAGAAAAGAGATTAGTGGCTGCAATCAGACTGAGGAAATTGGGAGAAACAATGACTACTAACCAGAATAGGTGTGTAGGGCTTGACAGCCCTTATATCTTTGTAAAAATCAGTGGTCCAATGTGTGAATCTGTTTCCAGACTCTCTGTTCTTCTGAGCTCTTTATCTTGTTAGCAATATCACAGTTTTGATTACTATGGCTTTACAGTAAGTCTTGAAATCAGATGGTGTTAGTTCTCCACCTCAAGTGAATTTAGAATCTGCTTGACAATTTCTATAAAAAGATTTACTAGGATTCTGACTGGAATTATTACTAAATATTTAGATCCCATCTAACAATGCCAAGCCTGCTGCTGATCCATGCACAGGATTTAGTTTTCCACGAATCAAAAATGAAAGTTAGATTTTGTTATATACTTTTTTTCGTATCTCTTGAGATGATCAAGGTTTGTATTTTTCAGTGCACTGCTAATATACTGCATCACATCAGTTGACTTGCAACTGCTGAAGTGACCTCGCAGTCCCAGCCTATGGCCCGCTTGACCGTGACGGTGGCCCTTCCGAGGGGCACGCTGTTGGGCCTGTCTGCACAGTCCTGTAGAATTTTCACATGTGTGTTCATGAGGGGATACTGCCCAGTGTTTCCCTGTAATGCATCTGGCAGGTTTTGAGAATTTAAAGTTACTTTCAGAATTTCATTTTTAAAAAGCGTGTGAACACAATTACTTCACAAGTTCACTAACATTATAGAACCAATTTTTGTTCAACATGTACATTTCCAAAAATTACATTAAGGTAAAAACATCACATTAAAGTTCTTATAACCATGAACAAGAAAAAGGTTTGACACGATGCTAAGTAAATTTTAAGCAGAAATATGATGTACTATACTTTAGGTAGCATCTGAAGATGGATGAGACATGAAAAGTTATGCCCAAAAACGTTTAAATAAAGGCAATGAAAATAAGGAAGATTTTTCATTTTTAAAATCTTCATAAAGCTGTTACAGTTATCTGTTAGTATCTACACTCAGGACAAAACCTGAAAGAAACTATAGAAAGGCGCCATCTTAGAATAGTGGGGCTCGAGTTATTTAATATCTTTTTATTACCATTACAATGTGGCATCTGGACCAAATTTTATTTAAGTAGATACAACTCAATGTCTGAGAGCAACTTTTCCTCTGCACTCCTTGGGGTTCTTGTTTCAGAAAGCCGCCTATCTCCTGCTCCTCTGAGGCCCAGCACAGCCCCTCTTCCAGTGACCCCCCCAGGTGAGCTGAGACTCAGACCAGATGTCTCTCCACACCAGGGTCCTGGTCTGAAGCTTTCAAGTAGTAAGTCACCCCTCAGGCATGGCAGACTCAACTCCCCAGGGCCAGCAGGCACTAGAATCTAGGCCCCCACAAGCTGTGGATTCCCACTGGGGGGACCCTTGCAGGACCTCACAGAAGCTCCCAGCTACCCAGCACTCCCCTCCCACCTCACTCCATCCTCCCTACTCTATTTCCACACCCCAGACCCTTGTAAAACAAGAAAAATCAGTAACTGGTTTTGTTAGAGCCTTTGCTTAGACCAAGCCTCTTTTAATATAGCTAATATACCTGGATTTCAAGAATTGGGCTGTTAGTAGATGCTAATTATAGAAAACACCGCAGTCCCCTCCTCACCCGAGGGGGATGTGTTTCGAGACCCCAGTGAGTGTGCCTGAAGCGACGGGCAGCACATGGACCACAGACTGCTGTCTCCTATGCAGACACACCCCTAGACAAAACGCCCCTTAGAGATCAGACGCAGCGGAGACAACAGCAGGACCTAAGGACACAACTCTAGAAGACTGCACTGGACTCTAAGTGATGGGGACATGGGGACGTGGGCTCCTCCTCACTCTCCCCCATGGGAGAGACAGGTAAGTGCAACTGTGGGTGGGGGGGAGGAAGCTGCTGTGACCTCTTCATGGCACAAGCAGCTCTGGCTGAAGAAAAACAGCAAAACTGAGCCTGCCTTTACTGACGCTATCAACTAAAATGTGAAAAAGAAAAGCCTACAACATAATTTTATTTTCTAACTTTTCCTCCAAGGATGTGGATGCAAAACTTTACATCCTATCTTGAGAACGCTATCTTGGGAGCTTTTTTTCACTTCTTTGCCTGTCTACACTCCACCTACCCTTCAAGACTTGAGCACTTGAAGCCTTGCTTTATTTTCCATGAAGTCTTAATAATCACTACAATTTATTAAGCACTTCACTATACGATATTCACTGACCTACACATACACTAACATAATGTAACCCTCACAGTAAACCCTGTGAGGTATTATTAATGCCCCAATTTTCAGATGATGAAAGAGACACCCAGAGGTTCTGAGGAATTCTGCCTGGATCGCACTGGCAGTGGTGGGCCCAGGGCCTGAACTTGGCAACCCGGCTCGGTGCACAACCCTCCCTCTGCCACGAGACCGCTCTTCCTAAAGGCTGGTTCCCCTAAGAAGGCCACTCGAGCTCGCCCTCCACTGTACTGGTTATACTCCACAGTTCATTCTGTTCTCTGCACACTCTTCCTGGATTTCTTGTTTCGTGTGTTTCCACTTGCTCACCAACTAAATGTAAGTTTCTTGCACACAAGTTTCTTGCCCCTACTTTTTGTCAGAGTGCTGTGCATAAAAGCACTCAATTTGTCATTCAAAATAAACTTAGTGATTCCTAAAATATCCCTGGCAATGCTATAGTCGGATCTTTTTTTCTATTTTTTTTAAATGTAAAGTTCATTTAAAAAAAAAAAACATTAAAATAGTGACACATAAAGAAAGGGAATGACAAAGAAGGAAAGCTGGGCACACTCGTGCCCTCGCTGCAGCCTAATGAACATGGAGTCACAGGCTATGACTCAGCAAAACTACCTTAACATCTGAAGGAGAGCCCAAGCAAGCAGCGGCCGTCGGTTGACACTGTCTAAGTTAGGAAACTGACTGCATGCATTTATTTTTCTTCTTAATGCATCTCCTTCTGTTGAGTCATAGCTATAAAACTGACAGGCCGATGTTATTTCTATTTCCTAAGAGAGAACACTTAAGAAATCAGATGATGTTTCTTCTGCATATGCTAATCAGTAAGTGCCAAGCTGTGTTATCAGGAATAGCACACACAGGAGAAAAAACATACTAAAGTCAGAAGTGCTTCCAGGCCTGAAAAGCAGAATAAACTTTAAATAATGTTTTTCAATCCATCAAAATGAGAAAATAAAAATGGGAGTTCAAAGACACACTCTATTTTGAATCTCGCTTTAATCAACCCATGAGCCAAGGAAGTTCAGAATTTACCCAAAAACATAATACTGGATATTAAGAAGTACCAGACCTTATATAAATCGAACAGATTTATTACCCAAGCATTTCATCAAGTTTTCTTGGCTACAAACTAAGAACACAATATCAAGGGGGGTTACAGTAATTAAAATCACTTTTGAAGGATAAAAGAGGCCTAGAGTTTTGTGCGCTTCTTTCTGAACACCACTCTTCAAATAATTTACACACAAATGAATGCAAAAAAACCCAAAACTGGTAGTTCCCTAGTTACCTGCACTAATATAATCCTGAAACCCAATGAAACTGACCATGGGATTTAACTTTTTCCCTCTTTCAGCACTGCTGGCTTTCTAAAGCCAAGCAAGTTGTATAAAATAGAAGCACATGTAAACCAGTGTTTTTCGTGGGCTGAGATAATCTGTCCCTTATGGATGGGCATAGTCTCAAAATAATTAAAAAACAAAAGTCAATGCCACTGAATTATACACTTAAATTGGTCAAAATATTATTTCAAATAAACTAGAGATTTTTAAGTCAATGGAGAAAGTGAAAAAAAGAAAATTATATCCAAATTTAATAGATACCAATTTTCAAGGACATAACTAGTATCTTATTTTTAAATCATAGTGAAGATGTTCTATTTTCTCCCCAAAATGTATGGATGCCGCCATCATATATGCAACTGGACATTAGTTATAGGCCCCATCTTGAGATCCAGAAGGCAAGAAAATTTCTTATCCTTAATCCGGGCCCCTGGTTCCAATCATAACAAACTACCCTGCTCATTAGAGTAACCTCTAACGCCAGCTGTGTAAGCTGTGTCCAGGGCAGACTGTGCCCTTTAACTCCTGTAGCAACTCATGCTGGTCTGCTCGTCCCTTGACCATCATGCCACTTCTCAAAAACAACACAAGCTTTTCATTCAGACACAATAAACACAACAGAGACACTGAAAACATGACCCGGTTTAAAGGCACACACTTGAGGTGATCACTCTCCCAGTGAAGGCTTCACCAAACAGGCCCCGGCCCCAGGTATTCAACACACAACTCCTCCTCAGGGCAACTCTTGCCTACATCTGTCTTACACATCTGATGTCCTGCTGCACTGGCAAGTAAACTAGGTCATAATCTTCACATCCGTCAACTCCCTCAAGATCCCTACAGCCGGGGGAAAACTTACCTCTGTAAAATGCGTTGCTGTGCTATTGCCTCCACCACCTAAAAAACTGAAGGGAAACAGGAGTGAGTAGTGATCTATTCCCAGGAACGACTCCCCTCCCAAAGCTAAGTATAGCAGGGCACAATGAGAACAAAGCCCAATATGGAAAACAGCTCATCCCAGCACGGCACCTCCAAAGCTCGCGGATCGATCTGCGAAAGAGGTGTACACCAGCTACAAAATCAAGAATGAGCCAAGTGAAACACTGGGCAGAGGGCACCTACGGGAAGGAGGACCTGCAAGGCCGCAACCAATTCAAATTTGACCTAGCAAAAAAAGACAAACTGGTATTCTTACAGAGCTTCACAAACAAAATCCTCAAGATAATGTTTCACTTAAAAAAAAAAAAAGATGAACACGGCCTTTAAAACTAAGTTAGTTAATATTCCTGGGGAATGGCTAAACTAGTCTGAAAAGGGCCTGCTACTACATTTAGCACAGTGTAAGGGCTTCAGTGAGCATTTTTTCTTCTGGTCATTTATCCGCCTATTCTTTGATTATCCTACCCACCTCATCTCAAGCGGATGACCAGCTTTAAGGTGCACATCTTGAGGTTGTCACTCTCCCCCAATTAAGGCTTCACCAAAACAGACCCCGGCCCCCAGGTATTCAACGTACTAGTCCTCTACCAAGTGTTTTTCTGAGCTCACTAATCAAATGAGACTCCCCCATGCCCCACCACATCCTATTGAGTTCAGATTCTACCTATTATAAATGCCTCGGATTTGTCTCATCCATCTCGTCACTCCATACCCTGCTTTCCGAAACTTAACTCCAAAGGGTAAAGACTATTTTCTTAATACCACAAATATACGTCAAGCACTTATGTGTCATACACCATTCAGCGCACGTATCATCTCTGAAAGCCCTGCAATGCTACAGCCTATACGGACAAATCAAAAATAAAAGTTGTTCAGTTCATATCACAAGTGTACATAAGATATGCCTATTCCCAAAGACCAAGGACAATTATTAGATCCCACTGTCCCCATGAAAGTTATAAAGAAAAGAGGGACACTTGGGGGGCGGGGGGTGGAGGAAAGAATCACAACAACTAGAACACTCTAAGAGACTGTAAGCATCCAGACATGCACGAACACTCACACAAATGGTATCAAGCCCGCAAACTTGCGCTTGTTGAGGTAACACACTGATTAGTCTGAAGCCACAACTGAAAAAGCAAAACTAATGCCATTCTCTCTGCAATCATTCTCAAGCCTCACTCTCTGATTAGGTATGATGAACACTGTATTGTTTCAGAAGTTAAAAACACTTGTTAAAAGCGCTTCAGATACAGAACAAGTCCAGAAGTACCAATATATCTATGTTAACACGCTGTTTAAAAAAAGAAAGGCAGCGTGGCTGTGCCCTCCTCCTGCTCAAGCCCCCCCAGGCTCCCAGCCCTCCTGCCTTCCTGCAGGGGTCCTAGGGGTCAAGCACCCTTGGCGACTGACTCTTAAATGTTGGGGTCGTTCCCCTTGAGATTCCCTTGGCATGTCCTTTCTTAAAATTCCTTTCTATTTTAAGAGCGATAAGGCTAACCACAGAGAAAGGAGTAAAAATCACCACATTATTCTGAGAAACATTAAACAGTTTAAGAAAACTTACAAAGCCCCTCTTGATGCATGCCAAGTAGCAAAGTGGGGCCCACTCTCAAGCACCCGCATGCATGGACTCCTCTCACTGATGGTTACCGTCCCCTACTTACCAGGCAATTGCTGAGAATTCGAATCAGGAAGTGTTTATGAGCTTTATAGAAGTGTTGCCTCTAAGACACTGATTCTAAGAAAAGATTTCTTCAAAAGACATAATCTTAGTATTTTAGTATTTGCTACCAATAACACCCACACAGGGCAATCTTTGAACTGCAAAGGCACAAGTGAAAAAACTATTAAGTCAAGTGAGAGCAGGATCCACAGAATCATAGCTCCCTGCTAGAAAAGACATCCTACGGTTAATCACATCCTCACTTATAATCACACTTTGTACACAGGCCTGAAGAAACCAGGATTACTGTTTAAAAATTTAGGGGAAAAAATTTAGGTTATTGGCCCCAACAACCAATATACCTTTTATTAAACACATGCATACATGCCCGAAATAAGTACTCGATGTAATTACGGTAGCACAAATAAAAGCTACTCCAAGTTAGTAGGTCAGCCACACTAAACGGCTCATTTGGACGCCATGCTAACCTACGGGCCGGAGCCCGTCCTGTGTTATTCAGAGCACAGATTATTTCAGTGGGACCACGCTGGATGCCCATGCCAAGCAGCTGCCCCAGAAGATGCAGCTCACGTACACGTGTACTCACCAGTCACTGATAAAGTTAGACTAACAGCACATACTGTAAAATGTGTAGTTTTTCCTGCTTGTGCAAGCACCCTTCAACTTTAGATTCTGTCAACAGCAACAGTGAAGGAATTATATACTGTCACCAAAATCACTCCCAAAATAAAAGCTTTCGTGTACAGTCAGTACTTCAACTATCCAGCCAACATTTAACCAGACAGCCACAAAAGAACGTGCTGCTACACTTAACCAAAAGCCACATCCTATCAAGGCTAAACTATTTTTAATTTTTTATAGTTTTACTCATAGGAGCCAAAAAGTAATATATAATATTGTCATTTCTAGAAATAGTTCCTGTTTTACAGGTTTTATACCTTGACTATGACCAATGAGTGCCTATTTCAAGTATTACAAGCCCGGTATTAACATTCGTGGCAAGATGGCCTAAGTTTGGCAGCAATAATCTTGTAAGAATGAGGGTCCCACGGCTCACTCAAAGTAGAGTAATAACTTAGTTTCTCTTGACTAGGACAGACTTTACGTTTCTAGGTATCTTTGCAGAAGCCACCCCAGCTCACCAAGGCAGTATAACAGCAATTAATCTTCAGGGAACAGAGTAGTCACTAAAAACCAACCAAAAATCTAAGAGAATTCCAAAAGCCTCAGAAAATAAATGAGAATGTGTACGATTCTTAAGACACAGAGGTTCTCGAGAACTGCCACACACAATCAGAGCGGCTATTTCATCACAGCCACTACCACACCACTTCCAAAATTTTCCACTTTTCTTCCCTTCCTCCCCTCTGCCAGTTTTGTATTATTCTCTCATTCATCTCTTGTTCAGTCTCTCTCAGCAGAGAACAATTAGAAAATAAATTCCTTTCTATCCATTCCGTCGATGCTAAGAGAAAATAACTTTGATAGTGAACTGCCTGACTTATTCACAAGCTTGTACAATACCTGGAATCATCTGTCACTTCTTCGATGAAGCCTGATTCACATCTGGGACAAATATATTCCTATAAGAGAAAAGAAGAAACATAAACAGTCTGGCACAGACACTGAACACGCAGGCTCTGAGTGCATGCAGCAAGGAGCTGCCGCCACTGCGAGCCGCCTCCTCAGAGGACGCCATTACACGCTGGCAAATAAAGAGCCCCTGTTTGCAGGGTGACTTCACAGGGGACCCAGCAAGAACTAAGCAGGAAAATGTTAAAGCTTCTTTCATTTTAATTTGCTTTGATTTTTTTGGAACTGGAATGAATCCATGATCTACTTTTCTCTCAAAAGCTAATGAAAAGCCCCACTAGGGCCCTGCCAGGTGGCAAAGCAGGTTAAAGCGCAGCAAAGCTGCTGCGGCCCACTTTGCTGTGAGTTCTTCGATCCCTGGCCAGTGAGTGACCCACAGGCACAGCAGACCGCTTCTGACCCACCTCTGCTCCCCTCAGCAGTGGACTTCGTCAATCTGCCTGTTCTGCTCCCCACTCTGTCTCTGGTGAGGCCTCTCACTGCCCCCTGAACCTCTGGCCTGTACCCCAGTTCTGTGTGTATAAATAAATAAATAAAAAATCTTTAAAAAGAAAGAAAGAAAAGCTCCATTAGATATATCAGAGGAATAAAAGACCATAATATTAAAGGGCACATCAAAAGGTATTTTTGACCACAGAAAAGAAATAAACTGAATTACACAGCATAAGTCAACTTGTGGAATAGTAATTTACAATGAAGTTTTATAATATTTCTATTTTTTGATTATCAGTGTTTCCAAATAAAACAGTATTCCCTATAGAAATATTGTTTCAAATAAACAAAACAATTATGTAATGCACTAAATTAAATTCCTTTCCTTTTAAATAAAATTTATCAAGCTTGAGGCTGATAAGAAAGAATGTTATTTACTTGGGCATCCTTGATGGTGCAAGGGGTTAAATTTCAGCACTATGAAGCTGTCTGAAGCCACTGCAGCACAAGTTCAATCCCCAGGCAGGGAGTGACCCACAGGGAGCAGCAAGCAGACCTCTCCTGTCTCCCCACTGATCCCCTCAGCAGTGTATTTCAGTAGATCTGTCTCTTCTGATCCCCACTCTGTCTCTGGTGAATCCTCTCACCCCCACTTCTCTGGCCTGTAACCCCAGTTCTTGTATGCTATTAAATATATCATAAAAAGAAAAAAGAATACAATTTAGAGACAGTCTAATCTAAGTTTTAAAAGGTATTTTTTAAATAGGTATAACCTACTAAAATAGATCAAGGGGAGGGGACACTTTTTTTTTTAAAGATTTATTTATTTAAGAACTGGGGTACAAGCCAGAGTTGCAGGGGGTGAGAGGATTCACCAGAGACAGAGTGGGGAGCAAAACAGACAGATTGACAAAGTACACTGTTGCAGGGCGCAGCAGGTGAGACAGGAGAGGTCTGCTGCACCCTGTGGGTCAGCTTCCTGGCCAGGGATCGAACTTGCGCTGCAGTGGCTGCAGATTAGCTTCACAATGTTGTGCTTTAACCTGCTGCGCCACCAGGGAGGGGCCGGGAACACTCTCAATGATTTTCTTGTTCCCCATACTTTCTAAATATGTACTGTCTAGACATTGTTTATCAGGAAAAAAATGTACGTTGTATTTAGCTACTCAAATAAACACAGTCAGAATCCTAACTTGAACATTCAAAAGCTTTTTCAAAAAGAGACACATGGGAAAAAAAAAAAAAGACAGCTGTCAAGGAAAAATCTTCTCTGAAGCCCAGTTTGGTGAGCAGATAGTCAATGCAAGAAACAGTAAATTCTAAGTAATTGCTATAGTAAATGTATGTTGGGGACATAAGCAAGCAAATCCCCAGGCTTGTCTGGGGGATCGGGGAAGGCTGGTCTGAGATGCAGACCTAAAAGAAGTCACTGGTGAGGCTCATAACCACAGAATACAGGCTGCACGGACACTGGCGGGGGCGGTGTGGTGAGCAATCGGGACAGTTTGTGGAAAATTAGGATTACACGAACTTTACCCTCTCAATCTCTTTTCCTAAACTAAATGCACAAAGGATAAGAGATGCTCACCATACTGTGAACTACTCCAGAGATAAAAGAACCTGGAGACCATACAAATGCCTGACTCCTTCCTTCTACCCTACTGTCACCCTCCCTGAGCCAGTAACCCCGTCACTTTCTCCCCTGTGAAGAAGTTTATGTGAAGCTAACTTTAAATTTACTCTAATGTCTGTGCTCAAAAAGAAAAAAAAAAGACCCCACTACAAGATGTACTGAGTGGCGACCACAGCGGTGGCCTTCTGCTCTGCTCCCTCTGTCCTCCTCCATTGCAACAGCTCCCACCCCACACCACCCCTGTGCACTCCTGACGAATGTTCCCTCAAGGCTCTCTCTCCTCCCAAGTTGAGCACACACCCCCTCGAGAGGGGGCATACCTGTATGCTTCTAGTGGAAACCTGAGTTATTCCTGCCCCTCTCTATTTTCTTCCATGTCCAAACATCAAATGCTGGCCCATTTCTCAGGTCTATTCTTTGTTCCATCACTACCCAAGTCAGCACTGGCTCTAAGTGTGATTCTTCCTGGTAAGTGTCATCCTGCATTATTGAAATCTGGACAATTTTTTTAAAAAGCATAACAGAGACCCTACCATTTCCCAATTTAAAACCTTTTAACTATTCCCAAAAATACTGAGAACAGAAACAAACTCTTAAACAAGTTTTACAGGCGCTGGTTCTGCAGATCAGTTTCCCTTGCCAAGCTCATGGCAGCCTACCCTCTCCCTCCTCGCAAGTCCCAGCCACTGCTCATGCCAGTCTCTAAGTTACTCCTGTAACTGAAACACCTTAGTCTCCTCACTTTCTCACGTGGCAAGACACTTCCAGTCTTTCAGGTTTCTAGTCAGATTGGAAAAACCTCCTTCTTGTCACTAATATAAAGTGGTTTCCGCTTATTAGTCTCTTCTACGGCACTCTCTCTATCCCTTTATAACATTATGTTTAATGTTTTTTGAATATCTTCACTCAGTAAGCTTTGTTTCAAATGACAGGTTCCATGTCAGTTTTACTCACTGATTTATGCCTAAGAAAGACATGTGTTCAACAAATATTTACTGAGTGACTGAACAAGCTGGAGTCAAACTATGTGAATCTGCCACAGTTAGTGAATGCATTGAGGGGAAGAAAAGAATTAAATGAGCTAGAAAGTAAGTCATAGCCTCATCTGGGGTGTGGAGACTGAGACCTCAGGTAGACTGGATGACCGAAAGACCTGCGACACGGCTGCGGAGTAGGGAGCTAAAGTACAGCAGGGAAAGACCTGGGCTGAAGGTCAGCCACCTCGAACCTGACCTCCCAAAATGCTGTTTGAAGTTCTGGAGGAGATAGAATGATTTCGAAAGGCAGATATCACCATTGGGAAAACAAACTAAAAAGACTCTGAAGCAAGAATCACACTGGCTAGCAAAGAGAAATGGACAACTCCTGTCTTGGGGTCCCAGGCGTGGTTCTAGAATCAGGTTTAGCCACAGTGGCTCCTTCACAGCAACGAGACGTTCCCAGGGAAGAGACCAAAATGCAGGCACACCACATGGTTCTTCCCATCACCTGGTGCTCCTTCCACTTGCAAACCCCAGACCATTCTAGTCATTCAATTTTGGTTACAAAACTTTGGTTCTCTCCAAACGCACCAGTGAATTATTCTTGACAAAACCAGCTAATGATAAAATAAATAAACCTGTCTGCTGTGGAATAGCCCTCCAGTCATCAAGACTACAATAGTTATAAGAGAAGTTTTTAGAGTCCACAAGTAAGCCATTTCCTAATTATCAAAGTACAAAACGCGCTTGTTCCTTTCATGCTTGAGCAGTGTGGTCTCGGAACAAGTGTCTGGTCTCATAAAACTATCTCACTTCCATTCTCTTGGAAGCCAACAAACCCCAAAACAGTATTCTGAAGATGCTGCAGTTCCAATTTCTATATGCAATTTTTTTTAAAGATTTTATTTATTTATTCACATAGATCTGGGGTACAGGCCAGAGATGTGGAGGATGAGAGGATTCACCAGAGACAGAGCCGGGAGCAGAACAGGCAGATAGATGAAGTACACTGCTGAGGGGAGCAGCGGGAGGGTCAGGAGAGGTCTGCCTCGCCATGTGGATCTCCTCCGGGGCAGGTGGGAATCGAACTCATGAGCAAGTGACTTTAGCTTCTTAGTGCAGCGCTTTAACCCGCTGAGCCACCAAGAAGGGCCCTCTATCTGCAATTTTAAAAGGCCTGGCAGGGCCTTCCCTGGTGGCACAACAGGTTGAAGCGCAACATTACAAAGCTAGCCGCTGCCGCTTCAGCATGAGTTCAATCCCCGCCCTGGAGGTGACCCACAGGGTGCAGCAGACCCCCTGCCTCGCCGCTGCCCCCTCAGCAGTGGACTTCATCAATCTGCCTGTCCTGCTCCCCACTCTGTCTCTGGTGAATCCTCCCAACCCCCGCACCTCTGGCCTGTACCCCAGTTCTGCCTGCATAAACAAATAAATATTTTAAAAAATAACATATGAGCTTTGGAATCAGAGACCTGAATACCATTCTCAGATTTCCACTTATTAACTGTGAGACATCAGGGAAGATGTCTTTCTGAGACTCAATTTCCTCATCTGCCAAATGCTTGCTTCACTGCCTTATTGTCAAGATCAAGATGTTGCAAATACTTAACCACCTAAGTAGCAGACATCTGATAAAGACAGTACAGTTATCCCAGATTAGTCACTTGCTCAATAAGCAGAGGATCTGAGAAAGACCACAAATGATGCGCAGCTTACGCTGTCACGCTGGGATAGCCTACTAGACCCACCCCCACATGCCCATAACCCAAATTCTCCAACTCAAGGACCAGGCATCTGGCTCCTCCTGGCAGCCCCAGGAGGAATGCGGCTTGCTTCTCTTCTTTCACTGTGACCATAACCCTACACTCTCTCGACAGACACATTCTTTCTCCTGATAGAACATATACAATCATGTGGCTATACAGTTGTAACCACAATGTAGCCATGCTCTACATTACACCGAGGTCACAACCAAGTTGGATTTTTAAGTTTTTATCTCTTGGTCATTTATAAAGATGAACTCTTTACATTTTAACTTTTCCTGTTTTCTTCAAAGATAATCAATTTGGGGGAACATCTATGAGTTAAGGGAAATTTATAAAGGGGTGAAATAGAAACCAAACATCATCTTTCTCTGCCTCAACACTCTGACCACACCCAGATCTTAGTATCATCCAATATAATCAGATACAGAGTTTTGAATTTTAAACATAAGGGGTTTATACTGGTGTAAGGGGTGGACAAACAATAATGAACAGATGCCCGTTACCTACCTGGCACTCTGGAACTCTCTCCTCTGCTTAAATATTAATATATTAATATATCAATATATCAAGCTTTCATACCGACCCCCTCACCAGTCCCACAGTCACAGTCTAGTAAAAATTCTGTAAGTCTCTGCTCTCAGCCCACTGTGAAAGAGAAGCACAACAAACCCAAGTTACTGACCCTGAAACAATGCCAGCAGAAACCCAGCAGTTTCCACCTCTATCTAAGCTGCGCTCTCCCTAGGGTCTAAGAGTTTACTGCACACAACCCCGTGAAGATGCTCAGTAGCTGGTTCACCTGAGTGAACTGCTTCAGCTGTAGCACCACCTGTTCACCTAAAAATATTCAAACAAATTTCTTTTACCATTAATAGTGTAAATCAGGAACAACATCCTAGTTTCAAGGAGCTCTGTTGCCCAGCCACTTACACAGTATAGGAACACTTTGGGTCCAGTAAAGGAAGGCAAAGGATGAGATTAATGCGTTATTTTCCTTTCCTTTTTATATTTCAAGGGATCATTTACCACAAAATATCACGTCTTGGCAGGACAGTCAAGCCAAGATTTATACTAAGTTCCATAATGTGAAATTTGCATACACTGAACTTTTTTTTTTAAGACTTATTTATTTATGCATACAGAACTGAGGGGTACAGGCCAGAGGTGCAGGGGCGGTGAGAGGCTTCACCAGAGACAGAGCGGGGAGCAGAACAGGCAGATCGAGGAAGTACACTGCTGAGGGGAGCAGCAGCGGGCGGGGGAGAGGTCTGCCACGCCATGTGGTCTCCTCCGGGGCAGGCGGGGATCAAACTCATGTGGAAGTGGCTTTAGCTTCTCAGTGCTGTGCTTTAACCCACTGCGCCACCAGGGAGGGCCCACACTGAACTTTTATACAAATTTGCATCCACCTTTAGTGGATATAGAAGTGAGAGACAGCCTCTACTACTGATTTACAATTTCCATAGCTTTCTTTTCTGTATTTTTACTATCAATGTCAAAGTGTTTTTTTTTAATTTGTCTGCAAAAGAATCAGCCTTTCTGTCTCATCTAAGAGCCAAAGTCTAAGATCACAGTATTACATTAGTCATAGTGTCCAGTTCACGTTCTCTTTGTATATCATGTGGCAAAACTGCCAGAAAACGCCTGGCTGGGGGATCAGGAACCCCAGCTGTCTGAATGCTAGTCGCAGGTGCTAGATGAGAACCCACTGCGCCCTGAACTGCAGGCCGACTCACAACTGTGGATCAAAGATACTGTTTTTTTTTTTTTAAGAAACTTTTTTCACAGTCCCCTGTGATTATCTTTTCTTGAAAAGCACCAAGTGAACCCCAAAAGAAAGACAATAGAGTTTCTGAGCTTCCGTTCCCAGTTCCATCACTGCCTTTGTGATCTTCGTGAAGACCTGTTTCACCATCTACTGTTCTCTTTACCTGTGTCCCCCAACTCTCTCAGGAAGAGAGGGTTGTCTTGGCTCATTCATGTCACCAACTATTCATTTTAAATGAACAGTTTGAACATTCTGAACTCAAGAAATCTTAAGGAATTACTGCTCTAGTAAGAAAATCAGTTCACACACACACAAAAAAAAATTAGGCCACAGTCTGAGGCTTATACATACCTATACAATTTAAATACTGTCTGAAAAGCTCATTCCGTTCCAGGCCAGTGAACTAGGGAATGATATAAGGTCTCACTCCCTAAGTAACATTCACAACCCTCACCATTTCGTTCCTTCATTGCAGGCCATGACTGAACTTGGACATTACCAGGAACTCCAAACAGTGTATAATCAACCAACCTTCTTTAGCTCATTGAGTGACAAGGCAGAAAATCAGGTCATGAGACAAAGCATTACTTGGTAAAAGCTTGATCAGATGGACAAGAAAAACAGATTAATCTGCAAGAATCATCAGAGAAAAAGTTAACTGAATATAACACCATCTAACCAGGCAAGATTTAGTTATGTGCTGTTTACGTGCCCACACCAAAGGCAGCAAGAAGGGGTGCAACCCAGCAGCATAAATATGAAAAAGCAAAAGACCAAAATGTTATGTTGAACTCTGATGTGTCCCACCACAGTTTGGAGGACAAATCTACCTTCTTATACTGACAGGATCAGTGTGGGCTGGTAAGAATCTTCTCACATAAAATGACAACACTCACTCACTCATCAAATATATTTTAAGCTCTATACTCCAAAAAAAAAAAAAAAAGTATCAATTTAACAGCACAAATAAAAATTTAGGTTAACAACTTTTAAGTAATTTAGCACTGTGCTCCTTTCCTTAGGCCCACAGAGCCATCCAGGAGCTCTGATGTACACCTCATCAAAATGCAAATAATATTTGAAATTCTAGTAGTTAATTTCCATCAATGACATAATAGAACTTTACAAGAATGACTTCATTCACCTCACAGCAGGGACTTCCAGGTCAGGAAGATCTCATACAAACTTGTTGATAAAAGCAGCCACTGACGGTTACAAAATAAGAAAACGATGAGTTGACTGGATAGAAGTTTAAGAAGCAAGGAAGGGCTCAACATAGTCCTGAAAAGGAAGTTATCCCAAGTCAAATTTACCTGTCACTGAATCCCAAGACCTCAAAAAAAGAAAAACAGTTTTCAGTTACTCAGTCAACATTCTAGTATTAAGAATAAATAGTTCTGTTCGACTTAAAGAAAAATCTTGGCAGCACTTTGCATGTCCTTAATCCTTCTGAGATTGTTCATTATTTTAAGATGAGACAATACAGCTTGTAACTTACTAAGTAGATTCTTCATCGCAAAGGTAAAATTTAAATACCAATACGATTAATTTCACTGCATGTAAAATGATCTTTCACTGCATGTCAAACCAGTAAGATTAATTTCACTGTATGTCAAACAGAACAAAATTTAAGATCCAAAAATATCCAGGCACTCAAGTCACTCAACTATACATGGGAATAAACCAAATTGCCTCCTTTTACAAAAGGTTAAGTAATTTGTTTAAAGGTTAAACTTCTCCCCCTATAGTTCTATATATTTATATGTAATAATTAAAATAATAAACTACAGAAAGAGCTAGTACATTTATAAAAATTAATAATTAATTCTATAATTGGCAGTCATTTTGCTTATTCTGAAAGCCCTTTCCTACCACTTTTAAACACATCTCAGACCTAACGTGGGCAAAAAAGCATTTGCTCTAATTTTAAGATAATTACACTATTTTTAAGTTCAAACAGCAAATCAGAAGTAGGGGAAATATTTAAATCCTAATTCCACTACTCATTTTCCCCCAATACTTTCAGTCTCTTCACTTCTCCCAAAAAGTACTAGCCCAAGGGTTAAAACAGCTCTTGAAATAGAATAAGCACCAATAATTATTGAATGAAAGCATATGAACTACTGTTATTACTGCATGATCTAGTACCTATTATTTTAATGATATTATCAAACAAATCAAAGTGCTACACTTTACAAATACAGAATATGTGTGTGTGTCTCCTCAAAGAAAATACTTGGAAAGAGAAACAGGTAGACTTTCAGAATCCTTTATAACACTAAAGTTACAAGATGAGACAGACCTAAGTTGAGAAATACAGATGCCATCACCACGACTTCTGACCTAGACCATTCTACAGCCTGTCTTAACTTCCATTCTACAGCCTGTTACCAGTAAGGCCTCTAAACAATACATACTGTAATATAACACCAGGACATAGTCACAGGCACTATAAATTTAAATCAGGGAACCAAAAACTTAGTAAATTTAAGAATAAAGTGCCTCACACTATCCCCTAATCTATGGAAAATCAGTAAGCAGCTACTTTCCATTTAACAATTTCAGCTACAAATGATTAATAAGACTACTCTGTTTTAAAAGCCAATCGGATGTTCGTCTGGAAGGCAGGTAACCATGGGAAGCCTCTGGCTTTACAAACTGACACAGGCAGACTCAAAAGGAGAGGCCCAGCTCCACCTGCCGCTTACTGATGCCAAGTGGGTCATCATCCACTGCTTGGAGCCAACTGTTAACTCATTAATCTGCAGGCTTGTGCTTTGTTTAAGGTGTTTTATGAATACTAGTACTACCGTGATATTGGACATGTATAAAAACAGAGATGGCAAGAAATACAGATGGCATCTGTATTTCTCAACTTAGGTCTGTCTCATCTTGTAACTTGCCATATCCTTTGTGCAACAAACGCTGAATCAATACCATGTACCAAGCACTGTTCTAAATATTAGTGAAAAAGGAAGTAGCAATAAGAGTGGTGAGTAAATGAGAAATTTAAAGGCATATAGGAGTAACTGCCTAAAGGATAATTAAAAATCAAGCAAAAAGGACAAAAGCTGAATCTTGCAATATTCGAAAAGTCTGCCCTTAAGTCCTGAGCAGTAAGCATGAAACAGTCGCTAACACCAGCTCTCTCACTGAGGACAACGCAATCACTGAGTATAGTCTGGACAACCATGGAAGCGGTCTAGGGTTCTCACAATAACTAAGGAATGTCACAGACACTTTAATGGGCAGCGCCAGAAAAGAATAAGAAGGGGTGTGGAGAAAAAGGAACCCTCTTACACTGGTGGTGGGAGTGCAGACTGATCCAGCCCCTTTGAAAAACCAGGTGGAGGTTCCTCAAAAGACCAAATAACGGGTCTGCCAGATGACCCAGCAACTCTACTCCTAGGGATCTACCCAAAGGACCCAAAAGCACTAACTCAACAGGAAATCTGCACTCCTATGTTTACTGCAGCACTATTTACAACAGCCAAGATATGGAAACAACCAAAATGTCCAGAAACAGATGAGTAGAACAAGATGTGGTATATACATCAGTGGAATACCACATAGCAATCTAGAAAGATAAAACTCATGCCATTTGTGGCAACATGGATAGAGCTGGAAGGGATTATGCTCAGTGACATAGGTCACAAAGATAAAGATAAATACCAGGTGATTTCACTTAGAGCTGGAATATAGAGAAACCAAACAAAGGGTCAAAGGCCAACATTAAAACAAACCCCGGAAAGCCGATCACAGAGCCGAGGCATCCATGTGGGAATGGGTGGAAGAAGGGGGAGGCGAACAAACGGGCTGTAGCGGAGGACTATGGGTGCTCTAGTGGCAGGAGAGCCACGGTGACTGGGGGAAAAGGCCCACACTGACAAAAAATTAACATGAGTGTAAAATAATGGCTTTTCATTGAAAATAAAAAAGTAAAATTTAAAAAACAACATCCAACACAAAGAAATGTCTCTCTTTTCAAACTTCATATGGCTAGTTGAGTGGTTTTTTGTTTTTTTAGATCTTTATAATTAGCAATCTGGGGACATAAACACCAAGTCTTTCTGAATAATTTTAATGTCCACTAAGTGTCCCATAAAGCAATTACTGGATTAAGGCAGTGATAACTGTTATTTTATTTTAACCTTTACCAAGTATTGTTCACCATTCTGGAGGTTGCAAATTCATTTCACAGTTCACTTGGGTAGGTGTTATGTCTTTTTTGGTCCCAATATCTACTAGTATTTTCCTATTATGGGCAACCAATTCTTCAGAGATTGAATGTATGTGATTTTGACATGAATTATTTTTAATTCTTTTATTTTACAGAGAATCATTTTAATTTTTTAAAAAGCTGTAAGTGCAGGTAAATTGTATTACCTATAAAGTCATTTCATTAAAGGGAATACTTCAAAATATAAAATAGGGTTCTAGGTCTGATAGGTTTGCAACCCACTGGCCTAGAAGGTTGGCATCATTATAGATGCAGGTTAACCCAAGAAAAGGGCATGTAACCTTGGGGTTTTTTCTTACTTTCCAAAACACAAGTTCTGAATAAGGAAGAAGAGTAAACATAATGAAGCCTTTATTTGAAGAATGTTCACTATGTTTGAGATCTACTCACACTTGCCCATCAGAGTGAAAGGCAAGGAGGAGAATGCAGGTTACCTTGGCTAAGAAGTTTCCTATGAAACTTGGTGAAATCAAGAGGAGGTGTCAGCTATCTTAACACATCTTCACAGAAAACAAAGTAACTTGGAAAAGAGACTGGACAGTCTACTTAACATACATGAAAAGTGGGCCTGGTTTCTGACGACCAGGGCCAACTCACCTCTCCTTGGCACACAGGCACCTGGAGGCTGGGCTTTGAAGTTCACCTAGAAGCTGACATACAGTCCCCTAAGGAGCTGCTAACACTTGAACTTAAAATCTAATGCAAACCTCTGTAGGTGAAACAGCAAAGACACCTAAGCTGCTTCTATATGGTACAGATCCTATTTCACTAAAACAAGGATTGTTCGTTCCTACCCTGCCTTTCAATCAAAGATCACACTGCTCCACTTCTCTGGATTCTCAGTCAGGCGTCCAACAGTCACAGCTCCAGCTCATCCATGGCAGGATGGATCAAGGTAAACCGAGAGGGTCAGATGACTCGGTTCCAGTCTCATGGAGAACTAGTATTAGAACAAGTAGAGATAATTTCAGTTTACCTTCTTCGCCAGAGTTTTAAAAATTAAAAGCTTAAGCACAAAATCTATGCTGAGGAAGCTTCTACAAGCTACAAGAGAAAGGTAGAAAGTAAAATGTGACTAATACTCCGCTGAGCTATAGAAAAGCTAAAAGCTAGGCTCGCTGTCTATTTTGGTTTTTAAAGTGGAGGGGCCAGCTCTCCTAAGTTATGTGTGGTGTTACTGCCTCAGTTTGCCAGGCCTGTCAGTTTCAACTGACAAAAATTTGAATATTTTTCACTCAGAAGCTGTAACTTCTAACCTACAGTGTGTAACTTCAGAAGGGTGATCCAGTTCCCCTGGTCTTGCAGGAGGGAAAGTGACCCCAAGAGATGGCATAAGGCAAGAGCAGCCACTAGCTGCTGCCCTAAACAGTCGCTGCTATCAGGACGTTGGCAAAATTATATTTGGTCTCATTATCTTAGTGAAAAATCCCATCGGATCCCAAAATGGAAATTGAAGTTATATCGTAACAAAACCTTCAGCTCACTGATACAAGAAGACAATAAATGCTGTCCCTCGGTCCCTGACCCCAGGGTTCCTCCACCACGGCACACTTAACATTTTGGCCCCAATAATTCTTTGCTGTGCACCGTTACATGTTTAGTAGCACCCCAAGCCTCTATCCACTAAATGCCAAAAGCCCTCTCCTTCCCCCCAGTTGTAGCAACCAAAACTATCTGCTTGACACCACCAGGAGCCCCCTGGGTGCCCCAAATGAGCATCGCTACTCTGGCTGTCTCCTTCACCACACCCAGAATCCCCAGGCTCCTCCTCAGACCCCTTTCATTTGCATACAGCGATTAAGAGCCAGCCCAAGCCTTCTTTTCACCTTTAGTAAGATGGCTGCCTGAAAGACTCCAGCACCCTCTCCCTGAACATCAGTTTAGGTCATTTAAAAAAAAAAAAAAAACAAGCAAGCATCAACCAAGTATTAGCATCCAATCGGTACTTCACAAAAAATACAGGGAATTTCTCTGTAGTGAGTTTAATTCTATGATCTTTGTACTTCCTCACACAGAAAAAGTCCCACAGAGTCCCCCAAATATGCATCTATTCAGCATTAGAACTTCAAGGCTGAACTAGCTCCTTACCCATGCGTATACATTTCTCAGCTCTAGGTCCCTGCAGATATTAGTTGTTGACAATATATGTTCAAACTTGGCATGGCTGCACCTGATTTTCTACACTGAAGCCTTTTAGACAAAGATCTCACAACCATTGAGCTTTCAACTCATCAGATCATTTATTCATTTGTGTTAAGAAATATTTAAGATGCACTGTTATGTAACACCAGACTAGAATGCTAGGTAGGCAGTCTTTAACTACCAACAGCAGAATTTAAGATATCTAATTATGAAAACCCCTCAAATCCAGTTCAAGTCACTAAATTCGATCTTTCTAAGAATCATGCAATTAAAAAGCAAGATCAGTGAACTTAAATGTTTAAGACTCACAAAGTCTTCAAGAAATCTACTTTTTAGCTACTCTTATTACAATGTGGTAAGGAGTTTTGCCGTGTGGAGTCACCACAAGAAAAACACAGTGATAATGACTTGTACAGCGTTAGATAACACTACTTATTGACAAGAATGGCACTTTATTAGCTCAAAGAAGGTGATGTAAGAAGGGAGAGCAGGTCTTCCAGGTAGAGCCTCGGAGATGAGCCATTCACCACAGTCCTTAATCAGGCTGCTGCTTGTCTGGATCTGGACGCCCCCGTCTCCACAACACTGAAGCGCATCCTAGTCTCATCGATACCACGAGCGTTCACTTCTGCTGTGATTTATCTTACCTGTTTAATAGCCCTAACAGGTTTAATCTCCAAAGGTAATATTCCCTGACCTTTACGTAAAAGGAGGGGAGGGCAGTGTGCAGATGGACGACGCCTTTCTATCCCATGCAGTCCAGACGGCACTGGCCAGGCACCCTACGTGGCACAGTAACTTCACTGACTTCAGCTTCATACTGTCCCTTAGTAGGGTAGGTGAGGCAGAAACTTCTGCTGTGTTTGAAAATAACTTAAAGTTAATTAAGTATTTCTTCTAGCATCTGAGACCAAAAATTATATAAAGTCCTTTTACCCAACTGTATATAAACAAGAAATCCGAGGGATTCAAACCCATATAATCAAAATCTCTTATTTTAAAATCCAAATACTAAGTTTTACTAAAATTACTTTCTCTCTAAATAGGAAAACACATTTAGTGAGAGAAAATCCTATCAATATTTACCCTTAGACTGACAGCTCTTTCTGAAGCCTATAACAGTATATTTTCATTGTAATATTACCTTTATGACTTCCCCTCATTCCTTAATACCTTCTTTCTAAAGGAAAGGAAGGATCCAAACCAAAGAATCAAAAGCTAAGATGGATAGCTCAGTACTAGCAGTAAGGACACCATGCATGTTCCAATCTCTCTCAGAAGTTACAATCAAAGTTATTAATTTCAATACAGGCATTAAAGCCAGCTGAGTCCAAGGATCTTTCAGAGTAGTAGGACTAACAAAAATAAATAAAAATTTTAAATAACCTAAGGGTCATTACAGGGCCAAACTTGGGGTATGCTATTGCTATTGCCAACACACACTTCCAAATATATCAAGGAGTCTTGTGTCCTTGAGTTTGGGCAGGGAGAAAAGAAAGCGTCATAAGTCCAGGCCCACTGAACACAACTATGGCCTCTATGTAGTGAATAAAAGGGCAAAAGATGAGATGGGTCCAGAGCAGTCCTTCCCACTGAATGGTAAAGAAAAGTGCCTAGCAGGAGCTCACTGACAGCTAATGTGAAACATCCGTGGAGGGATTCGTGGGAACTAGCGGGAACTGAACTGTACACTTAGAATTTGTGTACTGTATGAATGTCACACCAGTTAAAGTAAGCATGAACATTTAAAAAAGCTAATGTCAAACAATACTCAGCCTAAGTGCTTGCTCAGAGAGGGCAACACACAAGGGTTCTCCCAGTCAACTGGCCCAAGATCCCCTCTAGAGATGCAAATTAAGTCAAATAAAGCAAAACCTACTCAAGATTAATGGGTCTGATCATATTCAGAAAGATACCCAGGTTTCCCATAATATTCATCCAGCTCAGGGAACAATGTATGTCTGCTACATGCTGGCTCCTTACAGGAGGGGATCTCAAGCTTGTATAAAAAATATTTTTTAAAAAGCTTCTCAATGCGAGATGGAAAGAAATGTACAAAATGATGTAAAAGTAAACTGTTATAAAATTTTAAAAATAATAATAATAAATAACATCTAACAACAACAAAAAAATCTTCTCAATGGTGTGCTATATGAAAATAGCACTAATACTGACCACAGTGCTTGATTTGGTTTTTTAGTAGGACAGATGCGTACTGAAGCGGCCACTAACTGAACAGGTCATTCTTAATACCAACATTTTCAAGATGACAGTGTGGGGCTCAGGGCATACGCGAATGGCCATGAAACAAGGCGAAAGACGCAGGATCAGGATCGTCAGAGGGATCAAAAACTATACCCCTGACCCCACTGCACCTCTTCTTACGATCCACAGTGAGAGTGACCCACAGTAAGAGTGACGGCCTAAATGTGTCTCCCGGCTTCCTCAACTCACGCTTCCTTTCTGCCCAAGTGTAGGATACTCCGCTCCATCTGAATTACACTCCTCTTCCCAACTCAATTTAGAGCCCCGACCTCACCCTTCCCCAGCCTCACCAATGCTACCATATCCCCGCCGCCAAATTACTATCGCCCATTTTATCTGTTCTCATCAACTTTACATTGTTCTTTTTCCATGTCCGCCTTGTCTTTCAAACAAAGTCATCAGGTGCTAAAGGGCAAGAAGCCCTGTGTGTACACACAGTTGTATTTAGCTGTGGTGGCCCGATTTTTAAACCAGGTGTGACAGGTAACAAACTAAAGATCAGTAACGTCTCCGGGCATCAAACTAAGGCTTAGAAAAACACCTTAAAAGTCTTTCAAAAAAGCACTTTGAAATAAATGACGTGGGGGGGTAAGAAGAAAAGAGAGGTGTAGAAAGTTAGCCTCTTGTCACCTTTAAAGGCAAACCGTGAACATGCTGAAAGATCCAACATGCTCACACCTTCGGCTCAATTCCAGACTGCTCTCTGCGCTAAGAGACGCTGGAGGCCCTGATGTCCAGCAACAAAAAGGCATCTGCTCTTCCCCGTGCAGGAATATGGCAAGACGCATGAACACATACAGCTAAATCAGAAAGCAAAACTGAAAAAGCAAGAAGGAAGGAAAACTCCCGAACAAGCCGCAGAGCCCAGCCCGGAGCTCGATCCCCTTCAGGCAACTTGCGGAATTCCACTTGTGTTTCTAAGAACGAAGACACCCAGACATTCTCTAATGGGCTCACTCGTTGATTCTGAGCCCCTATAAATTATACTAGTCGTCAGGTAGCCGTCTGGGCCGGCTGGACCCGGACGCCTCACTAATGCTCAAAGGAGGTGGCCGAAGGCAAATGGCCACTCACCCCGGCGGCCTCCCTGCGGCACTCAGCGCCCCAGCCTGGCTTCGGGGAGCTGGCGAGCACGCCGCAGTGGCGCTCTGGCCCCTCGGGGGCGACAGACCCACTGACCCCGCACCGCCAGTTCTCGGCCCCGGACCTTTGGGTTCAGGGGGCGCCCGAGGGGGGGTGCCGCAGCCACCCGCAGCAGGACCACCAACGTGAGCCCGGTCGGCAGTCCCCCCGCCCGGCGACGGGGGCCGCGACGCCGGGGCCAGCGAGCAGCGCCC
>NW_004567127.1:1514292-1528291 GCF_000260355.1 Condylura cristata | reverse complement strand
GCCGGGGTCGGGCCGCGCGGGTCGCGCCGGAACTCGTTGCCGCTGGAGGCGTCGCTGAGGTTAGTGGGCAGCGCCGTCCAGCGGCCCTGGCTGTGGCCCGAGGGCCTGGTGCGGGAACGGGAATCGGCCGGGAGCCGGGCGCCTTGGGACGCTTTCCCAGGACGGCGGAGGATCTGGGGGTGCTTCGCACGAGGCGCGGGAGTGGGGAGACTGAGCCGAGAGGCCAAGACGGCTTCTGAGGAATCGGGAGAATAAATGAACAAACCAGTGGTTTGTGATCATAAGAAAGTAATAGTGCGTCGTCTACGTCTGTTTCCGCTCCTGCTTCGTCTAGAAATAGGGATTTCAGGGGCCGTCCTGGTGGCGCAGGGGTTCCGGCTCGGCGCCGTCCAGCCACCGGCTGCCACCGTGGCCTGAGTGCGACCCCCAGCCGGGGAGCTGAGCCTCCGGGCGCAGCAGACCTCTCCTGTCCGTCCCCCCCACGCTCACGCCTTGCTCCCCTCAGCAGTGGATTTCAGTGGATCCGCCTGTCCTGATCCCCACTCTTCTCAGTCTGGTGAAGCTTCTCACACAACCACGTCTGGCCTGCACCCCAGTTCTTGTATACATAAATAGATAAATTAAATCTGGGAATTTCAGTATTAAACTACCATGCAAACGACATACTTCATCCCGTATTTGAAGCACCCAGCTGAGAAGCTCTAAATTTATCTTTCCAAGTTGCCATTCCCTTTATGGACTTGGAGAGACACATCCTGTTCACTCCCAATGGGCTGTGAACAGTAGCCTTAATTTTTCCAAATGATGTATACACTCTCAGGTCTGTGACAGATCACAAAACCATCTATTCCCTAATCTTTTTTTTTTTAAAGATTTATTTATGTATGCATACAGAGCTGGGGTACAGGCCATAGGTACAGGGGTAGTGAGAGGATTCACCAGAGACAGAGCAGGGAGCAGAACTGACTGACCAAGCACACTGCTGAGGGGAGCAGCCAGAGGGTCCGGAGAGGTCTGCCAGCCATGTGCATCACCTCCGGGATGGGCGGGGATCAAACTCATGCAGAAGTGGCTTAAGCTTCTTAACCTGCTGCGCCACAAGGGTGGGCCCCATCTATCCCTAATCTTTAAAGAAAATTAGAGTCACAAATAATCCCATAAAGATAAATTGATTGTATGTTCTAACAGTGGTGGGGGTTTTGTATGCACATTTTTTTTACAAATACTAAATTTTACTGGACATTTTGCTTTATAACCTGCCTCTTTCACTTAATAGAATATGAACTATTTTTCTTTTACTGAGATCAAGATTTATTTCTGCTATTTTGCCAGTGTATGTTTTCTAATTACTTATGATTCCACATGAGTGAAACTATCCGTTATCTGCCTTTTTCGCTGTCACTTAACATAATCATCTCAATGTCCATCCATTTTACCCATGTGCCACTATTTCATCTTTTTGCACAACTATGTTGTATCCCATTGCATGTATATCCCACCTGTTTGTCTGTTGAAGGTCACTTAGACTGGCTCCATGACATGGTAATTGTGGACAGTGCCGCTATGTACATAGGCATTTTTTGTACTAGAATTTTCATGTTATTTGGATAACTATCTAGTAGGGGTATTCAGAATCATAGGGAATTTTCATTTTTTTATTCTTAAGAAATCTGCATACCATTTTCTGCACAAACTTTTATTCCCATCAATAGTGGGTGATAGCTCCTATTTTACTACAATTTCTCCAACGTTGTCAATTCCATTCTTTTACTTTCCATGTTAATGCACTTTACACTCAATCATTTTAAATCTTGGCTGGTATTCCATGATATGGGTATATCATAGTTTATCAGATTAATCCCTTCTGTTATCTGGGACATAATCATTGGGTCAAAGGCATGCAGGTTTTAAGGCTTTTTGATATTTAACGTCAGATTGTCCTCCAAACGTACATGAATTTACACTAACATCTCTGTCCCTGATATAAAAGAAAAACTTTTCATGATAAAGCCTTTTTATTTTCTAGCTCTGAGATTGCCCAGTACCATGACTCAAGCAGAAATTAAGCTGTGTTCTTTGTTACTGCAAGAGCATTTTGGAGAGATTGTAGAAAAAATTGGAGTCCACCTCATCAGAACTGGCAGCCAGCCACTAAGAGTAATTGCCCATGACACAGGAACATCCCTGGATCAGGTATGTTTGGCTGACATTAACTCCCCTGGCCTACCTCCAGCGTTATTACTTCCCAGAAGAAAGGGGAGAAAGCCTACAGCGGGGGAGAGAAGATGAGACGCAGGCTGCAGGTGCTACCACTCCAGTGTCCAGCTCATTCTTGCCTCTCCTGCAAGGCTTTGCTCTTCCTGTGCAGCTCTCGTTTGCTGTCTACTAACCCACTGCAACCTGTGAGGAAGGAGCAGGTTAGAAGGGAAGTGAACTAGGCTTTGGCAGGTCATCAGTTGACCGTCGTGTCATAGCAAGGCACCTCCTGATTTCTCCCGCTGGCGCGAGCCGCATGTGCCTCTCCAGTGGAGGGGGGAGCACCAGCTCACATCCGACAGTCCCGAGGCTTGGTGAGCTGTTGCACAGAAGTTGCCGGCAGTAATGTGTTGTGTCTTCAGCACTTCCCTCTTCCTTTTGGACCCGCCTTAGGTGAAGAAAGCCCTTTGTGTCCTCATCCAGCACAATCTGGTGCTCTATCAAGTGCACAAGCGTGGCGTGGTGGAGTATGAGGCCCAGTGCGGCCGGGTGCTGCGGATGCTTCGGTACCCCCGGTACATCTATGCCGCCAAGACCCTGTACAGCGACACGGGCGAGCTCCTGGTCGAGGAGCTGCTCTTGAATGGCAAGATGACAATGTCAGCGGTCGTGAAGAAAGTGGCAGACCGGCTCACCGAGACCATGGAGGGTCAGTGCTTCAGCCACAGCTGTCGCAGGCGCGGAGCGTGACCTCAGCTGCGTCCACCGTCTCACCTTCCTCTTTCCTCCTGTCGACAGATGGCAAAACCATGGACTATGCCGAGGTTTCCAACACGTTTGTGCGGCTTGCAGACACACACTTTGTGCAGCGCTGCCCGCTGGCGCCTGCTCCTGAGAACTCGGACCCCGGGCCGCCGCCCCCCGCCCCCACTCTTGTCATCAGTGAAAAGGATATGTACCTGGTTCCCAAACTAAGCCTGATAGGTGAGGAAGTTTGATCCTGGGATGGCCCTCTCTCGCCCTGATTGTGGCTCTTAGTGAATTGTGACATGAATGGCTCAGTCGAGCAGCTGTCGAGGCTTTATTCTGTGCCAGATTCTGTGGTGTAAATGATGGGAAACCATCATGTTCCTGCCTTAGGGGGCATTAGTGTAAGAGTCCTAATTAATCAGCCACCTAGGTACATGACAAACTGGTAAGTACTGTGAGGGAAAGTAGAGGGTGTTGTGAAAATATGCAACAGAGGACTTGAGTTATCCGGCCGTCTGTGGCACCTGCTTCTCTGAGAAAATAGTGTTGGGACGAAGCCAGCCAGTAAGAAAAGGTGTGGAGGGTACAGAGCGCCGGCACTTGCCAGGGAATAGTATGTCATGAGACAAGGTAAGAGTATCAAGGAAGCAAAAGGAGGCCCGTGTAGGCTAAAGCACATGAACAAAGGAAAGAGCCATGAGATAAGGGTAGAGGGATCATGTAAGACCTTATAAAGCGTCTTTTTTTAATCTGAGAGCAGGGGAAAATCACTAGAGGATCTTAAGCAGGAAGGTGACATGGCCTGATTTGAATTTTAGAGATTTTCCTATCTGCACAAAGGGTAGGGTAGAAATAAATGTAGACAAACCAGTGAAAATTTAGATCATCGGAGCGATGAGAGAGAAAGAGGATAAGAGAGAAAGAGATTGACGTCTTCGCACCTGACCTGCACGCCTGGATGCCAGCACAGAACAGCTTGAGGGAGAGACTGTAGGTTTCCTTTTGAACATGTTGAGTTTGGGATAACTTCATTCTTAAAGTGAGTCTCTTCCAGGTCAGTCTCCTCAGCACCTGTCACCTAGAGGTAGCCACAGATGCCTTTGGGGTAGAGACATCTGCTCCTGTGTTTGGGCATTTCCGGTCTTTACGTGAGATGTAGCTAACTGTCCACCTTCTTATGTGGCAGGGAAAGGTAAAAGGAGGAGATCTTCTGACGAAGATGCTAACGGGGAGCCCAAGGCCAAGAGACCAAAACATACTGCAGATAACAAAGAGGTACTGTGGCTTCTTGATTAGGAACCCTCACCCTGACTGAAGCCAGACGGCACAGATAACGAGCCCCGGAGAGCAGAAAGAGAGGCAGTGCAGTTTTGGATTGCATTAAGTGTTGGCCAGGATAGTCTTAACAAAGAGTGAATTCTACTGCATTCTCCCTTCTGAGACGTAGCTTATTTCAGCCATTGAACAGAGGGAAACAGGTTACACAGAAGGAGGGTCTGCTGTTCATACCTGTCGTTTGCTATGGCTGGAAAATAAAGACCCAGGCCATGGGGGCGAGTGGCGGGAAATCAGCATCAGTAATCTGCTGGAAGATAGAGTGGCCTAATCGCTTATATTCAGGTTCTTCTTCATCCCTCTGTCTGTTAATTGTTAAGGTCTCAAAATAAATATGCCAGGACAAAAAACAAGTACCCCACTGCCATGTATCACCCTCACCACCAAGACAACCACCTGGGACACCGTTAGCTTAGACGGAAGTCACAGGAACTGTCCAGTCTCGCAGGAGGACTGTGAGCCTAGTCCCCAAAATGACCTCAAGACCAACAGTGTCTCCCCACGTCCACTGCTGCCACCCTTGCCCGGGCCATTCTCTTGTCGGTGCTGTGCCAACAGTCTCCAGCATGGCCTGCCAGCGTTCTTGCTTACGTAGAGCTAAAGCTGACTTTCTAAACTTGCTTTTGAAAAATTTCTCAACACATCCGGGACTTGGGCCCCTTTGGTAGCTCCCAGAAGGAAGCCAAGCCTTCCCGACGGGCTGGCCAGCTCGTGACCAGGGCCTTCACGTGAGCTCCCAGAGACGCGGCCATCCAGCCCAGCGGTGCTCTCACATGCTTTCCAGTTTTCAGGCTTCCGCCCCGAGTCTTCCTCGCTTCAAATGCTTTTCCTCACCTTCATGACCCGTTTCCTCACTCAGATCTCGCGTCAAATGATACTTTCTTAGCACTTGGGCACTGTCGTGCAGCCCCTCCAGCCGCCACCAGCGTTTCCCGTTTCATCTTCTCTGCAGCATTTGTAGCTAAGTGCAGCTATGGTCTGTGTGTGTGTCTGTAGGCCCACGACATGGCTCACTCCCTGAGGTCAGTATCTGCCCGGCCCCTGGGGTACTAGCAAGACCTCAGGAAATCTCTTTTTCAATGTTGATTTCTACATAATTCTTAACAGGATTTTATTGCAGAAAATCTACAGTCTTAATGAAAAATGACTGAAGTCATCGGCACCATTTTTTTTAATCTTCCAAATACTTTTAATTTTTATTACTGTCATGGTGTGCCACACTGTACATATCTTAGAAGTGTGAGTCTAGACCTCTTCACATGTATGTCACCGCACCGCGGCCACCACCAGAGCCCCGTCATCCTCCACCACAGCCCATCCTCCACTCCTCTCCATGCCTCCCCGCTCCCCATGCCCACTGCCTCTGGTAACCTCAGCTCCGGCAATCACAGTCCAATCGCAAGGTTTGGTTTTCACTCTCCTTCGCGTTGTTCTTTCTAGTCTCCATCTGAGTGAAATCATCTGGTATTCGTCCTTCGCCTTCTGACTTGCTTAGCTTCGCCTCACCCCTCCAGCCCCATCGTGTTGCCGCAGTGGCGAGATCTCCCTTTTACTACAGCTTAGTAAGGGCCATTTCTTCACGCACTCCTCTGTCTTGGCTCATTTCCACGGTCGTTTCCACAGCTCGGCTGTTGTAAATAGCGCTGCGGTGAACGCAGGCATGCTGGTCCCCTCAGTGTTCTGTGGGTGGGTCCCTACGAGTGGGGTGTCTGGCCGCATAGTCCGTCGGTGCTCAGTGTTGAACGACCCGCCCCGCTTCCCGTCAAGGCCGGACTGGCCCGCCTTCCCGCCAGCAATGTGGGGGTCCCTGCTCCTCTGCCCTCGCCGGCTCCTGTTGCTTCCCGGTCTTCTGATAGGAGCCATTCTCGTGACTGTGAAGTGATATGTCATTGTGCTTTTAATTCGCATTTCCCTGGTAAATGAGGAATATTGATTCATGTGCCTGTTGGCCATCTGTGTGTCTTCTTTGGAGAAGTGTCCATTCAGATCTTCTGTCCATTTTTTTTGATTAGGTAGAGTTGTGTGAGTTCTTTATAGATCTTGGGTATTAGCTACTTATCAGGTGTGTTGTGGCAAATAATTTCTCCCACTTAATAGGAAATTTTTCCATGTTAATGATAGTTTCTTCCAATATGCAGAAGCTTTTTAAGTCCCATTTATTTCTTGTGCCACTGAAGGCAGCTCCCCAAAGTCATTACTGAGCCAATGTCATGAAATGTTCCTGCGTTTGATGTATTAGGTCTTCACATCAAGTCTTCGTTTGATCCGTTTTGGATTGATGTTTGTACCGTGTAGGCAGTGACCTGGTGGCGTTCTTTTGCGCATGTGCTGCAGTGGCTGCGGACAGCCTCCCGGTGCTGGGCCCGATCTCTCTCTCAGAGCGGCTCATAAGTCGGATAGCTCCGTGGGTGGATTTTAGAGGGCCCTTACTTGTGCGTGTGTGCACTTTCGAAGCGCTCCATAGCTTCCTTCGGGTGGGAACTGTGACCAAAAAGTGAGCTGAGCCCTGCGGATGTGGGAAAGGAGGAGATCTAGAATACCGACGTGCTCATTAACTACAAAGGGAGCAGTGTTTTTCAAACAATGATAAAAAGGGGGTGAAATTTCAAAATTAAAGAAGAAACAAATGCAGTGCGGTGTATGTATGCACTTGAGTGACTTCTGCCCTAAGTGGTTTCTGTTTTTCCTGTGAAATAAGAGCAAGATCATCTCTGAAGTGTGAAAGGGGAGGTTGGAGAATAATGGAAAAATTTAAAACAGAAGATAGGCCGTGAGTTTGGAGACATTGTTTGAAGTTGGGGCCGTGGATTTGTTACTGTAAAGACACTGGTCCACCTCACTGAGTGAGTTTTCGCCAGCCAACATAGTTGCTACTGGGTAGGAAAAGAAATGGTGATGGTTAAACCCACGCTCCTCAGAAAACTCTTCGCTCCATCTAAGTGTCCTCTCTACCTTTCCCCAGCCCATTCCAGATGATGGCATCTACTGGCAGGCGAACCTTGACAGGTTCCACCAGCACTTCCGCGACCAGGCCGTCGTCAGCGCCGTCGCCAACAGGATGGACCAGGTGATCTCTGAGGGGCAAGACAGTGGCCGCCGGGACAGTCACTTATTTGTCGGATATGGCCGCTGTCTGTGGCCAGAGGCAGACCATCGCATGAGTTCTGAACTCCGGTTCACTTTTCCACCCCAGACCAGCAGCGAGATCGTGCGAACCATGCTCCGGATGAGCGAGGTCACCACCCCCTCCAGCGCCCCCTTCACCCAGCCGCTGTCTTCCAACGAGGTGAGTTGCAGGTTCTTCCGTGAGTTTCTGAGGCTCTCGGGAGCCTGGGGTTCGGTTGAGGTCTGAGCCTTGAGAGGAAGAGTGTTTGGTTCGAAGTGGAGCAGCGTTTATGTTCAGATGGTAGTAGAGCCTGGGAACCTGTGCCGTGCTCTGCCAGAGTGGAGGGCGCTCGGAATTGTCTAGAGAAGCCACTCCTAATCCGTTAGGTTTGGTGCTTTTCAGTTTATCCGTTTATCCGTTCCGTATATTTTAAATTTGTTTTTAAAAATTTAGTATGTTCTCAACATACTGAAATGGAATAGATGAAATGTTTTCCTTATTTTTCTGTTACTTCCGTGATTATATTCACCTGTATGGAATATAGTTATCATATTTTAATTTAATATTATTTAAAAATTTTTAACTCTATAAAAATTTTCAAATAAAAGCTTTTTTCTGTGACAAAGTAATCATATGACTTATATTCAAGTGGCAAAGAAATTAATAGTTTTTTAAGAAGTTAGTAGTCCCCGCATGTCCGGGAATGGCAGCATGTTGTCCTGGCTGTGGGGGTGGCACGGGGTGGGCACAGCAGCCAGCGCTCACCATGCCCAGCCAAGGTCTGTGCTGCTGAAGGTGCGTGACGCACACTTCACCTCAGAACGCTCAGACCTGTGCTCTCATGTGATGCAGTACACACAGCTTTATACTCCATCCTCACCTTCAGAAATGGATTATGTACTGCGCACTGTTCTCACAGCTTTTTCCACATGACAGTGTATGCAGTGTTCACGGTCCTGTCTCATTCGCTGGAATGGCCGAGTCAGAGTCCACTTCATACCTTGCTGGACATTATTTTGACCAATTCCTTACCATCGGACATTTGTGTCTAGCTTTTTACTCTTAGAAACAATACTGCTGTAAATATTTTTGGATATTTTTATGTGTGTGACATCTATAATTAACTTCTGTATTTTAATAATGGCAGCAGTCTTGACATTTTCAGTTTCTCTTTTTGCTCCGTAGATCTTCAGGTCCCTGCCTGTTGGCTACAATATCTCTAAACAAATTCTTGATCAGTATCTCACCCTACTAGCAGATGACCCGGTAAGTGTGTTTTTTCTTTTTTCTGCTATTTACGATTCATTTCTGCCAGTGGTACCTGGCATCTTTCTCCCGTGGCCGCATGCTCTGCCGAGCCAGGTGAAACAACTTCTCCACCAGTATCTGATCGGAGGGGCTACCTGCAGTAGACGCTTGACCAGATTCACTCCCATCAGTTAACACACTTTCTCTCTCCTTTAATAGCTGGATTTTGCTGGAAAGTCCGGTGACAGCGGCGGAGGAATGTATGTCATCAGTATCCTTGCTGTTATTTCTCTGTGGTCAGGCAGTCAGAACAGAATGTCAACTAGTGAAAGAAAAGATCTGGTCATATTCAGCATGTTAAATAAGCTAGAAATTTCACAAATACATCAGTAGATAAAGAAGCAAAAAAGACTTGTAATTGCCCAACTGTTCGTTAAGCAGAACTCTTATTTAACCACTCTAGTTAATTCAGGTTTTGAAATATTTAAATTCCACAAATTGAACCAATGTGAAAACAAAATAGTATTTAGATTTTAATTATAAGTGAGAGGGTTAGAATAAAACTAAGTCACAGCAGCCAGGCCAAGACATGTACCGTGTGACCTTAGCGCTCTCCGTACAGACCTGCACACAGCTCTGACGTCCCTCGCCACGGCCACGCTCGAGTCTGTCGTGCAGGAGCGGTAAGGGCGCCGGGACTGGGACCAGGGTCAGGTACTTCCTTCCTCCACACACCTTGTTTGAACAAGTAATTTGATCATTAAGCACCAGTTTGGCACATCGTGCCCCATTTTTCCACTGAACAGCTATGGGTCCCCCACTCTTGACCCTGAAAGCCTACTGCATGGAGCTCAGTGATGCCAGCTAACTGGCCTCTGTAGGGTCTTCGCTGACCAGTGCAGGAGCTGGGCGCTCGGGTGAGGCGAAGGTTGGTGCCTGCCTGGGGGCCCACTGGCATTGCTACCATGGTCTGCGAGCCGTGGACGTTGGCAGGTGCCTGCTGCTCCCTGGGCCTGGCTCCTCCTGAGATGGAGCCGCCACCCCCGTGACTACTTCCCGCTGGGCTGTGTTGGCATGCATTTACTTTCTTCCTTCCTTTCCAGATTTGGGTCTCGCTGTGCCAGAATATTCCGTCTAGTTTTGCAAAAGAAGCACCTGGAGCAGAAGCAGGTGGAAGACTTTGCAATGATTCCAGCAAAGGAGGCAAAGGATATGCTTTATAAGATGCTCTCGGAGAATTTTATCTCACTCCAGGTAACCAGTGCTGTAGTCACCAACCAGCAGAGCTGGCCGGGGGGGACCCTCCTGAGACAGATGTCCTGGACCCCACGCAAACTGTGTAGCCCACACCAGAAATGATAGTAACAAGACATAGCAAGCACTTGAAAGATTATTGTGGTGCCCCAACTGACCTTTTAAAAAAGAGACACAGCCAAGAAGTCCCCCTGCTCCCCTGTTCCCCTATGATTCGTCCCTTTGTCAGGCGTTAGGCTGACCATAGATTAAACCTACCGAAATACCTTTTGGGGTCTCACTACACTGAGCCAGGCAGTGAGGCCCCTAGAGAAAACAGGGGAGGTGGGGCTTAAAGTGAGAATCACAACTCTGCATCTTAGCACAGTTACATTTAGCAAATTACCACCAGCCTTTTTCTGTCTTTGAAATGGTGACAGATGGTTTGTGGTAAAGGCGAAGCAGCATGGTTCACCGTAAAGACCAAGTACAATCTCCCGGGCACAAGTACAATCTCCCGGGCACCTGAGAGCCACTCAGCCCAACTCTCCGCGTGGCTGGTTATGCCGTGACCACAGATGCCTGATGACTGCATGGGAGAGAAGGGGTGGGTAGCCCCGGGGCTGGTGTGTCCCTTGCCATTTCTGAAGATCAGTATAATTTCTTTACTTTTTCTTTTTCTGGACAAGTAGGAAATTCCCAAAACTCCAGACCACGCCCCATCCAGGACCTTCTACTTGTATACGGTGAACATCTTGTCAGCTGCCCGAATGTTGCTGCACAGGTGCTACAAGGTAACTTCTAGACCTTCTCCCCATTCCATGCAGACAGATCTCACTCATATCCCCTTTAGCCATGTTACCTGAGCTGTGGAATAGAATTATGCATTTCTTGTTTCCTCTCTCTTCAGAGTATAGCCAACTTGATAGAAAGGAGACAATTTGAAACCAGAGAGAACAAGTGAGTAGCATCATCATCTTTCAAGGTCAGAAACTTGAGGGGGGCCCTCCCTGGTGGCACAACGGGTTAAAGCACAGCACCATGAAGCTATCGCAGCCCCTGTAGCACGAGTTCGATCCCCGATCAGGGAGGTGATCCCATGGCCTGGCAGGCTCTCTTCTGACCCGCCCACTGCTCCCCTCAGCAGTGAATTTCAGTACATCTGCCTGTTCAGTTCCCCATTCTGTCTCTGATGAATCTTATCACCCCCTGCACCCCTGGCCTGTACCCCAGTTCTATGTGTATAAATAACTAAATCTTTTCTTTAAAAAAAAAAAAAAAAAAAAAAAAGGGGGCCCTCCCTGGTGGCGCAGCGGGTTAAAGCACTGCACTGAGAAGCTAAACTCACTTCCGCATGAGTTCGATTCCCGCCTGCCCCGGAGGTGACCACATGGTGTGGCAGACCTCTCCTGACCCGCCCGCTGCTCCCCTCAGCAGTGTACTTCATTGATCTGCCTGTTCTGCTCCCTACTGTGTCTCTAGTGAAGCCTCTCGCCACCCCTGAGCCTCTGGCCTGTACCTCAGTTCTGTATGTACAAATAAATAAATCTTTAAAAAAAAAAAAACTTGAGGGGAAATGGAAAACAATTACCAGTCTGGTTGTATTGACTTGTCGGCTTAGGTTAACGTGTATGATGCATACTTCTGCATTACCCCAGTGATAGATTGTCACCAAATTTTAATTACAAATAAGAAGCAGTAAGAGTCAGAAGTGAAGTCATGTTTCTAATTTAAATTGTAAAAAGCATCCTTAAAGAATGACATTATCCACATGTTGACCAGAAACCCAGTTTGGTCCCAGGGTTAAAGGGCGAGAGAATCTCCAAGGCTAGTGAGCAAGCCTCCGAGTCACACTTTTCTGACAGGCGTCTGCTAGAAAAGTCTCAGAGGGTGGAGGCCATCATCGCGTCTATGCAGGCCACCGGAGCTGAGGAGGCTCAGCTACAGGAAATAGAGGAGATGATCACTGCCCCTGAACGCCAGCAGCTGGAGACGCTGAAACGCAACGTCAACAAGTAAGTGTGACCTTCAGGCCTGTTTCACATCGTTCCAGACAAGTCTGCCTCCACATCCTCAGTGCTTCAACTTAGCACAAGCAAACCCAAACTCACTCGCTTCTTCCCAGCACAATTTGCCAAATTTAATGCACTTATTTTCCTAGCTAAATCTCTGGAGATACCCTCAGCTTCCCCTCACCCCACACACTCTGATTTTACCTCAGTAATCTCGCCCCAGGCAGACCTTCACCACCTCTTGCCTAGACCCTCACCATCACTCCCCTTTCGAGCCATCTCTCCTAATGCTCCCAGAGCTATTGTTTCTGAAATGAATGATGCTATCCTTCTCCCACTTTAAAAGTGTTATCTCCCTCTTCTGTTATTTACAATACAAATACCAGGCTTTTGGTGTTTCATAGGCTTGCACAGCTCTGCAGCAGCGCCGGCTCCAAGCGTCTCTACAGTGGCTGTTGAGCAGTGACTACTTTGGGGACTGTTACCCTGTCAGCAGCAATAACGCTCCAGCCCACGCGGGCTGGCCTTTTTATTTCGGTCTTTAGTGTCTTCAACACTCTCAGAGCGTTTTATCTCGCTCTCAGGGTTCAAGTCTTGCGCTTTTTTATTAAATTTATTCCTTTTTAAATTTTTAGTATTTTTTTAATTTCATTTTTGAATTGTTCATTTATAGTACATAGAAATAAAGCTAGTTTTTGTGTTGCAAATTTTTTATAACTGCTAAATAATTCACTAGCTAGCAATTTTTCTGTAGATTCTTTGAGGATTTTTTTATACACAGATCATGCCTATGTGTACTTTCAACCTGGATGCCTCACATTTCCTTTTTCTTGCCGTTTCCCTGGCAAGAACTCCAGGAGAAGGTTGAATGAAATTCTAAGAGCCAACACCCTTACCTTGTTCCTGGTCTTCGGTTTTCAGTCTTTTACGATTGATGTTGGCTGTGGGGTTTTCCCAGACGGATTGTATCAGACTAAGGAAATTGGCGTCTGTTCCTAATCACTACTCAATTTAAGCCTTGACCACTATCCATTTCTATTTTAAAACGCACAAGACCTTTGTATCCCTGGGCCTTTATATGTCTGTTCATTCCCCTAGCCACAAGCTAGACTGAAGTTTCCCCCAGGACAGAGGCTGTACCTTTTGAATCCTCAGCAGTTCCCTCCATACCTGGCACATGAGAGGAGCTCAGTGGTCGGGAGTAGGATCCCTTAGGTGCTCCTGCTTTCTCCCCATTACTCTCAAGGGTAATCAAACAATTCTCCATGACCACTCCCAGCCCAGCTTCTAATTTTAAATAAACTAATGACTGTCTGAACAAATACTTTCACTTTTTCACTCAGGTTGGATGCCAGTGAGATCCAAGTGGATGAAACCATTTTCTTGCTGGAGTCTTACATCGAGAGCACCATGAAGAGGCTATGACTGGAAAAGTGTTCCTCAAAAGCTCTTGGACATGTGAGGGAGGGAGTTGGGAGGAAAAATAAAGGTCCTGAATGCATTCCTTGCAGTGGGATGAGTTCCAGAGCCTTACCCTGAAACCCCTCTCTGTGCTTACTGCACAGAATGCAACAGCGTTTGACACGTTTTGTGGACTTTGCTGGCCCCATCTTGGACTCAGCCCTCAACCAGCCAGGAGCTGGTGTTTGAAAAGCTCCACCTCCTACCATCATCAAGTCGCCCAGGGGGACTGGCTGGGGCGGGGCAGGGGTGTTTTTTTGGACGCTTGTAGTGAATCGAAGGCAGAAGAGGATGATGGCTTGAACTAGAGCATTAGAGACTGGAGAGTAGACGTGGATCTGAGAAGGGCTGCGGGCTAGAATCCGCTGCATTTCAGGGCCATGTGGGTGGAGAGAGAGCGCCGTGTTAAGTTTGGAGGGAGAGGGCGCGCTGTGTTAAGGATGGAGGGAGAGAGGGCGCGCCCCGTGTTAAGGATGGAGAGAGAGAGCGCGCTGTGTTAAGGATGGAGAGAGAGAGAGCGCGCTGTGTTAAGGATGGAGAGAGAGAGAGCGCGCCCCGTGTTGAGGATGGAGGGAGAGAGAGCGCGCGCCCTGTTAAGGATGGAGGGAGAGAGGGCGCGCCCCGTGTTAAGGATGGAGGGAGAGAGGGCGCGCCCCGT
>NW_004567127.1:1504392-1513584 GCF_000260355.1 Condylura cristata | reverse complement strand
CGGGGCGCCCCGCGGCGGCGAGCTTCGCGCAGAGTGTGTGTGGCCTCCTGGGCGCGGGGCCAGGCCCCGGCCCGTGGCCCACGCACTGCGACCTGAAGCGGGGACAGCTCGTCCTGTCGGACCGGCCGTTCCCGGGCGCCTCGGTCAGGCTTCCGCTCCAGGTCGGGCCCGGGAACCCCGCGGGCAGTGAGGGGCTGGGAGGCGGGGGGAGCGGGAGGCGGGGGCTCCCGACTTCGGAAAGCCCGCCCCACTTCCTCGCCTCATCCGCGCTCCCGCCAGCGACCCCCCTTCTGCCCCTTCGCGGCCCTGGACCGGCCCCCCGCGCCGCCGGGCGCCGACCGAGGGGTGGACCTGGGCGTGGCCGTCGTCCTCCAGTCCAGCGACCGGACTGTCCTGTTGACCCGAAGGGCAGCCACCCTCAGCGCCTCCCCCAACCTCTGGGTACCCCCAGGTGAGTGACCTATCTTCCAACACCGCAGCGCCGTTCTCCGCCTCAGAGGAGGGTCCAGACCCGAGGGCTCCCCTCCTCCCGAGGGACCTGGCCGCGTCCACCCGGCAAGGGGTGTGTGGACAGCCGGGCGGCCCGGCCGACACCGCCCACCTACCGGCTCCACTGTCGTCACAGGCGGGCACGTAGAAGCTGGCGAAGAGGTAACCCCTGGGCTGACCTCAGCAACACCTGCCCGGCCCCGGCCGGTGGGACCACCCCAGCTACGGGCCGAGGGCCGCAGGACTGAGCGCCGACGTGTCCCTCTGACCCCCAGCTGCTGGACGGCGGCCTCCGAGAGCTCTGGGAGGAGACCGGGCTGTGGCTGCGCCAGGACCAGCTCTCCTGGGTCCCGCTGGGCTTGTGGGAGGTGAGGAGGGAAGGGGCGGGCCCACCCCAGGCCCACGGCAAGGGCGCTCACCTGTGCCCGCCACCGGCTCCGCTGAACCCATTCAGACGCGAAGTCCTCGCTCGGCCTTTTCTTCCAGTCTGCCTACCCCCCTAGACTGAGCTGGGGTCTCCCCAAATACCACCACATCGTCCTCTACCTACTCGTGGTCTCCCAGGAGTCCCAGCAGCAGCTGCAGGTAGGCCCGCGCGGCTGACTGACAGGGGCGGGAGTAAAGGACCCAGGCCACAGCCTCTCCCCGGCTCCCTGCTCCGCCTGGCGGTGAGCCTCTCCCGGGCGGAGGGACTCGGCCAGGGAGGAACTTGTCTGGCCCAGGCCCGGCTCCAACCAAACCCAAGGGAAGTGAGCGCCCTCGCGTGGCTGGGGCCGGATGTGGCCGCTGCGGTGGCTGCCACGGAGGACGGAGCCGGGACGCCCGGGCCCTGCGCCCAGGGCCTGCCACCGTGGGTCCAGTAAGTAAGGCCGTCCCCCTCCCACGTGCCAGCACTCACGCACTGAGAGTGCAGCTACTATTGGGGGGGCAGGGGGTGCGGGGCTCAACTGAGTGATAATGAAGCGGTCACCCAGAGCCTGACCCAGATGCCCCACTGAAGACCCAGGCTTGTGCCCCACCCCCCACCCCCACCGCAAGTCACTTTAACCCTGAAACTGCTGAGGTTACTCCCAGCTCCCGCAGCACACAGGAGGGTGAGGGGCCCTGAGGATACAGGGACACCAGCGTGCAGGCCTCGGTGCCGTCACACGGTGCCCTCACACAGTGCCACAGGCCTGGGGGCAGATGGAGGAACTCAGCCTCTGGCCCTGCCCGTGGCCACCCTGCTGCGGACCACACCAGCCACGGCAGACAGGAACGAGAGGGTCAGCACCGGAACCAAGTTTGCCCTTGGGCTCTGGCTGAAACACCTGGGCAGGTAAGGCTGAGGCAGGACGGCACCCGGCTGAGGGGGCACAGGGAGGAGGAAGAAACAACTGCTCTGGTAATGCTTAGGGCGACACCCCAGCCGTGTGGAAGCGGAGCTTAGGCCCGTCGGCCCTCCTTCCCTCAGACCAGGCCCTGGGAAGGAAGGGCGTCGCCCCCGCCCCCCGCCCGCCTCCGGGACACTCACAGAACATTCACGATCTTTATTATGGATGAGAACTTTGCTACAACTTTGGGAATAAGAAGTAAAATTACTACGCAGGTGCTAGACTCTGCAAAAGCCTGAAAGGAGACTGGAGAGAGCACGCGGGTCCCCGCTCCCGGGAAAGGTGCAGTGAGCCACGTCTAGCCCGGGCCACGGGCAGCCAAAGCTTTGCTCAGGCCTGGGCTGGGGCGTAAGGAGCAAAGTGAACTTAAATACATAAATAGAGACCCAGCAACAGGCCAGGCCCTGCTCCCACACCCCTGGGGACGGATGGGGACGAAGGCCTGTCGCCTCCTCAGTCACACAGGGAAGTCATCTTTGGAGTATTTTGGTTTTTCTTATGTACAAAAAAATCTGCAACCCAAAATAGAGTCCTCTGTCCATTTGATGCCGGAAGCAATTTGTCCGCCTGTCTGTTTGGCCAAAGAGGTAAGAGACAAGACAGTGGAAGTTGGGGGAACAGAGCTGTGTTTGGGGGTGAGGGGGGCCAGCGAAGGGCCCCTTCCCCACCAGCTCCCCAACAGTCAAGGGTGAGGCTCCAGAGTCTCCCTCCAGCTCACTCCCCTTTGCTCACCTCCTTTGCCTACTTTATACCCCCAAAGGAACGTACCCACCATCCAGAGCATTCGGGAAATACACCCCAAATGTCCTTAAAAAGAGGTTAAATATTAACCCTTTGGGTGCTGGCCTTGTTAGGCAGCGATGAAGCCAAAATCAGGTGTCCAGGAAGGTCTTTGTGGCCTTTGGCCAAAGCCCGCTGAGGGGTCAGTGGCCAGTCAGACTCCACAGCGTACTTGCTCAGGGTTGGGAGGCGAAGGGTCCCTAATTCCGGGACTCAGTCCAGGGAAATGATGTCCGCCCGGCAGCCGGTCAGAGAGGGACCCGAGGGCAGCGGTGCTCCGTGCCCCTCTCTCAAGGGCCCCGCAGGGGCCACAATGCTACTGACACGGCCAGGAGGGGGTGCGGGAGTGGTGCTGCGGTGAGAGCTCCCCAACGTGGGGGCAAGCGGGCCCAGGAAATGGGAAGGGGTCCCTCGGTACTGGAAGAAGTGGCCAAGGGCATCCTGTTCATCTAGCGAGGCGATGACGGAGGGGCCGTAGTGCTGGGAGGAACCAAGGGCAGAGTTTACGATCTCACCCTGACCACTCGGCTCCCGGGAGCCACTCGGCTCGGACACGCACGGGGCGGTCAACCCTCGGGATGCCAAGGCACAGAGAAAAGCCAGCTCACCCCTGCGCCCCCACCCCCGCCTGAGACAGCCCCTCAGCCGCCTGGGCCTGTGGCGGCCGCAAAGTGGGGGGTGTCCGGCTGGGCAGGTGGGGTTGGCTCAAGAGCACATGGGCGCGGGGAGGTGAGCGGGCAGGGGCAGGGGACACAGAACAGTAGCAGCGTCCAGGAGACACTGGAGTCGCTGAAGCACCAGGGGCCTGGCAGGGAAATAAGCTGTGTGTGTGGGAGGGGGAGATTTTAGTGTGGTGGGGGCGGGGGGAGGGGGTGCGAGAGGAGGGAACAGGGGACCCATCAATGGCTAGAAATGAAGCTTCAGAAATCTGAGGTCTTCGCGGGAGGAAGAAGAGACCTCTTACCTGACTCTCGGTCTGAAGAAAAGAAAATAAATCTAACCCTGGTGAGAAGAGAAAAGTGACCATCAGCCTCCTTTCTGACCCCTTCACCCCCATAAAAACCAAGTTCCCTGAACCGCCGCGGCCCTTCTCCAAGGTCCAGGGGGGTTTGCCGAGGAGCGGGGCTTGGGTCTGGCCCGGGACGGCGATGAGCGCCCTACCTTGGATGTCGGCCCCCAGCGGGAAGGCAGGCGGGTACTCGTGCAGCGGGAGGCTGGACAGGAACTCCCCGCCCAGCGCGCCCATGGCGGGGCTCCGTAGCACCGAAGGCGGCTGGTGAGCAGAGGTCAGCACGCTATGGGGACAGGGGCCGGGGTAGCCAGCGTCACAGCGCCCTCGGCCAGCTCGGGCCGTCCCTTCGGGTCCCACTGTGCCCGGCGGCGGGGGTGCGCAGACCGGAAAGCACTCCTGCGGCGCCCTCCGCCCCTCCTGCGGCCAGCCCAGCCGGCCCCTCATACCCTTTGCTTCCGGGCAGGGCCGGGATAGGCGCTGAGGTGACAGGACAGTGCTTCTTGGTCGGGGGCAGGTCCTCCTCGTCGGACGAGCTTTCTACGGTCAGGTCAATGACTTCGACCTTCTTCTTACTCTCCGACGGCGTGGCCTCTGGGACCGGGCTGTACTGGAGGCCTGCGGGTGGAACAAAGGCTCAGGCTCAGAGAAAAGGCGACCCGAGACTCAGCCAGGCGAGGGGACGGGGGTCACTCACCATCCAGCCCATACCCTGGCGGGGGGCAAACCTCAGAGGCCTCCTTCTTGGGTTTCATTGGGCACCAGGAGCCGTCTTCCATGAATTGGATCTCATCACAATCCGAGCAGGAGTTAAGAATCTCCATGAATAAGCTGGGGGAGGAGAGAGATGAGGATTCGCAGGGCTGGCGGCAGGCGGGGACCCCACCTGAGGTTCTGGGATGCAGTGTGGAACCTCAGTGTGCTCACGGGGGCAGCTGCGATCTCCCAACCCGCTGGGCTCTCCTCCTCGCTGCAATCAATTACGTGAGCTATTCAGAGTTTTGCAAACTCTTAGCTATTATTTTAAAGCAAAGTTTCGATACAATCCATTGTTAGCACCTGTTCCATGTACCAGAGACAGGCCAGAGGGAGCAGCGACCCAGCCCCCCACAAACCACCTCGGCACGAGGGCTGGACGGGACTGCAGGGCAGACACTGGGGTTTTTGGGACTGGCTGGGTCAGCACGGCCAGAGCTTCTGAAGGACCCGGCTGTGCTCAGCGTGGCCCAGTGGGTGTGACCGGGACTGTGCCCAACATGATACCCAAGAGGCTCAGCCTCCCGGGCTCGATGTCCCGCCTGGAAGCGCCTGTCACGGGACCACGAGGGCTCAGTAACGTGAGTCGTGTGGTGCTCGGCCGATGCCCCACACCGTGATCGTCGGGGCGGGGGCGGCTCTCTGGCGCCAGCGGCGCACACACACGCGCACACACCGGGTCGTACCCCACGTGCGAGAACAGTGGCCGACCCAGGGAAGGGGGCAGAAAGCAGAGCGGCCCTACCCATCAATGATCAGAGACTCGTAGGGGGCCTTCTTGTCACACACGGGACACGTCCATGTCGGCTTCTTCTCGTTCATCTGTAGGTAAAGTGCGGCGTCGAAGCTCTGCAGGTGGGCGCAGGTGAGGGCGCGACAAGGGACAGTCAGGCGCATCTTCCCCAGCTGAGGAGGCAAGTCTCGGGTCAGGTCCCCACCGCCCAGGCAGCCTGACAGTAGCAGCTCAAGACCAGAAGTTTAAGCCAATCTCCCCCCCTTCTCTTCTCCCTCACACCTACCGGGCACATGAGAGACACCCGGAGGCTTGTCGTGGCCACCTCACTGTCCGGGTCAGCAGTCAATTTCTCCTTGACTAAAAGCAGAGTGAGGCCAGAGCCACGGGGTCAGAAAGGGTCAGAGAAGAGACTGGAAGCTGGCGAGGCTGGAGCAGAGGGCACAGCTCTGGCCGTGAGGCGGCCGGTGAGAGCCTTTGGAGGCCGGGAGGTACCTGGGGGGTGCCCTGGGATCTGAGGGAGCCTGGGAGGCTAGAGGGCCGGAGAGGGCCGATCCCCATCCTTGAGGGCACCAGCACAGTGGGGTGGCACTTTGGCAAGGTGACCCAGGGAGCTGTGAAGTCACAAGAGGGTCAGCTAGGATGATCCCCCAGCCTTTGAGGGTCAGACAAGTAATTGGGAAGGCAAGGCCGGCCCTCAGGGCCGGGAGGGGCCCCACACCCAGCCCTGAGAAGCGCAGGGTCCCGGGAGGGGTCAGTGGCGGGGACAGTGACGCAGCGGCACTCACTCAGCGCCCGAGAGTGGTCTGGGTTCCGGATGCCCTTGGCTCTAAGCTTCTGCAGCAGGGTCCCTGCAGTCAACTGCCTGACCAGGTACACCGACAAGGAGTAGTTCTACTTGGAGGTGGGGGAGGTGATTAGCCTCTGCTTCGCTGGCCACCGCCACCACCACTCCTGTCCCCAAGGGTAAGGCAGACACCCAGAGAGAGGGCAGTATCGCCCCACCCGGGACACTGGGTGAGCCCCTTCACGCTGGGCCGGCTCCCCGGGCTCCCTGCCACGGCCATGCTCACCCGTCCAAACTCAGATGACCAGTTGACCACGATGGTGTTGGGGACAGTGGCCGAGAGCCGAGCCAGGGGTGTGATGTTGATGGGGCGGCTGGGTCTCTTGGGCTCAGCCCCGTTCTTTGTAGGGGGAAGGTAGCCCTGGGGAGGGGAAGGACTGGTGAAGATACTTTGCCCTGAGCTACCCCCTTAAAGGGGCGCGAGCTCACTGACTAAGGTCCCACTCAGGGCCACACAAAACTGGGGTACTGGCTAGGGTTATCTGAGGGGCCCATTCCTAGAGGAAAAGCAGAACTTATCCATTGGCCAAGGAAATAGGAACCCACTCATCAAGCCCTGAGAAAGAAGAGGGACACCTCACTTCTCCAACTCCCAGCTCCGGGCATCACTCCGGAGGTGTCTTCCCTGAACTCCCAGCTCCGGGCATCACTCCGGAGGTGACTTCCCTGACATTGAACCAGTGTCTTCCTCAGGCTGACAGGAACCCTGCTCAGTCCTCTTGGCACTCACTTGACCATACCGATTCTGTCAGTAAATGACCACCTACTACGTGCCAGGCACGGTGCCAGGAGCGTCTCCCCGTCATTCATGCGATGACAGAGTGACAGGTGACGCAGGCGCTGACACAGGGAAGGGCTACTGCATTTACCGGCAGGGGGCACAGTTTCCCGTTGACCTTGACAAAGAGGTTGGGGGGGAAATAATCCTCCTGGGGGCAGCTGGTCTCACAGAGACAGAACCTGGTAAGAGGAGAGGAGATGAGAGGGTGAGAGGCGGTTCCCGGAACTGAATGTGGAGAAGCAGAAACCTCGGGGAAAGCGCCAGGACGCTGGGACCTTCATCTCCCAGCGAGAGGCCCAGGGCTGAGGCCGATAGGGCAGAGCAGGGGACTCTCCTGACAGGCCAATATGTGATGCCCCATTTCATCCCCAACGCTGGTGGGAGTCGGGGGACAGGGAGGGCGGGGCGCCTCACCTGAGCTGCACCTGTATGGTATAATCGCATTTGGCGCCCGGCAGAACCTCTCTGTAACAGGGAGAGACAGATGTGAGCAGGTGATGCCCAGAGAGGGACACGTGGGCGCAGGGGACAGAGAAAAGATGAGAGACAAGACAGGTACAGGAGGAGGGACAGTGGGCGAGTGAGGCAGGAGAGTCAGAGAGCGGAGTCCAGGGCGTGGCAGGAAGCGCAGCAGACTCAAAGAAGTACCTGGAGGTCAGGACCTGCTGCACCTGCTGGGGTGTCAGGGCAAAGGTAAAGTGCGCTTCCTCAAACCGCTGGCTGGAAGCAGATGCTGGGGACACAAAAAGACAGTTATTGCCGAGCCCACAGGGGCTGCTCCACCCAGGGTGCCAACCCACGGGACCAGTGGCCGCAGCGGCCCGGGCAGGCATGGGTCCCAGACGGCTCAGGGACCACCGAGAGCCGTACCAAGGGTGGTGGGCCGGATGAGCTCCCCGTAGATCTCATAGAACGGCAGTGGTTTCATGGTGACGTCGGGGTGCACCGGCTGGGGCAGAGAAGGGTGCAGGTCCACTTCCCGCTTGGGGCCGAGCAGGGTGCCGGGGGCCAAGAGGGCAGGGGGGATAGGAGCCAGAGGCCCAGGGGCACCCACAGGGGGGGTGCCAGGGGGCAAAGAAAGCAGGGAGAGATCAGAGGGCCCCAGGGTCTTTCGGGGAAAGCGGCGGCGGTAAAGCTCTTTGATCTTCATCTGGACGCTGGGGGCGCAGCTGGACTTGAGGAGGTGCAGGGCCTTGGCCAGGAGTTCGTGCTTCCGTCCACTCTTGTTCCGACCAGCAAAGCCAAGGAGCACCTGGAGCTCAGACACCCGGAAACTCATCACCATGTGCTGTGGAGGGGAGAAACGCTTAGGACACCTGCCGTGGCCGGGACTGCCCGGCCAAGGCCGGGGCTGAGCTGGCGGGTGGCAGCGTCTCTCTCTGGACCCAAAAGGTGCTCTGCAGACGCCGGGTCACTGCCAGACCGCCAACATGGCCAAAGGGACATCTCGGTCCCTTTTAGCAAGCCTGGGGTCAACCCCTCTACCCTCCAGAGTTCCAACAACCCCGAGTCTTCCCAGGACTGGATCCTGGCCAGGTGGGGGCAGGGCAGGGACACCTAGGCATGGTTCTACCCGGGGCCTCTCCAGCTTGGACTCCCGGGAAGCTGCTTATCTCCTTGCCTGCTCTTTCTGACTCAGACCCACCCCAGTGTCCTAGAGGAGACAGGAGAGGAGACCCAAGAGGGTTCAGGCCAGACAGCTGCTCAAGCAAAAAACGGGGCCAGGGGTTGGGGGTGTCAGACCTACAACCTCCTCCCAATTTCTCCGTCCACCTCAGCTGCTTCCCCCAAGCCTCTGGGGCTTTCCTGCTCAGGGTGTTCAGGCCAGGGTCCAGAGCTTCTGACCCCCCCAAATCCCTTCTCAGTGACTTTCATGTAACCACCCACCGCTCGGTCCTATTTTTCCCGGGGTGGGGGGGTCAACAATGAGTCACCCAGGCCAGGTAGCCTGCCTGTCTGCGGGCCCTATTATCCAGGTCTCCATCGCCACTCCACAGGGTGGGAGCGCAGGACGGAGCCCGGAGCAGAGGCCTGGCAGAAGGACACCTGCGGCTCCCGCGCCAGGCTGCGGAGTGGCCAGCCCCCCGGGGAGCGCTGGTGACTGGCGGCCAGGCAGCCCGGCCTTGTGGACGCGGCCAGTGGTTAAGGTTCCCCAGACATCCTCCGAAATGGGGCGCCTCGAACGCTGGATCCGGGAGGGCCCTCAAGGCCCCCGCGTGATGACTCCCGCTGACCCTAGGGGGCCCTGCCGGGCGCACTCCCGGACCCCTTTGGCGGCGCGTGATGAGAAACTTGTCCCTCTCCCTCTCTCCCCACAACGACCCCCCGACCCCGTCTTTATGTCCCCACCGGTTCTGCCCTCAACTTCCCTCCTCTCCAGTCCGCACTTTGCACACGCCGTCCCGGCGAGGATGCTCCGGCGCC
>NW_004567127.1:1495097-1503476 GCF_000260355.1 Condylura cristata | reverse complement strand
AAGTGAGCGCGGCCGGCCCTCGGGGGAGGGGGAGCCGCCGCGCGGGCCCTCGTCTCCCTGTGCGAGTCTCGCCCACGGCTGCAAGACCAAGTTCTCCGGGCCGGGAAATGGAGCGGCCCGCCCCGCCCTAGGGAGGCGGCGGAGTCCTGGGCAGCGGGGAGCTGACGCCGGTTCTCAGCCCTCACCGCCCCGCTCCCCAGCGGCGGTGCAAGCTCGAGACCTGCCGGGAGCTCGAAGTCCGCAGCAGAAAAGTTTGGAGTGAGAGTGGGACTTACCCGCACAGTCGCAGAAGCGGGGAGGGGGCTCGGGCGGCCCGGGGTGGGCTGGGGGCGCGGGGGAGGGGCCCGGCGCCGCTCCCGCGGTCTGCACGCCCGGAGGTCGGTCCGGCAGCTGGACGCTGCAGGCGCAGCTCCGCCCGGGCGGGAGCTCCGCCCGGACCAGCGCTGGGACTGGGGCCGCCCCTCCCGGGTTAGTCCGCCCGGACCGCAGAGAAGGGGCGGAGGGGGGGCGGAGTCTGAAGCGGGCCGGGGAGGGGCTCGGAGTCAGGGGGCTGGAGAGATGAACTCCTCGACACAGTGGGTCTGGGGCGACGGTCCTCCTGGACGGTGTTCTGGGCCCTGCGCGGCGTGTGGTCCTGGGGGTGCGGGCTCCTGCTAATGAGACAGCTGATAAGGTGGAAGGCAGGGAGAAGTTCCTGGAGAGTGGAGTGTAGCTGGCGACTGTCCAGCTGGAATGCAAAGTGCACCAAAGCCCTGCCTGCGCCTGAATTCCCCCATCATCGCCCCCAAATACAGTCTGGCACCAGAAATCCCACACCTTGGTGTAGCTGAATGTGAACAGAGAAGAGGTTTTCTTACCCAAAAAAGGCATCTATCGCTCCCTGAACTACTTCCTCTCCTTCCCCACAGCCCGGCCCTGCAGAGGCCCCTTTCCTAAGCTGGCTCATCACCCAGGCCCGGGTGGGGGAGCACCCATTTTAGTCAGGCTGCCCATACTAGGGGCTGGGAAAGCTCATAACATTTTGTCGTTAGTTGGCTGGGAAGCGGGACATTGTCAGTTGTTCAATAAACATGTGAATGCCGTTGAGAGGTTGTGAGGTGCTGAGTACCTAAATGCCTTGCAGGAGCCGAGTTTAGCAGCAGCAGGGCAGTTAAACCTATAATGGACATGCAAAGAGTATTTTAATAAACAATATGAATAATCCCCTCATTTAGCTTAAAACTACTTATAACCCTTCCCGTGAGACTTTGCCCAAGCCGTGAAACAGGAGTCAGTCCACCCATACCCCAGGTCTTTGCTGGATCTGCTCCCAGGAAAGATGTCCACCCTCTCCTCAGGTCCTTTCCTGGCTGTTCTGCCAGCAGGACTTCAGGCCGCACTCCCCCTCAGAACTTGGGTCTAAGTCCCATCTGCTCCCTTTACTGCTTCACGAGACCCTGAGCTCATTTTTTTGTTCAGTTCAGCCTTATAGATCCAAAGTTTTTATGGGTCATTTCTATCATCCAGAATTTTCAGTAGTTTGAGGGGAACAAAAACAGGGAGGATTAAAAAAAAGAGAGGCGGTGATGGGAAACCCACAGGGATTACAATTGAGATGGGAAAAAAATGTACAAAATGATGTAAAAATAAACTATTATGTTAAAAGAGGCGGGCAGTCTGGACGTGACTGACATGATCTGTGATGGTTCTATGAGTGTCTAAGTTGTATATGTGGTTGATTATATGTTAGTTATAGCTCAAAACGTAAAAATGTCAGAGAAAAGAAGAAAGCCGACTTCACTTTGATTCCTAGTGATTTCATAAAGGAAAAATCTCCTTTAATCGTTAATCTGAGGTTTCACGGTTTAGCATCTCTGCAGGTAACAGAACACTGGCCCCAGGGCTGAGTCTGCCCAGCCCCAGCCCCGTCAGGACAAGAACCTTCTCTGCGCTGTCTGCCTTCTACCCGGTGTCTGGCACATAGAAGGCTCTTTAAATCGCAACTTAATAAATGTTACTGGGCAAAGGAAGGGACTGCAACTCAGGGCCAAGCCCCAGCCTGAGGGCGAGCGAAGACCAGCCTGACCCCATTGCGGAGGTCACCGCCACCTACTCTCACCTACTCTGCTACCTCTGAAGCCTGAGGGACAAGAAGCCGCTAAACAGACAACCCAGGAGGAGTGGGGGGAATACTAGAACTATAGTGTGTTACTGTGGGGAGGACTTGGGGCTTACTGTGTTGCTGTAGCAGTTTCTGGGTCATTGAGGGTAAGGCTGGGGGGGGGGGCGGGGAAGCAGGGACTGGGGAAGGTTTCATTCTGGGTTAATGCTAACATCACTCACCACTGCCACGCTCTGCAGCCGCCGTCCAGGAATAAGCTTGCAGGAGCCAAAGCTGTTTCCTGACTCACTCACTTGAGCTGAGCCAAATGATCTTCCCCTCTCTGGACCCTGCTCCTATCAGCTTCATTCTTCCCACCCCACACCCCACATGCAAGACATTTCTGTTCCTTGCATATGCTTTGGTACGGCTAAGAGCAGGAACTAAGGGAGGTTCTGTCCCCCTTAACAGACGTGACTGCGAGCTGGTGGTGTTCCGCTGGGGCCGCTCCTTTCGGCCCTCTCCGCCACCCCTCCTCCCTCCCGGTCGAGCCCAGGGGGGGCTGTCCCACCCACACGCCCCCAGGCTGACCCTCCTCCACTCTGGGATCTGAAGTGCGGAGCTTCTCTTTCCCGGCTCAGCGCTCGGAGCCCCTGCGCGGCCCCGTCCGGCCCGGCAGCCCCTCCTCGCCGGGCTCCCACCCCGGCCTCCTTCCTGCCAAGCCGCTGCGGGCTGACCCAGCATAACCCGGCAGGGCGGCGCGGGCGGGGCCGGCCGGCGGCCGCGTCCGCACTCCCAGGCGCTCGCTAGGCGCAGCCTCATCTAGCGGTCTGGCTGGTGGAGGTGCAGCAAGGGGGGTTCCTGAAGTGGCCCCGGAAGGGTTGTTTTTTTTTTTTCCAGACTGAAAACAGGCCTAGAGGGAAATGGCCAATTCTGACTTTACCTTCCCCCGGCCCCGGAGGTCAGCGCTCTGGTCCCCTTGGCGCCGGGGCAACCAGGGATCAGGGCGGCCCTGCCCGCGCCCAGTTCCAGAAACGCGATTGGAGACAGGACACGTGAGGGTGCATGTTAGGTTGCGCATCTTGAGGAAAGTCCCAGTCTTTCGATCTCTCCTCTTACAAAAAGACAGTGGACCCAAGGTGTGTGTGGTGGGGGGGGTCTGTGCAGGCCCTTCAGAGACAGGTTTGAGGTTTCAGTACCCATTTTCAAGGGGCGCTGTTTGTCGAACTTGTCTTGCCCTGTAACGGGGTGGTCCCAGAACAAGGGGACCTGGAACCTCCCCTTTCCTGGGCACCACCCTGGTACAGCCCCACCGTGCACACCGCCAGCAGCTTTCAGTGTAAACCTCACAGCAGAGAACAATTCAGGAGTGCGAAGGCAAATAGCGTTTCAAGAGCGCGTGTAGTAACAGTGTCAAATGTATTTCTTATTATGGATCCGAACCAAAGTCTGAAAGTTGCTGACCGATGGGGCCATTGTGATCCAAAAGGAATTAAAAAGAATCCCTTCCCCGGCTCCCCTTCAGACAGAAGAAAGAGTTGCATCAGCACCATCCTGCCTCCTGCTTTATTCTCCACCGAGCTGGCGTTCAGCCATGGCTCCTCTGCTCACATCCACGGGTTCCAGGCTTCAGGTTCTCAGTTCTGGGGTCCATAATGTCAGCGATGCCCCCCACACCACCCCAGTGGCCACCCTTCCCCATCCCGCCCTCCACCACAGCCTGATGGAGCCTCTGGCAACCGAGGGCGGCTTACTCCCTGAAAGAAGAAACCCAAGGGTGAAATGCGCAACCACAGCATCCTCACACCTACCCATGCCAAGATGCTAACGGGACCTCCTCAATCTGGACTGCAGGTGATGGCCACTTGCACTGGGGTGGGAAGAAAACTGAGGCGTGAGGGCCCTCCCTGCTGGCGCAGCGGGTTACAGCACAGCACTGAGAAGCTAAAACCACTTCAGTGCGAGTTCGATCACCGCCCTGGAGGCGACCCACAGGGCGTGGCAGACCTCTCCTGGCCCGCCAGCTGCTCCCTCAGCAGTGTGCTTCATCAGTTATCCTGCTCTGCTCCCCACTCTGCCTCTGGTTGAGTCCTCTCACTGCCCCTGCACCTCTGGCCTGCACCCCAGTTCTGTCTGCATAAATAAAGCTTTAAAAGAAAACTGAGGGTGACTACGCAGTGAGCGGTGTGGGGTTGAAGAAGAGATTCTGGAACTTGTAGAATCCCACTGTAGAAACTGCTCTCACTACCGTCCCATCAACACTCGTCTTTCCTGGTAACTGGACTTCAGCCCTTAGGACAATCACTCAAGTCCTCTTTTCCGTTTGCACCCCCTAACGAAGAGCCCTTCCAGGCTACCTGCTCACTGACTCCTGGTTCCAAATGGTGTTCTTCTCCTGATCCCCCAAGTGGTGTCTCCCTGCTGTCGGCCACCCCTAGAGGCAAAGGAGCCCAGCCCCAGTCCTTCAGCCTCCTTCCCCAGGTGCTTCCTCTGCGCTCCTTTGCCATCACTCTCCACCCGCAAGTCGTAACAGAGACCCCGAGTCCCGGGGGCACACGCTGCTCACCCCTCCTGCGTGCTGAGGATCCGAAGGAGGATATTGTACACATCCTGTTCCATGTAGCCCTGTGGGTGGCAGGAAGGAGAAGAAAGGAGGTGAAGAGCAGAAAATGAGGACGCCCGGCAGGAGGCGCTGGTAGGCTAAACCACTCTGGCAAGGTGCCTTCCTGGTAGCTTCTCACTTCGCCAGGGCCTGTCCTCATCTTTCCAGGGGAAATAATGCTGTTGGCTTTTTGTCAATAATGCTGTGTTACAACTATGAAATGAAATACACCACCTGGTGCACAACAGGTGCTCGATTCTTTTCCGTTATTATGTGTAAAGGAGGCTTGAGCTGCCCACCTCCTCCCCCTGGCAAGGCCTAGGTGGCCTCTGCCCTCCTCCGCGTGGCGTCAGACAGAACTAGGAAAAGGCGCCAAAGAATGCAGGGGAAGGCCTGATGGCAGGCAGGGAACCGAACGGGAGGCGCTCAGCGCGCCCTCCCCCTGCCACCACATTCCTGCACAACCTCTCAGGGTCTCAGAAGACCCAGAGACCTGACACGAGAACATCTAAAATCCAGCTCTCTGAGGAGTAACAGGTGTGTGCTGGTAAGAAAAGGGGCCCCCAAATGCAAACCCCCGCCCCGCCTTCCGCCTCCCCGAAATCTCCACCATACTCACCTGAGCAGCGTTCAGCAGGTGATTCCTGTAAGTGGAGATGATCTCTTCATGGTTCTTCTGTGAATCCTGGGAGTATCAGTGAGAGGTTACGCCCACCCTGACCCCCACACCCTGACCCCCAAGTCAAGTGGTCAGCTGTGCCAGACTGGCCTCCACAGCACCCCCTGCCCTGCCAGCTCCGCTGCCCTCCACCGTGACCGCCCCCCACCGCCCCCACCTACTCCTCACACCCTCCGCCAACCTCTTCTCCAGCAGTGTCCACTGCTCGGAGCCACAACATACCTGCACCTGCATGGCAAGGCGAGCATTTTCTCCCCTAACTGCTAGAACCTCCTCCGAAAGCTGCTCCAGCTTCTTTAACAACTCCTTGATCTGAGACCAAATGGAAGGAAAGGGGAACCCATGAGGCCCAAGTCACTTCTCACCCCAACACTACTGGATCAAGGTCAGCTTCCTCTCATGGGCGACTTAGTATGTTCTGGATACCTAACCCACATTCTCTCATAAAAGCCCAAAACAGCTCTTCTTATGTGCGGAGAAGACCAATGTTCTTCTGAGGGAAGAAGAACATAGATGAGGAGCCTGAGTAATTTGCCAAAATCGTACAGATAACAAGGGGTGAAAATCACAGTTTGAACCAAGATCATTTTGAACTCGTGGCTCCGGCCCTGAATCCTGAACTACTTCTGGCAGCCAATTACAGAGAGAAATGGGGTTGAGTTTTTGTGGCTTGGGAGGCTGAGGCAAAATGCAGTTAATGATAACCAGCAGCCACCAGGATGGTGGTGTTGTAGCAATGGCTAATGATAGAGGCCGAGAGTGGGAGATTTGGGCAGGAGGCGCAAGTCCAGACCTGGAGGTGGGGTAGAAGAGATTGACACAGTCGTGAAGCAAGGTGTGGGAAGGTATCCAGGGGCCAAGGCTCGGGGTGTGGAGGCTGAGGGCCTTTGCAAAATAGTCACTGGTCTTGCAAATCCACCAAATACAGAAAAATCCTCAGGCCAACCCTCGAAACAACTGACGAGCAGTCACAATCCCACAAGGCTGCTCCCCAGTGGCTGTTTCCCGGGGAGACTCAGCTCATGCACTTTCTACACGGTTTTCATTGTTCTAAATTTGACGACGTACATAAATTTTAACACGCCTGAATTCATTCATTCCACAGTTCTAGGATTACTACCTTCATTTTTAATTGATTACTTGGAATTCATAAGACATATCTCTTAGAGACTGGACTTGGCAGCCAGTGGGGCTGCAGGGATCTAACGTGATTTCTCGGTTTTGCTGGGCAATGGCGCCCTCTCCGGCACAGCCTCACGGGATGGATGGCAGGGGACGAGCGGGAGGCTGCGTGGCCTCTTCCTCTACCCCTGTGGCCACTGAGTCACGCGCAGAGCGACACACCACAGCGACCCGCCATGCGCCTTTCCCGGCTCACGCACTGCTTAATGCAAAGGCTAATAAAGCAGACACCGCTGCCGCGGGCCAAGCCTAAGCCGGGGCTCTCACCGTCGGGTCGGCCGCCCCGCCCGCTGCACCCGGGCTGTGCGGTCCTGTCGGAGCGTGGAACTGACCCAGGGGGTGCGGGGTGGCCGGAAGGCGGCGCCCTGGCAGGGCCCTCGCCCGGGGCCCTGGGTGCTCCAGCTGGGCTCCCGCCTCGCTCCTGCTCACCTTGGCCTCCTTGTCCCGGCAAGCCCCGATGAGGTGCTCCATCTTCTCTTTCAGCACCTCCACGGTCTTCTCGAACTGCTCGGAGCGGCCCCGCATCTCGCTGGCCTGGCGCTCCTGCTCGGTGGCGCGCGCAGCCAGATCCCCGCTGCGGCGCCGCTCGTCCGCCACGGCCTCGCGCAGCCGCCCCATCTCCCGGCAGGCCGTGTTGTACTTCTCCAGCAGCGCTTTCAGCTCCTGCCCCCACGCCTGGGCCTGAGCCACCAGGGAGCCCCGAGTCTTCTCGTGCTGCCGCAAGCTGGCCGCCTCCCGCGAGCGCAGCTCAGCCACCTCCTCCGTGGCCTGGTACAGCAGCTGCTTCAGCTTCCCGATCTCCTGGCTCTTCCCGCTCATGGTGGCCTGCACGGCCCGCAGCTCCTCCTCCAGCTTCCCCAGGTCTTGCTCCAAAGCGGCGACTTGGGGAGCTGCCGGGGCCTTCGAGGAGGGGCCTGGCTCCCCGAGTGGGGCCGGGGACCCCCGCAGCTGCTGGTTTTCCTCCTCCAGCCGAGCCAGCAGCTGCTGGGCCTGGCGGTGCCGCTCCACCAGGGTGCTGACACAGGCCTGCAGCTCCTCCAGGGGCTGGGCCGCCGTGCTCCCCGCTGCCCCCTTGCCCACGAGGTCCGGGGGCAGGCAGTCCCACAGCCCGCGGAGGCCGCTGCTCTGGGAAGCCAGGCGCTCGCGCAGCTTCTCCGTGGCCTCCTTCTCCAGCGCCAGCTCCTGGGTTAGCAGCCCCACGCTCCGCCGCAGCTGCTGCAGCTGGACCTGGGCCTCCGGCCTGGGCACGAACTCCCGCTGGAGCCGCTGGCTGAGGGTCTGCAGCTCGCCCTGCAGTCGCTGCCGCTCCCGCCCCAGCTCCCCCAGCTCCTCCAGCAGGCTGCTGTTGCTCAGCCTCAGTGCCGACACCTCCTTCTCCAGCTGTCCCTTCACCAGGCCCCCCGGGCCCGGCTCCCCTCCAGGAGCCCCGAGAGGCTCTCCCCGGGCCCCGGGAGCCCTTTTCTCCCTGCCTTCAGCCAAGGTCGCAGTGATCCTCCGGGGTGCCTTCGGGGGTCCCTCTCTGAACTCCTGGGGAGGGGCCTCAGATTTCGCCTGCAGCCCCGCCTTGGCCCGATCCAGCCTCACCAGCACCTTCTCCAACCTGGCCTCCATCTTCTCCCAGGCGGCAGCTGCGGCCTCGGCCTGAGGCGTCCCCGGGGCTCCCTCCAGGAATGGTCTTGACAAAGCCCCTCGAGCAGCATCCTTTTCCTGCCACACGGCAGCCAGCTCCTCTCGCAGCTGTAGCAGGAGCTGGTTCACAGCCGCTGAGCCCACGGGCTCGGCCTCTGTGCCTGCTGGTCCAGGCCCCGCGGCCTGGGGTCTCTCCCGGTGTGCAGG
>NW_004567127.1:1483511-1493709 GCF_000260355.1 Condylura cristata | reverse complement strand
TCTGTGCCTGCTGGTCCAGCCCCCGCGGCCTGGGGTCCTTCCTGATTTGCAGGCAGCTGGTCAGTATGATCAGGGCCAAGGATCTGTCCCCCGTTGGTGGCTTTCCCAATGGCCTCAGACCTTGGGCTCTGGGGGAGGCCATGTTCTTCGGGATGGGACTCTCCATTGGTTTCACTCTGGACCTCTCCTTCGGCTGAGTGCTCAGTCTTTTGGGGCTCTGCCCTCGGCTTTGGTGTGGCCAGTGCTGCAGCTGCTGCCTGCTGCTGCTTCCTCAGCTCTTGTATGCGCCCAGCCAGCAGGACCAGGGGACACCCCTGCTCCATGCCATCTCCTCCAGACCGGAGGCGCAAGCCCTGCCCCTCTGGAGCGCCGGGCTCCTGGAATAAGAGGACCCCCAGCTCTTGCACGTGCTCGCGAATCTGGTTCTCCAGGTCCGAGTAGGCCGCCGCCTGGGCCTTGCACTCTTCTGTCTTTTGCTCCAGCTCCCGCTCCAACTGAGACACTTTCCTCTGCTCTTCCTCAAACTTCCACCGCCACTCATCTACACGTGCAGCTTCCTCCTCCTCTTGCTCCTGCTCCTCGCCAGGCTCTGAGCGCCATGGGCTCTTGGGTGGAGAACCCACCTGAGCCTCTGATGGAGCGGCCTGTGTAGAAGACAGGGCGTGAACAAGACGGGCGGCTAACCTAGCCCCCGCCAGGCCTTTCCTCTCCCGGAATGTCTCAGTGCCCCTGGGTCACAACCTGGGAGACAGCCCAGTCAGGTGGACAGGGCAGTGGGAGCAGAAGGGGCGCTTTCGGGGCCTCACCTTGGATGCAGCATCTGGGTGCTGGACTAGCCCCTGACCTAGATGAGAAGACACGGGGAAAGTGAGGATGAAGACAGGCAGCTGGGCTTTGAGCGGGGTCTTCCTAAGTTAGCTGAGAGAGGGCCCTCCCTGCTGGCTCCGTGGGTTAAAGCGCAGCACTGCAGAGCTAGCTGCCACCTCAGAGCGAGTTCTAGCCCCCTGGGAGGGGACCCACGGGGCGCGCCAGACCTCCCCGACTGCCCCCTTCGGCAGTGTACTTTGTCAATCTGCCTGCTCTGTCCTTGTGGCATCAGCAGGACTTAAAGCCTCAGCGCCATCAAGCTATTGCCAGCCACTGAGCCACCTGCCGCAGCAGACCTCCCCTGTCTGCCCCTGCTCCCCTGGGCAGCGGATTTCCATGGACCCGCCTGTTCTGCTCCCCGCGCTCTCTCGGGTGAATCCTCTCACCCACCGCACTCCAGGTCTTGAATGCATCAATAAAAATAAAACTAAAAAATGTACGTCCCACTGCAGTGACCACCGTCAGATGGGTTATTTCGGTGGGAACAGTGGGACAGTAAAATCTCCCTTGGCTCGAAGGATCCTGAAGTGACAAGTGGCTTCACCTCCCCGCCGCCGGCTCAGGGCCTGCCGCAGCAGCCGCCACAGGGCCCGGTCCTGCGTGCGCAGGGCGTAGTGCAGGGCATCGTTGCCGGCGCTGTCCACCGCCCCCGCGTCGGCCCCGTGGCTCAGGAGCAGCTCTGCCACCTCCGCACTGCCCTTCTCACAGGCCAGGATCAGCGCCGACCTGCGGGGGGGAAGGAGGCTGGCATAGGCTCTCCCGGGCACCGGAGTCCTGGCCAGAGGCCCGCTCCCAGGCCAGCGGCCAGCGTGGCCAGGCCGCCGCAGGCCAGAACCACAAAGCACCTGCACAGAGCAGAACTTTACAGATGTCCTCGGAGCGGCCCCGAAGCCGGGGGCTCACTGGAAGGTGCTTCATATACTGAGGTCCGGCATAAATTCTTTATTGTGGGGGGCAAAAAGGACCCCATTTGAAAAGCAGGAAATTAAACTCCTGGGGCCAGAGATAATGATTCTACTTCCAGAGTCAGCCAGGCAAGGAAGGCGGTGGCCGCGGCAGCTGACCAGGAAAACCCGCTCAGCCCCCCGCGGGGAAAGGACGGAAGCGGATGGAGACCACGAGCCTTCCTGCCCACACGCCAAGCGCCCGCACCCACTCTGCCCGGGGCTCCCGGCGAGGGCAGGGTCTGGAGCGGGGAAGCTCACTTGTCGTCCTTGTCTGTGACATTCACCCGGGCGCCTCGCTGCAGCAGCTGCGAGCAGGTGGCCGCGTGACCGCCCAGCGCCGCGATCATCAGGGGTGTCCGTCCGTCCTGCCAGGTGGTGGAGGGGTTTGTGAGCAGTCGGGGGGGCGCCAGCAGCTGGCCTGATCTTACCAGCTCGCTTCTCCCCAGAAAAGGGCCCCGGTGCCAGGGCTAACTGCTCTTTGCCAGGTGCCTCCCTTGGTGGCCTGGGGGTCAAGCCTCAGTACTCACCTCTACCGCCTGAGTCCATCCCCGGCCAGGGAGTGACGCCCAGGGCCCAACAGCCCTCTCCTGTCTCCCCGCTGCTCCCCTCGGCAGTGGATTTCAGTCAGTCCGTCTGTTCTGCTCCCCACTCTGATGAGTCCTCATCACTACTCCCACACCTCTGGCCTACACCCCAGCTCTCCTATTTTTTTTTAATATTTATTTATTTATGCACACAAGACCTGGGATACAGGCCAGAAATGCAGGGGGATTCCCCAGGGAAAGAGCAGGAAGCAGAACAGGCAGGTCTACTGAGTTCACTGCTGAGGGGGGCAGCAGGAGGGTCAGGGGAGGTCTGCCGGCCAGGTCGGTCATCTCCCTGGCCGGGGATCGATCCTGTGCCTCAATGGCTGTGGACAGCATTACACGGCTGCACTCCAGCCCCTTATAGCAATAGGGAAGGCACATACACCCCAGTTCTTTTATGCAAAAAGTAAAATAGAAAATTTTTTGAAGTAAATAAATAAATGCTACTTTGCAGAGGGCTAGAGGCTCCGCGTAAGATAAGGCTGGATCCCTCTGCGCGGGAGAGGAGAAGGAAGGCAAGCTGCGCGTAACCTCTGGTCAGAGCTTGGCCAGTCGCCGCCAGAGGGCAGCCCCTCCCTGGGGCACCGCCCGCCGGGCACTCACGTTGTCCAGGACGTCCAGGAAGGCCTCGTGGTCACACAGCAGGAGCACACTCGAGGCGCAGCCCGAGGAGGCTGGGAGGGCCGAGGGGCGAGGGGGTTGGAGGGAAGCAGGGGAGACGGTCAGACACCGCAGCCCTCCGGCAGTTCCTGCTGTCCCTCCCGTCGCCCCCCGGTGCCCAGCTCCCACCAGCCCGCACCACAGACCTGCCCAGTGCAATGGGCTGCGGTTTTCCACATCCACAGCATCCTCATTGGCACCGTGCTGCAAACAGCCACAAAGGGAAGGGAGCAGGGCGTTAACATCCCGCCCCCCCCCACTGGGTGGCCGTGTCCCAGAATGCTTCGGGGAGGGGCAGCCTCGGTATTGGAAAGGACACCTGGCCTTGAGCTTCAGCCCTGGCTCCTAAAGCACCTAAGAAAAGTTGGTGGTAGCTAAGTAAACACAGCGGAGAAAATGATATCCGAGGCCACCCTGGTGTTTTTGGATCTTGATTAGGAAGCTTGGAAAGGGCCAGAAGGATCAAAGCTGGACACTTTGCCCAGCCTTGTGAGCTGTGCCTTTTATACTTCCAGAGACTCCTTCGTAAATTGTCCTCGCCTCATTTTGTATGTATATTTTGCTTTTTGTTCCTAGACTATAGGATCCTCAAGCCCAGCCAGTCGGGGTGTAATTTACAGGCCCCCCATTATCATGCAGTCTTCTCTGCAGGGCCTCTCTGCTGGCAGACTGGCGTCAGTCCCGGTGACTGCTTTGTGACTCGTCCGCAGACTAAGCATGGTGCTTGCACACAGTAGGTGTTAGAAGAGGCTTGTGAACTGATGACAGATGATTACCCGCTCTCTTACTGGAGATAAGAGATTGAATGTACTTGGCCACTCTGGATCCGCCTCTTCCCTCCCAGGATCAGCATCCAGGGGTTGTTCTTACCTGCAGCAAGACCTTGACACACTGTGGCTGGCAGGAGATGGTGGCTAAGTGCAGGGCGGTGCTTCCTGGAAAGAGAAAGAGGGAGGAAGGGAGGTGGCCCACGCATGCTGGTGACTCACAGGGAGGGAGGCAAGAGACGCACAGATAATCAGAGGGAGATTAGAGAGAGAAGCGCTCAGTCACACAGGGCCAGAAATTCCTGTTCCCCCAGAGGCCGGCACCTGTGGTGGAGGTGGGAGCGGAGCGGGGTGAGGTAAGCCAGCCTGCAGGGCAGGGACCCCTGGAAGGATGCAGGCCAGAGCTTATGAGGAAAGAAGCAGGGGGGCGGCGGGGGAGACGGCTGGAAAGGCCCCAGCACTGGCCCCACACTACTGTAGAGGGAGAAACGGAGTGTGGCCGTGCTCAGCTGAACTCACCATCTTCATTCTTGCTGTTGATGTCGGCACCATTTGCAAGCAGAACGGTCAGGCATTCGGTCAGGCCCTTGGAGGCCGCCAGGTGAAACCTGCCAGAATCGAGGCCCGGAGGCAGAAGGATGAAGGACCAGGCTGGAGCAGTGAGAGGGTCTTCACGGGCACCCTGCTACGCGCCTCCGTCCCAAAGCCAGTCCCAAAAGCAGAGCGGGCAGACCCCTAGCCTGACCGTGGGGAAGGCCAACCGGCCTCCTCCCGGGAAGTCAGAGGAAGCTGGAAGCAAAGCAGAAGTAGGAGCGACAGGTCTCAGCAGCCGTGGACGCTGCAGGGTGTCCGGGGAACACAGGCCCCAGGGCGGGAGGGGGAGGCTGGCCGCTTGAACTCGACTTGGGCTTCGCAGAGGCAGGAGACGCTCTCCCGACCCCAGCCACCCTGCCCCGTGACTCTGGAGGCTACCGCTTCACGCCCAACGTCCCCAGCGTGCCTGCTCCTACTCTCGCGATGAAGAAATACTCTACTTAGTGCACGTGTGTCTGCCGTACACTTGCTTCGCGGGGTAGGGCCGATGGCTGGCGATGCTGTCGGCCTGGGCTACGAGCTGGGCCTTTCTCCTTCAAGGCACGCAGCGCTGGGCTTAGCAAAACCGCGTCGACACGCCGGTCATGAAGGCAAAGAGGGCTCCGAAGTTGCAGGCCCCGGCGCCCTACCTCAGACCCGGGCTTGGGGCTTCCAGAGGGAACCGCGTGCCAGGGGTCGGACCAGGACTTACTTACGGGGACTGGCCGTTGGAGTTGAGCTTGGTGGGTCGGGCGGACTTCCGGGAGGCCAGAACAGCCACGCGCCCCACGTCCCCCCGCTGCACTGCCTCCAGCAGCTTCTGATCACGGCGGTTCCATCTCTCCACCTGCCGAGAGCCACACGCATGAATAGAGAGGTGGGGAGAGGGAGAAGGCAGGACGCGGCGGGGCCGCCAGGTCTCTCAGCCTGGGTCATGTAGTCCTGCTTAGGTGGGCCGGATCCGTGGCCTTTAACCCGGATGCCACCAAGAACTGGTGCCAGTTACTGCCCGCTCCGGGCCAAAAGGCTGGATCCCAAGTGCTGAATGTGTCCTATTTCAAACCGCTGTTTTATCGTCACTGTGATTATTGCCGTGAAGTGCCCAGCTTCAGCGCAAGCCCAGCCTTCGTCCTTCCCACCTCTGCTCTCCAGTCTTGCTGGGGCTGCAGAACCACTGGCCGAGCCTGGGTCGGCTCCCGTCGCCCGCCTCTCACCTCCCCGTGCCGGCCGGCTCTCTTGCTCAGAGTTTTGACAAATCCGGGCACCTCGGATGCAAGTCACAGCTCGGAGACCAGACGCCTAGGGAAACACCATCTCTGCCCGTAGGCTTTGGTCCCCAGAGCTGGGAGGAGAAGCACCATTTTCCCTAGGATATCCAGGCCCTGAAGCCACTTCCCCTCACAGCAGCCACCACCGAAGGCAAAGGCGTCCCCTGCCAGGCACCTCCCTCGCCTCACCCCCCCTCCCGCCCGGTTTTCCTGGCAGGAGCAGCTGTCCCGACACAGCCACACCTGGGCAGGCATTGTTCCATCATTTCTACTCGGGTTTTGCGGGTGGTGGGGCAATTATAATAATTGAAGTATCACAGGGCGTGAAAGAGAGAGCTGTGTAAAACAGCCAGGGTTGAGGGCACAGAGCAGCCTGGCTGGGTCCAGAGTCGGGAAAGAAAGGAAGAAAGAGACAAAAATCGTGGTATGATGGAAGGGCCTGAAATGGATGTTTGGTCGGCGGCCCGAGTTTGGGGCCTGGCTCAGGCACTTTCTCGCCACTGTGACCCGAGGCAGCCATCCGACACCTCGAACCTGTTTGCTCATCTATAACATGGAGCAAATAATAACTACCTCATCATGTTGTAAGTATTAAATGAGGTAATGTGTATAAAATCCCTCTGTAAGCTGTAAAGAGTCACATAGTGTGTGGCATCCTTCTAACAAAACAGGAAGTGGGGGAACTGGTGGTAGCACACTGCTTTTTATGAGGTGTAATCTCGACGATAAGCTGGGACCAAGCGGGGGAAAATAGGGTCTGTGGAAGCCAAATAACTCACACGCTGTTTACACAGCCAGGGCAAATTATTCCTCAAAAACAGGAAAGGTTTTAAACACCCAAACCATAAACTTATTGAGGGTAGAGGGATTCTGAGGTAACCTCCCCCTGGACAGCAGTCGGACTCTTCAGAGCCTTGCAAGGGTCATGTTCTGTCAGCTTCTCAGCCGCCTTGAAAAGTAGTTAGGGCTGATATCATTGTGTCTATGTGACAGAAGACGAGACTGAGGCCCCCTGAGGTGAGGTAACTGTTCAGGGCCACAACACAAAATAGAGGTAAAATGGAGATGAGAGCAGGTTACCTAGTGCCCAGCCCTAGTTCTCACCACGAGGTGAACACCGTGACAGAACTATTTTCAGATAAAGAGCAGAGGTCTGTCTCCAAGGCAGGGATGCCACGCCTCGCATGGAGAAGTCTCCCAACAGGTGGCGTCTCAGAGAGCAACCTGGCTGCCCCAAGTAGCCACAGACTCTAAGATCAAGGACACACCAGCCCATGCCCCTTGGGGGCTGGGTTGCCCCCGAGAGGTAGACATCTGGGCTAATCCTCTCCCACAGGGCACTGCCACCTGCGGCCCTCACCCTCCAAATTCTGTGTTTAAACCCCACTTCTAACACTATCTTAGAGACAATTTCTTGGATGTTCCTAGAGCTAGAACCCTCTAAAAGCACCTCACCTTGTGTCTGCCACACAACAGAAGTACAATAAATATTAATTCCCAGTCTTCCTAACCTTGTTGGACATATTTTGAATATTCCTGGCTCTGACTGCTTCATCCAGGACAGTGAGAGGAAGGGATTTTGCTCCTGTCAGCCATTGCTACGTAACAGCCAGGTTGTAACGATGAAAAGGTTCTTCGTAGTAATGTAAAGAACTGTCTTTCTGGCTCCGTAGTTCTGCATCCAACCCCATTTACAGTATTACAGTGTGATACTAAGAAGAGTTTTAAAGGGATGGAAATTCTTTATGGCCAAACTTGTGCAGAGTTGGGGTGAAGAAGGAGCAGGTTCCAAGGTGCACCCAGCACCCAGGATAAGAGGCAGTGAAGTAGCATAGCTGCCAGGGAGTGATGACCAGGTGACTCAGCAGACTCAGGACAAGACTAAGCCCGGTACTTCTGTACCACGATTAGGGGATCTCGCAGAAGTAATTGCATCCTCTCCTTATCTCTGGCTGTACATCTCTAAGTGCTTCTCAAGGCGGAACATGCGGGCAGAGTAGAGAGAACAAGCAATGCTGCTCTGGGCAGGTAAGTGCGATGGAAAGACTGCCCTCAAGGGACAGGAGCTGCCTCTCAATTTTTAAAATGTAATTGACATTCCTCTAACTGAGCCAGTGCCAACAGTTTATAGCTATTTTCTGGTCTACTTCCTATATAGGCAGAGTGAGCGGGTATGAAAGACACTCTCCAAGACAGCCTCTACCTGACGCCTGACGAAAACAGCATGAGATTATTAGAGCTGGTTTTTATTTATTCGTGTTGATATGACTGTGTTCTGGATAACTTGGAGTCATTTTAAAATAATCACAGATCTTTTAGTCTTTGTCTCAATCTGAGGGTGCAGGACTCTAGCCTGAAGCCAAGGTAGGGGTGGGATGGGAAGGGGCTATCTCTTGGCGTGACCAGGAAGCCAGGCTTGAAGAGTGGACAGGAAGAGTGGACGGGTGGGTCCAGAGGAGTTAGCTGCCCAGGAGTGGAGGAATTTACCATGAGAAGTATGGGGAAGATTGATGAGGAAACAATTTACAACTGGCCTGTTTACAGACTTTTTGGGAACGCAACCGGACTGAGGAAAGAGTTTTCTTTCCAGGTGGATAGCTTTAAGTCTGCCAAAAGTACTGCTTCCTATAGTCTTGTTATGCTATGGATAGTTTAGAACAAGTGGGGAGTCTTCATGGCCAAGCGTCTCCAGAGGTGGGGTAAACATGGACAGACAGTGCTTTCAAATTCCAGCACCCGCCCAATGCTCATCCAGCATCTGAGAAAAGAGGCCTTGGCCAGGAGTTAGGGAGCCAGCAAGAGGGAGGTAGTTTTCCCACTCCTAAGAAGCAGGGAGGCTCCATAAACCAGTAAGGGAAGGCCAGTGTGGAGTAACTGAGGGAAGAGTCTGTGTGAATTAAGACCGCATTTGGGGAGCCTCAGTTCTAGACCTGTGGTATTCATTCAATAAATGCCTTTTGATTGGTCAATGTGCAGAAACTCAGTGGAGGAGCAAATGTATGTAGGACAAGGACAGGTCTCAACAGAGCTCCTGCTCTTGCCTCACAGCTGCCTCCCAAACCTCTGTGACCTGCCCTTGAAGGGTGAGCTGAGTATTTCTCACGGTTACTTATAAATGACACCGTAAGTCAGGTTCGACTGAGTGATACTACTCCAGGTCGTTACTTCACTTGTAAATGAGCCGTAATCCCAAGTCACACACACACACACAATTCCACCCCCAGACTGGGCATCTCTCGGTCAGAGATCTCTGGGCTGCGAGAGCTATCCCCTCTCTGAGACACCATTCCTATAACCCCCCTTGTGGTTTGTTTTGAGACAAGCTGGGGGGTACAGTAGCTTCCTTCTACTGGGGACCCAGAGTGAGTCCAATCTGGCCTCTTCTCTCACAGTTGTTTTTCTCTAATTCAAAGGAAGCTGGCAGCACAAGCCCTAAACAAGTGGGTGAGGATTTACAATGAAGGAAGATTCTGGAGAATAAGGTAGAAGACCTTGTCTGACCCAAGAACCAGTCTGATGAGCAGGCACTGCGGAGAACTGGCCAGGGTAGATTCTGCAGGACTCACCCAGATCTTTGGGGAGCGGCCAGACAACTGTGCCTCCGCTGGCAGCGCCTCCAGGCTGACCAGACTGCAAGATTAACCCCCAGCCAGGAGGAGGTCCAGGCAAAGGGGGGAAGTAAGGCTGGACAGTCAGGGCAGAGGAGGTGGGAGCCCGCGCAGAGCAGGAGGAGGCTGACCTGGGAGCAGCCGGTGCAAAGAGGCTTGGAGTGACAGTGAAGGGCCAGCGGTGATGGCTGATGGCGCGAGAATGCGAGGGGGAGCCGCATGGGGCGCCCCGGGGCAAGGGCAGGGAGACCGTGAAGAGGGGCTGGGGGTCGTTCGGGGCTGGGAGGGCGCGTTGGGACTGACAGGAGCCAGCAAAGAGAGGTCACCTGAGAGGGCAGAGTGCTGAGGACAAGGGAGCCCTGGGAAGGGGCGATGGGGCACGCACTCCGCAGCTGGAATGGAGCTGGGTGCTGAGCAGGGTGAGGGGATGGGGTAGGCGCGTGGCGGTGCCTCGGTCCTAGGAGGCCGCAGTAGTGCCGGGCTCGGGGCTGCAGGAAACACCAAAGGTCGGGGGCAGAGGGTGCTAGAAGGCTAGGAGAGGGCGGAGTGGAACGACCCCCGGGAGGGCAGAGGTCAGGAGGGTGAGCCAGAGGCTCAGGACGGGGTCTTGGAGGCGGGGCTGGCGGGCTGCACTGCGGGAGCAGAAAAGCTGGAAGGGGCCGAAAGAGAAAAGGTGACGGGGCGTGGAGCCGGGACCCAGGGCTCTGTCACCGCAGGGCTCGCACGCCCGCCCCTGCCCGTCCTCCCAGAGAGTTCGGCACCTACCGCCACCTGTGAGCTGGAGCAGGAGAAGATGCGCTTCATGGCCGGGGCCAGGGCCGCGGGGGGACGGGGACGCGAGGAGAAAGGGGCCACAGGTTGCCGAACCCACTGGACTCGGCGGCAGCTGTGCGCGAGGGAGCTGTCAAAGCGAGCGGGCCC
>NW_004567127.1:1460280-1483114 GCF_000260355.1 Condylura cristata | reverse complement strand
CCCGCCGAGACCCCGCCCCGGCCCCGCCCAGGAGTCTCCGCTGAGGCCGGGGACCCGCTGCCCTCGGCTGCGGCAAGGGCTGGGTCTCTGCCCGGCCTCCCCAGTCGAGCCGCCTGGGCTCCGACCTGCTCCGCGGGAGTGGGGACCCCGCCGCGCCGGGGTGTTCGGGGCTCGCCGCTGTCGTGTTACTTCATTATTACTAGCGACGGCGCTTTTATTCCATCCAGAGAGCTTTGGCCAACTGAGCGATTCCGCCCCTCCATCCCCGGGCCGAAGTCCCGGAGACCAAGGAGAATTCGAACCGAGGGGTCTGGAAGCCGGGGAGGGCGGGAGTGCCGGGCAGAGCACTCGGAGTGGCCGGTGCGTGGCCCCGGGCCATTAGGGGAACAAAATCTTCAGGGACTGGGAACCAGTTTTATCATCCTAACGCATCTTTTAGCTAGCAAAGGGCAGAGCGGGGAAAGAAAGAAAGAAGCCCACGAAACCATTTCCAGCGCCCTTTCAATGGACAACGCTTGCCTGAACGGCCCACCCAGGGCTCCTTTCTCCTGGTGGCCGTGTGAGCCCGTTCAGATGCAGAGAGGGGCCGAACGCGAATGAAGCCTGAAGTTGTGGGTGCACCGCCCAGTCCCAGGCCGTGCTAATCTACTGCAACCCCCTTCCCAACTGGTGATCAATCCTCCCTGGGTTTATTCTCAAGCCAATGTATCATCCAGCCAGTTTTTTTTTTTTCCTATGAAATTTTCTCTTACCCCCCGCCCCCAAACCTGCCTCTTGTGCGTGACACACACTTATTGTTACAGGGTGGCAATCTCCTCCACCGTCCCCAGGATTTGTTTACATGATTGTCCCCCTATTAGACTGGGCTCTTTGAGGCAGGAGCTGTATTTCATGTTATTCCCGCTGCCTGGCACAGATGAGGTGCTCAACATCTGCTGAGTAACTGAATGAGGAATAAAGGAGCAATAATGAGAAAAAAGGAACACTTGGGTACCCGGCGAATGTCTGTTGTTCCTATAGTCGCTTCCCAGTCCAGCTCTGCTCCAAAGGAAAAATAGGCAGAGGTTGGGTTAGAGAAATCCCACTCTGGAACTGGACATAGAGAGGAGAGGGATGTCTAAATGGAGAAAAAAATTAAAGTGCTGTTTCAATCATATGGATAGAGAGTGAGATGAACCAGGTGGCCTAGGGGTTAATTTCCTGGTGTTAAAGTGTCAGCTCTGTCAACCCATCCCCAGCCACTGCAGCACGAGTTCAATCCCTGGCCAGAGCGTGACCCTCAGAGCACAGCAGCTCTTTCCTGTCTCCCTGCTGCTCCCCTCAGCAGTGTATCTCAGTGGATCCACCTGTTCTGCTCCCCACGCTGATGGGGCCCTTCCTGCACCTCTGGCCTACACCCCAGCTCTTATATAAAAATAAAAACAAATTTTTGAAAATTTTGAATTAGATGAACCAGTCCTCAAGGAAATCTGGCACCCTAGAAGGCTGAGTGAGGAGAAAGAGATCTGTTTTCATCATAACCATGGCCTCAGGCCCAGCCCCATAAACAGTAAGTTCTAGAAATGTCGATCGAGTCAGATCTTCTGTGAAGTGTACCGCAGACCACCAGGGTGCCCTCCTACCACCAAAAATAACACCTCGTGAGATTGCCACTGATGGCTGTCCCTGACTCACACACACAGGCCACCATTCTCCAGGGTGAACAATAGAGGTTAAGGCGGGTCTCTGAGAAAGCCACTGCTTAAATGCACATGGTTCTAAGGATGCCAGAAGAACAAAGAATCAGTTTTGATTTCTACCATTAGAACCTTAAGCTAACCAATTATCAGCTTAGGACGTATTTCAAGGGGAAGGAGGCATGGGACGTGCTATTGCGTCTGGAAGGGGCGAGTCCTCGGCTTCTGTGAAGGATGATGTACACATCAACATTCCTTTCACGCGATCTGCATAACAGACAAGCAAGCTGGAGTATTTCATAACAAAAGCTGCTGTTTACTGAGTTCTTATTATACGTTCAGGCTATGTGAATTATCTCCTTTGGTCTTTAATATCCCAGTAAGTTTCAAGACAAGAAAGCCAAGACATAGCTAGGACTTGTCCAAGGCCACACTGGTAAGCGGCAGACCGGACATGTCAATCAGGCCTGGGCCTTCCAAATGCCATTTTTCACACTCCTAAACTAGGGGAAGACTGCAGGGGGCTGGAGCACATCACCTTGGGGGCGCCAGAGAAACATTTCAAATACTTGGCAACTTTGCCTTCCAGAGACTCAGCTGTATAAGGCCTCAGGTGAACCAAGAATCCACCCCTCACTGCCCCTTGGCAGCTCATACCCCAGGGAACTCACACAGCCAGAAGTCACGAGACACTGAACTTTATTTGCTCTGACCAGCGGATAATCTGTCCACCCTGCTGGATAGCAGAGACAATGCCCTCTGCAAAAGGCCAGAAACACCTGGAGCAAACACTGTGGCCAGGCCTCAAGAGCAGCAGGCCTGGACGGGTGTGCTGTGGCCACAGCTAACTGTCCCATCTGCTCCCCTCTCCTCTCCTCCCAGCCCTGGTTCCTCACACGGCTGCCAAAGCTACACTCCAGAGACCAATAACTGACGCTGGCGCCCAGGGTCTGGATTACAAAGAAGTAGAAGCTACCAGGTGGATGCATCCCATTCTCTTACTGGCTGAGACCGAAACAGGCCTGGTGAGAGTCTGATCCAGAGATGGAAATCAACTCGGGGATTTCCAGAAAACATCAGGCACAGACGGAGCCGAGAGCCAGGGTAGCCCTGCAAGGTGCGGGGGGGGGCGGAGGGGGGGTGCCCCAGAAACCTTTCCTAGGAGCCTTGACACTGCAGGACAGTGCTGAGTGATTAAGGCCCTGCTCCCCAGAGACCTCCTGTCTCTAGCTGGGCTCCTTAACGCAGACCCCACTAGTCCCCCCACTAGTTCTTACCCCATGGACTGCTGTGTCGCAAAGCAGATAAGGTGCCCCGACCACCACCACCACCTCAAGAGCATAGCCCTCTCCGTTCACTCTAGTTTCTACAAGGAGGCCCCCAGGGCTGCAGGTTGGTGAGACCAGAGACAGATCACGCTCTGGGAGCCAGAGCCCGCTGCTATCCCAGCTCCGGCCACCAGGGGGCCCCGGGCTCCAGAGAATGGGGCGCCGCCCTGGCCACGCTCCCAGGGAAGCCCAGCAGGTCTGCAGAGGCCGGTTCTCAGCACCTGAGGGCTGCGAGCGGAGTCTCGGGTTTCAGGGGATGGCAGCTGCCCATCTAAAGGCTTCTCTGTTCCTTGGAATTGCACAGAATGTCTCTTGTGGCTTTTCCTCCTCCCTCCTTTTTTCCTGTTGACTCTCCCCATCCGGCTCTCTGAATCACCAGAGCCACAGGAAAGCAGCAGATGTTGACTTTACTTCTTTCAAGCCAACATCAGCTCCCTCCTGTGGAGCTGGGAGCAGGCAGGAGGTGGGAGACAGAGCCTGGATAGAAGAAGGTAACCCTCATCTCCTCATCTCGTCCTCAGGGACCTAGGCAAAAAGATCTTGATTTCTGGAGCTCGGGAAAGGGCCCCGTGGGACCGAGGAGGGACGGGCAGGGTGGGGATGCTCCTGGTTTGGGGGCCCACCCTTCTTGTCTGAGGTAAGGCCTGGCTCCAGCCAGCAGCATCCTCCAGATGCAAAGACTGCAGGTCTGGGGAGACAGTCCAGGACTGTTTCTTGCTCCATCCGAACCCCCAAACCTCCATTCTTGTGCGCGTCATTTGGAAAGGTTGCCAGGGAAGACTTTCGGCGCTTTATTCTACATTCATTGCTCCGACTTCTCTTCTCTTTTTTCTTCCTTGGGGATTTTTTTACGGGCAAAGAAGCCAAGCTGTAAAGAAAGAGATAAGAGCCATCACCATGTGCCAGTGTGAGGCCCTTGCCAGCAGCCCTCCATGAATCCAAAGTCTTCACCTTTGTTCTGCCTCCAAAACTGAGATTCACATTTATTTCACTTGGCTTAATTTCACTCAGACAGCGTTTGTGGAGTACAGCGAAGATCTGGCATAACACCACAGCCCGCTTGGCTGCCAGGGCAAACCCTGCTCCCCCTGCCATGCTGAGGAGTCCCCAGTTCGAGGCTCTCTGTCCATCCCCCTCCCCCGACACAGCACTTACCCTCCAAAGGCAGAAGATGAGGAAGGCAAGCAGCAGCAGCCCACCCAGGACACTGCCCAGGAGTACCCACAGCGAGATGAGCACAGGGCGGGCCTGCGTCACCTCCAGCAGGCTCTGTTGGGGAAGAGGAGCGGGGTTCACTTTCTCCCTAACCCACCTGGCCTCACCCCACATCACAGTGCAGTCAGCCTGAACACAGCAGCATTAAAGGAGAGAAACTGAGGCCGGGGGACCCCAGCCTCCAGTCAGCACTGGACAATCACCGGGTGCTGCTGGAAGAAGCCGCCACGAGGAGCCACAACCCCCAAACCCAGCCCTACCTCACTCTGACGAGAGGCTTCAGCCAACCGCAGGACACTGCCCTCCTCCGTCCCAAGTTCGAAGGAGCTGACCACTGTCAGAGACTTGAATTTGGCCTGCAGAGCAAGGGAAGGTATTTAAGCACACTGTCACCAAGGGGTGTGGCCCTGGGCACCCCAGTAACAAAGAGGCGGCTCAGAGGCACAACATCCGTGACCCAAAGACCAAAGAGAGGTTGGGAACCAGCGGGGCCAGAGAGGAAGGGACTCGAAGGAGTCTCTCCGTGGGTGCGCCGTTTGCTCTGGCCGAATGCACTGCCCGCCTTTGCCTTCCGGTGACCCTTTGGTTCAAAGTTCAGGTGTCATCTTCTCTGCGGAGAGGGACGTGTTTCCTGCTACCTCCACTGCCCTGGGTCACTTACAGCACTGTCTGCCCTCTCGCGCCCTGAGCTAGACAGTCCTTAAGGTCAAGGCCTGTGCTGCTGTGTCTGTCCTTTGTGCCCAGGGCTCCGGGCCAAGCACAGCCTCAGGTCCACGGTGGCTTCTCGAAGAATCTTTGTTGAGGGCCCCCCCTGGTGGTCCAGGTGTTAAAGTCTCAGCACTGTCAAGCTCTTAGCAGCACGAGTCTGATCCCCGGCCAGGGAGGGACCCCCAGGGTGCAGCAGGCCCCTCCTGTCTCCCCGCTGCTCCCTCAGCAGTGGCTGTCAGTGGATCCGCCTGCTCTGCTCCCCACTCCGACTCTGGTGAGTCCTCTCACTTCTAGCACCTCTGGCCTGTACTCCAGTTCGTGTATGCATAAATAAATAAGTAAATATTTTTTGAAAGAATAAAGAAACGAATGAAGGACGCGGAAGACAGAACCAGACTTAGATTTAATGTCCCTGAGACATATGCCGACATCTGCCCAGGGATCTTGTTTCACTCAAAGCACACGGCATAAAGGACCATGTGACCCCCAGGACTGAGTCACTGGCCGGCAGATGCCACTTACTGAGGCACTCACACTGACCCGACTGCCCTCACAGCGGGTTCCGTTTCATCTCCCTCGTGTTAGAGAACATTCTTCTCAACTATACACTTTTTTTCAAAAATTGTTATTTCTGTGTAGAAGAACTGGGGTGTCGCCCAGAGGTGTGGGAGAGGCAGAGGGAGGAGTGGGGGGTGGAACTCAGCTGAGGAGGTGACAGTGCCGAGACTTAGCCCCTGGGCCACTGGGCAGGGCCCCACTTCCACTACTGTCCAGTACATCTAGGAAGCTGCCCACCACGGATGTTGTGCCTCTGAGCTTCTCGGAAGCTGCCCACACTCTTCTTGAAGGTGTACTTGCACCGACAGTAAAGCTCTTTTCTGACTCACACACACGGTAACACGTCTGTCTGTACGCTACTTTTTAACGCAATGTCAGCGGTGTGACGTCACGCCCTTGCGTTAGGCGTGGGGCTGCCGGGCCGCTGAGTGCTGGGATGTGCTCCTGTGTCTGCCCAGAACAGGGCGTCCGACGTGGTAGACACGCGCTAGGTCTTGGCTGATGGAGTAACTGATGATGGATCTCACACTACGGGGTGAAAAGTGAGGGGACTCGCTAGGACAATAGCCAGCTTTCGTGCCTACGTCACTGTTGTTCATGCTTTCCAGCCCCCATGAAGCAGGTGCTTGTCCTCTGTATTAGCGGGAGGAGAAGCTCTTTACAGAGCTGAAATATTTGCTGGAGGGCTGAACCCCGCCGGAGGGGCGGAGTGCCCGGGAGCAGGGACTGCCTGCCTCGCAGCCTGGGGAGGGCCAGGAGGGGCGCAGGACGGCAGCGGAAAAGGAAATGTTTACCCTCCGGAAAAACTCGTTATGGACCAGCCGCAGCAGTCCCACGGAGACCTCGGCGCCCTTCGCCAGCCGCCCGAGGGCGCACCGCACCACCTGGCACTGCGCGTTGCTCGCGTTCTACCAGCAGACAGAGCGGGTCAGGGCCGCCCTGGGGCGGGAGGGCCCCTCCGCCTGCCCCAGGCCCACTGGCGCCTCCACTCTGTCTCCTACCAGCCTGCTCGTGTGCTGGAGCTCCTCGGGGTGCACGGGGGGCCCTGGGGGCTCGGTCAGGTTCTGCACCACGCAGCTGGCCTAGAGGAGGACCCGACGTGAGGGTCCTCTGGATGGTGAGACCAGCCGCTGCGCTGAGCAGGCTGAGCGGGGTCTCCCCAGGTAGAAGCCAGGTGTGAAAGAAGGGCTGGGGGGGGGCACTGACCCAGATGAAGGGGGGTGGGGGAGAGGCTAGGGAGGGGGAGACGGCCACCTTCCCAGCACCCTTGAGGTGGGGGCTCCCCAGCTCCCCGGCCCGCACTCACATTGCTGCTGCTGCGGACCTGCGACAGTGACAGGAAGTAGCTGCCCCCGCGGGCGGCAGCCGGAAGCAGCGCGGAGAGGACCAGGCCGCTGACCGCGTAACAGCCGAGGTTCTGAACCTGGGCAGGGTTGCGAGGGGAAGAGGCGCGAGAGGGGAGGTCTGGCCGGCTGTGTGCCCTGACCCCGGGCCAAAGAAACCTGAGTCTCCTGGCCCTTCCCCAGGGCTCCGCCCGGCTGCCCCCTCCCCAGCGCCCGCCCCAGCCCAGCCTCTCACCCTCAGCGTGGTCTTGAATTCGGGACCAGGACCCACAGGGAGGGCCCCGTACGGGTGGACCTCATAGCGGTGCAGCGTGGACTCACTGCGAGGACACCGGCCGGGAAGCGCCGTCAGGGCCAGGGCACAGGCAAGGGCCGCACACAGGGAGGCGGGGTGCAGGGCCAGCGGGGGGGGAAAGGGGCGTCACGCAGACTTGGTACAGATGTTCCGGCCCCCCCACGGCCCCGCCCAGGACCCAGGAGGGCTGCACCCCTGTGAAGGTGCTTCAGGGGGAGCGCCAGCACGAGGGGGTGAGGGCAAGTGGTGGAGCAGCCCCCAAGGATTTGGGGGACACCAAGACACACAGAGGGAGAAGCCATGAGAGTGTAGGTCTGGGAGAAGGCCGGCTGAGCCGGTACCTGGAGAGCAGGAGGCGGGGCTCGTACTGCACCAGGGCTGAGGCCTGGGCTGTGTTGTCATCCAGGGTCGTGCTCCCCTCCAGGCTGTCGCTGTGGGGCGGCAGACACAGGCCGGCCCTCACACCCCCCTCTGGAGTAGTCTAAGCTCCCCCGCCCCCAGGAGCGCTGGGAGGCAGCGTCCGGTCTCACCTGGTGGCCGTCAGCCTCACGAGGACCCGGCCCAGGAGGGCAGAGCAGCTGAACTCGAACTCCAGCAGGAAGCTCACCTGGAGCCGGGCACAGACGGGCAGGTTTCCTGGACAGCCGGGGAGCAGGACCCCGGCCTCCGTCCCCCGCTGCCCCTGCGTTCCTCTCTGCCCTGGGCCCCCGCTCACCTTGGCTCCAGCCAGAAAGACGGGATGGCCCACGCTGCAGAGCCGGGCGTGAGGGGCAGGGGCCCCGCACTCCACCTTCACCGGGCTGTCGCTCTGGAAGCAGGGCACAGCTGCGGCCGGCCTGGCCCGCTCCAGGCCTACGCCGGCCCTTCTCCAGCGCCCCCCCGAGGCCCAGGCCAGGCCCTGCCCTCCCCCGCCCCTCCCCCAAGGCACCTGCGGAGAGAGACTGGCCAGGTGGAGGTTTCCCGAGAAGCTGAGGCTCAGGCTGGTGTTGTAGGCGTTTTCCTTCCTGTTCTCCAGAGTCGCTGACACCAGCACTTTCTGCCGACCCCCTCGGACCACAAACGGGGCCTTCCTGGGTGTGGTGGGTAAGGGACGGCCCAGCAGCTGAGGGGTGCCCAAGTCTCCCTCCGGTTATCCTCAGTAAGAAACGGCCCCGCTCCCTTCAGGTCCCCTCCGATGTGCCCGGGTCCCCCCGTTGGGCGAGTTTCCGCCGTCCCACCTGGAGCCCCTGATGTCCATGTTGGCTCGAAGCACCAGGTCCGTGACACACTCGTTGTCGGGGCCGCAGTCCTTTGAGAAGTGCACCTGGCGGAGAGAGGGGGGCTGAGGCTGCCTCGGAGGGAAGGACCAGCCCCGGGGTGGGGAGGGGGACGGGCGGGCGCCCAAATTTCACCACAAGGCGGGCTCCCCCTCCCTTCTCTGGGATTCAGTGAGGCGGCCAGTGTGGGGCCAGGGCGGGGCTTGGCGCCGCTGACCAGCTTGCGGATGGAGGTGGGCGAGCCCACGTCCAGCACAGGCCCCGGCTTCGTGGTGTTGTCCAAAGCAAAGGTCACAGTCAAGGCCACCGGCCGGAGGTAGTCCGAAGTGTCCTGAGGAAGCCAGAGTGGACAGTCGCGGGAAGCCGGGGTCGGGCTGCAGCCCAGGCCCCAGCAGACGCGAGGGCCGCGGTGATCCATGACCAGGCACCTCTGGGGGCTGGGCTGCTCACCACCACCCTAAGCGTAGGAGTGTTGCGTCCTTCCTTTGCAAGGGAAGAAGCCGAGGTCCACAGGGGATGCGTCGCCAGCCACCCCGTCCCGGCGAATGCGGAGCGGGGGTCAGCCCCACCCCACGGTGAGCCTGCTGGCCTTCCGCTGCCCGCCCCGCCACAGGAGCCTCACAGCCCAGTCCTCAGAGCGGCGCCCGCCTCTCCCTTACCACCACATGGAAGAGCAGCCGCTCACAGGTCACGTTCCCCACGCTGAGCCGGAGCCTCCTGGGAGACAGCCTCTGGCCAGAGCCGTCGAAGGCCGCCCGAGCCCCGGCCGTCCACTCATCCAGGGAGGCCGCGAACCGCACGTCTGAGGAGGCGAGAGAGTGAGCGTGGAGCGGGGCCTCGGGCCGCAGCAAGGGTGAGAGCCAGGCGTCCTGGGCACTCACAGAATCGGCGGTCCCAGCGGCCAGGCGTGCGCGAGGTGGCTTGGAAGCAGAGGGCTGCAGAGAGGCAGGCCGCCTCCTGGGCTCGACGCCTGCAGTCCCTCTGCACCACGCTGATGGCCGCTGGGGTCACGGTCAGGGACGGGAGCAGGCTGACGATGGGCCGGGAGCTGGGAACAGGGAGGGAGAGGCGTTCTGCCGTGGGTGTGTGCGCGGAGGGAGGAAGGCAGTGGGCGAGCCCAGCCTCCTCCGACAGAGGGCAGGTGCATGTCGGGGGGCGCCCGCCCCAACCTCTGCCAGGAGCGAGAGGAGGACAGTAACTAAGGTTGAAGGCGCCCCGCCTGGTAGGCGGCAGATCACGGGCAGCCGCTAGGACCTGAGAGCGGCGTGAGCCAGCTCAGACAGCCACGTCTGGGTCTCAGGCTGCACCCCGCTTCACAGCTGCGCTGCGCTGCCTGCTGTCCCAAGAGCCGGGGCCCTCACTGGCTCACCTGAGCAGGACAGCGGCCCCCTGGGCGCCCACGGCCACATCCACCAGCTCGTCCCCGTCCAGATCTAGCCGGCCGTCCACACTGCGGCCAAAGTAGCTGAGGGCCTGAGGCATGGAGGCCGCAGCTATCCGCTGAGAGGAAGAGGGAGACTGAGCAGAGACCCACGCTCCAGCTTGATTCTCCCATCGAGACAGGGGAGGAGGGGCCCCCTGTGGTGCAGGGTTAAAGCCACTGTGGCCTGGGGTCCACCCTGGCCAGGGAGTGACCCACGGGGTGCAGCAGGCCTCTCCGGTCTCCCCGCTGCCCCCCTCAGCAGTGGGTTTCAGCCCGTCTGCCTATTCTGCCCCCCACCCTGGGAAGTCCTCTCACCCCCTCCAACTCTGGCCTGTACCCCAGCTCTTGCTAAAAAAATAAAAATAAAAATCACCTGCTCAGCCTGGGCCTCAAGCCCAGGGGGACACCGATAAGCAAAAACATATTCCCGTGCCCTCCCGCTGCGATGCCCTGGCGCCGGGCAGCCCTGACCTGGGCAGCACGGGGCCTGACTCCACTCTGGGTCCCGTGGTAGAGGTACAGCGCCCCACGGTGCCCATCCTCCAGGGGCGCCCCCACAGCCACGTCAGCAAAGCCGTCTTGGTTCAGGTCAGGAAGGGCGCCCATGGCGAAGCCAAATCGGGCGTCCTGCGCAGGCTCCGGCTGCAGCGTTCTCTGCAGTGCCAGCAAGGGCTGCTGTGGGGGCGGGGAGGCGGAGGTGCTGATACACGTGCACCCCTCCTGCCCCTCCGGGACCGCCGCAGCGCTCACCTGGCCCACTGCATACACATAGACGCGCCCCGTCTCCTTGCTCTGGGGGCCCAGGAACATGGGAGCAGCCACAAGCAAGACGTCGGTCGCTCCGTCCCCATCCACGTCCAGCGGGCAGAGCTCACTGCCAAAGTAGGAGCCAATCTGGCCAGGGGGGGCCAGGAGCAAGCGGGGTGAGCAGAGAGTGGCCATGCCCACCAACCTGCCCGCCGCGTCCTCACGCCCGACCGACTGGGTCGCCAAGACTCAGGCAGACTTTCCACCCGTCTCCTGTCCCTCCATTCTCGTACCCCACAGCCTGAAGCCCCCCACCCAAGGGCCAGACCCTCAATGCCCTACCTGCTCCCCCTGGAGGCTCTGGGCAACCCTCACGGAACCATCTTTCTGCAGCTGGAAGGCGATGACTTTCCCTCGGTGCCTAAAACGAGGCGCCCCCGAGAGAAAGAGGCGGCGTCCACCCCGCAAAAGCATAGAAGAAACAGAGTAACCTGGAAATGGGTCGAAATCAGGGTGAGAAAGAGAGAAGATGGGGTCTTTTGGGGCCCCCCAAAGTCACAGCAGGGCCAAGGACACTAGCAGAGCAGAAAGGGCCTGAGGGCCCTCCCCGGTGGCACAAACAGGTCAAGCAGCTCCGACATAGAGCCGCTGCAGCCGCTGCGGCCTGAGTTTGATCCCCAGGCAGGGACCCCCAGGGCGCGGCAGACCTCTCCTGTCTCCCCGCTGCTCCCCTTGGCAGTGGGTTTCGGTCCATCTGCCTGTTCTGCTCCCCACTCGGTCTCTGGTGAATCCTCTCACCCCCCACACCTCTGCTCCCCGTACCCCAGCTCTGTCTGCATCAATAAGTAAATCTTTTAAACAACAAAGCAGACATGGCCTGAGTCAAAAGTGTGGACCCCTCCCCGCACTGGGCTCCCCACCCGCTGATCCTCTGAGCCCTCTGCTACTCACCCAAGTAGGCTGCGTGATTCTGCAGTGCAGGGGGGAACTCATCTTCCAGAGCCGTCCGCGGGGGGAAAAGGCGGTGACCCTCTTCGAGCCATAACACGGAGCCTGCCCAGTCATAGGCCCCCACCATCCCAAAGAGAATCCCGTCCTGCAGGGCGGAAGCGGGCAGGGTCAGCGAAAGGACAGGAGCAGGAGCAAAACTGCAGGCCAGGGGGCCACTGGGGGCTTGCGGGGGGGGGGGGGGAAGGCCTGCACGGGCTGGCGTGGACAACGGCCAAAGGAGGAATCCAGAAGAGCCCCAGGCTGCCGCCGCCTCAGTCCGAGGTTACAAGGGGTCAGCGGTGGGAGGGGCCGTGGGGGTCAGAGTCTGTCCTACCTTTAACCGATGAGTGGAGAAGCCAATCTGAGACATCTCCAGTCCAAAGGAGCTTTCATTTTCTCCATGGGACCCTGGAGCCAAGGAAATATGGAAACAGAGTCGGGGTTGACCTACTGAACTCGCCCTGGACACTCCCATTTCTCAGGGTCGCCATTACCCTCGAGGCCGAAGATGCGGTCTCCCAGTGCGTCCACAATGTCCGTCAGAGCAGCCTCATCTGTGACGTTGAAGAAGAACTTCTCATCCGGGTCACTGGCGATGGTGCGAATTTCCCGCAGGAAAGAGCTCGGGTCCCGCTGGCGCCGGAGGTAGTGACCAAGGACCTAGAGGGAGGGCACGGGGGTTAGGGGCGTGGCGGTGTGGGGGGCAAGCTGCAGCTGGCTCAGCCAGCCGACCTGAAGGGGGGACACGGGGCCGACACCCGGGCTGGGGTCAGCTCCCCTCTCTCTGCAGGTCCCGGGCCAGTCCCACCCTCCGCCCTCCCGGGCCAGAGCCGGTCCTCACGGCAATCCCATAACGCGTCACTGTTCCAGCCTCACAGGCCTCGAGCGCGGCCGGGAGCTCCTCTCCGTCGTGAGATTCCCCGTCGGTGACAACCACCAGCAGCCTGGCAGCCCCGGGTCGGGCCCCTCGGGACGGACTAAACCCCTCTGTGCTGCGCGCGAGACAGGAGTTGCGTCAGGCGGGCACACGCCAGCAGGGCACTGAGACCAGGCCCCTGTCCCTGGCCTCCACCGCAGCCTGCGGCCTGGGACGCTACACTGCAGAGCTCAGGTGCCAAAGCCAGACCCTCGGGCACACGTCCCCAGCCCCCACTCCTAGGTTCCTTCGGCAAGCACTGCTCTGGGAGGGCAGAAATCAAGGGCAGGAGCCGAGCAGAATGCTCAGGCTAACGGGATCGATCTTTCCAGGGATGAGCTCTGAATCCCGTTTGGAGAGAGGAGGAGTCTGAGAGCCAAGAGCCAGGTAGCCGTGGAGGGGCAGCGCGTCCTTCTGGGGTGGACAGGGCAGGGCCCAGACACCTTGGGGAAAGGCGTGAGAGCGAGCACAGTGATGCCCCAGGCGCCCTCCCCACCGGCCATTAGGGCGCAAAAGCAGCGTGAGAGACACCCAGGAGTGCACAGTGTGCAAAGCCCCCCCTTCCCAGAACCCCCTCCCCTGCCTTCCCAGATGCCCCGGCCTTTCCAGACCCCCCCACTTTCCCAGATCCCCCTCCCCAGAACCGGGCCTTCCCAGCCCCCCTTCACCACCCCCGCCCCGCCCTGGCTCTAGCCTCACCAGGCCTCCAGGATGGCCTGCGCAGTCTTCGTCTCCCGGCCCTCCCGGCGGCTCAGGTTCCTGGCGGCCCTCACCACCTCCTCCTTGGTGCGCAAGTCCCCCAGGGACCACTCGTGCACCGGGCTCTCCCCATACTGCACCAGCCCCACCTGAGAAGAGGGTGCACCCTGTCCTCAGGGAGCGCGGGCTGGGGCTGCCGGGGTGGGGGGGCCTCTGGACACCCCGGGAGTCGCCCCCTGGCCACCTCCTCTGTCTCCCCCGCCGCCGCCGCCCACGGGCGCGCTCACCTGTATCTGCTCGGGGTCGATGAACAGTCTCCCCACCAGTCTGCGCAGGAAGGTCTGAACCTCGGACCAGGGGTAGATGCTGTTGGAGCCGTCCAAGACGATGACGACGTCCATGTACGTGGGGCAGCCTAGAAGCGGGGCGGGTGGGAGCGAGGGGCGAGGCCCGGGGGCAGCGCGGGCGGCCACCCGAGGGCGCCTTTCCCAGGCGAGGAAGGGGAGACCCCGCGAGGGTAGGGAGACCCCGCGAAGGCAGGCGGGAGCTAGAGGGGTGCGCCTGCGCGCTCTCTGAGACACAAGACCAAACTGCGCGGGGCGGGGCGGAGGGACAGGGCCCCGCTGTGCCGGCTGCCCAGGTGCGGCTCTGCTCGAGGGCGGCAGGCCCGAGCCACCCCGCAGGCCGAGCTCGGAGGGGAGCCCGCAGGAAGGGGCCGTGGGCAGGGGGCATCTCAACGCCAGGAGGCCCGGCGCGAAGGCAGGGGCGCACGGAGACCGGAAGGTGCCCACCAGGCCACGCTGGGCGTGGGCGGCTGGCGCCACCCAGGAGGCCGAGGCCTCGGCCCACGAGGAGCCTCGCCGGGAGGGGCGCCCGCCTGAGAGCCAGACCGCGCCCTCCAGGGCTCCGCTGGGAGAGCGGCGCCGTGGCTGGACGTGCGGGAGACCTGGGCCTCACCCCTGCGGCTCACCCCTGCGGCTCCTCTCCCCACCCGCACCCCACCCCTCGGCTCGAGGCTCACGTTGCGCCGTAGGTGCCAGGCTGCCCCGGGGCCGGAAGGAAGCATCTACGCGGGCACATATCCCAGAACTGAAGACAGAAGAACCGCAGGCGCGAGACCAGAGAGGGGCGCAGGCCTGCGGAGGGGAGGAGTTACCCCAGGCGGGGAGGGCCTCGGAGCAGCCCCTCCCCAGGAGCACCCCACTGCGGTGCTCCCCCTTCTTCCCAGGCTTTCGTTCCTCAGCCCCCTCCAGGTACCCTTTCCCCTTCCGGTCCTGCTCTTCTCTCTGCCTCAGCTCTCCGGACGCCCCACCACCCCCTCCCTTTAACTCACCATGAACCCCCCATCGCCGCCGCCTGCCTCCAGGAGAGACATCCCCAAGTGCATATTCACAGCTGGACGAGAAGAATTTCCCAGGGGATAGTCACCTGGTTGGAAGGGGGTAAAAGAGAACCATGGTGGGGTAACTGTGGGGTGCTTGAGTGTAGGTTGATTTTGGAAGGGGGTGAGGAGAGACCAGGATCATGTAGGGAAGGGGAGTGTGGGGGATATGGGGGTGACGACGGTGGGGTGTGAGGAGTCAAAGCTACTAGTCTAGCGAGGTTAGGAGACCGGGGTGAGGAGTAAGGCATCTTCTTACCCAAGTGGCCCTTGACACATGGGGTACTTTGTGAGCCCCCCACGGGGCAGCGATAGACATCCCCCCTTCGGTCGCCTGAAGGCCCATCCCATGGGGCGCCCACCAGCATCCTGGGAGGAGGGTGTGAATAGAAGCGTTGAATGGACATGACCCTTGAGAGCCGCCAGAAGGGAAGCGAGGGGAGGACGGATCCAGCTCCCCAACCCTCGCCAACCCCCAGGTTGGTTTAGATTCCGCTCTACCCTGCGCCCCTTTCTTGGGTCCAGCCCCTCCGTGGCCCTCTGGCGACCTCCTCACCATCGCTGTCCACCCTCGACATGTTGTAAGACACTGTATCCAAATTCGGCCTCACGTGGCCCTGGGAATAGGCGTGGGTGATGCACGTCCAGGTTAAAGGGGGAGCTGAGACCTGGGGACAGGAGCGTCAGGTTAACAGGAAGCAGCCAGAGAGGCTAAGGGGTGTCCAGAGGGCACCCCCAGAGGGAAACCAAGAGGAACAGTTTGATTTCAACCGTCTCCTGTCTTACTCTTGAGCGGCCCTGTCAGTGGCTCACAGTCGGAGCGCAGGGATGACCCCTTCCTGTGTCTGGGGCCAGAGGGCTAAGTGGTGGCGCTTTGCCACGCTGGCGCATAACTCAATTTCCATTTCCACCCTGAAATCTCATTTACAGACACGTCTGGAAGGCTCAGGTTCCTCGTTTCCACATCATTCCTCCTACACATGCTCGTCCCCAAGCTGTCAAGAGACAGAGAGGGCCCCCCCTGGCAGCCCCCAACAGCCATGCCTTCCAAATCCCTGCCCAGAGCAGGGGGGGCCAGAGGAGGTTAGAGGGCGCTGCCCGGCGGGGTCTCTCCTATAGCCCCTCTTGACTGTCATGGTTCCATGTCGCTCTCTGTCCAGTGTCTCGTCTCTGCTTGACTCCAGCCCTGGAAACCTCAGGGGTAATTAACTGGGTGGAGCCTCTCGCCTGCCCACACACATGGCTTGAAATCCGTCCTCACCGGGGTCCCACTGCCGCGTTTCTCACAGCCCACTTCCTTGGTGACTCACCGTCCCGGGGGTCCCGACCTACCTGCATGCCTTCCTCAACTCTCCGCCCACTCTCGAGACACCCCCACCCACGCTGATTCTTCGCTTCCAATGCCATCCTTTTAAAAGCAGAGCTGGTATTTTAGGAAACAAAGATTACAGGGCACCAAAGAAGAAAAACTCCAGGCCTCTGTCCCTCCGGTGGTTTTCTCCCTGACCGGGTCTTTTTTCCTTCCAGGCCAGCCCCGCCCCCACTGCCACCCATGGCCGTAACTCTGTCTTAAGTCGAGCTCACTTTCAGAAAGGCGGTTTGTATGTGAGGCTTCTGGCATCCCAGACACTGGCAGGGCTGTAGGATCAAGAGCTGTAGCTCGTTGCTTATTGGCTAGGTAACGCCAGACTTCTGACCACACAGTTGGGCAGTTACCCCTCAGGCCCGCCACTGCCAAGGGCAGGCAGAAGTCCGGAGAAGAGTGGGGGTCACCGTGGCCAGGTGGACGCCCACGTTGTTTCTTTTCTGCCGCCTCAGGCCTCACTCCTGAGCTCAGGACAAAGGTTTTAGATCATTGGACACAAATGTCACGCGAGGCCCCAGCGGCCGCGACATGAAGCAGTCACACGCAGGCACTGAGCACACACACGTTCCACCAGACTGTCCACAGGCAGCGTGAAACGTAGTCAGGGTTCACCTCTCACCGTAATTCCCAAAGAACCCCAGCCCGAAAAGTCCCAATAGCAAACAATTTAGATCTCCCCAGTCCCACCAGAAATGAGAGGTTAACGTCCCTCACCTGTCAGGAACACCAGGGGCAAGAACAGGTGAGGGGCAGCGAGGGAGAGCGCCATGCCTGTTGCTCTGTCCGTGAGAAGTCCTCCGCGCCTCTGTCCCTCTCCTTTTCTGTTTTCTTTACTTTCCCTCCCATCCTGCCCCCTCCCACTGGCAGCTAAAAATAAAGTTGGAAGGAATGGGAGGAGTGATGATGGGGAACTGTGGGGAGCCCCAGACCAAGCAAAGGACCACAGAGCAATCTGTGTCTGCTCAGTGCTGCCCCCTGGAGGCGTCTCTCCACGCAGCGCTCGACTTGTGTCTGTCCACTGTGGCCAGGGGACAAGGCCCTCGCCGCGTTTGGAAGAGGAAAGCAGTTGGAGATAGACCCTTGTTACTTCCATAACCTTTTATAGCTCAGCCTGGGGCATGGGGAGAGTTGCTAAGAGAAATATCACCGACTCACGGACCAAGGGGAGCCCCTACATGTAAAGACAGGCCCACTTCACGTAATTCTGTTTGTGATTTTTGTCTGGGCTTCCTGCAGCCTTGTAGTTTTTGGAGAGGCTATAAGCTATGAACTGGTATGTTCTGTACAGCTAGTACAGTTACGTTAACATTAGACACTACGGGGCCCTCCCTGGTGGCACAGGGGTTAGAGCGCAGCACTGTGAAACTGTCTGCAGCCGCTGCAGCACGAGTTCAATCCCCAGGCAGGGAGTGACCCACCGGGCGCAGCAGACCTCTCCTGTCTCCAGGCTGCTCCTCTCAGCAGTGGGTTTCAGCGGATCTGCCCGTGTTGCTCACCACTCTGTCTCTGGGGAGTCCTCTCAGCCCCGGCCCCTCTGACTTGTCCCCCAGTTCTTGGATGCGTAAATAAATAATCTTAAAACAAAATAGAACCTATCTCCTTAACGAGGCTGTAACTTCTGAAATTGGGGCCAAGGGCTTCTTGGCTTTCCGTGACTCCTGCACACGCCAGGTACTCAGCAGTGTGCAGGTGGTGACTGAGCCTGAACCACAGTGACAGCAGTGGGGCCTCGGACGGCTGAACACACAGGACCAGACGGGACAGCAGTGAGCAAACCCATCTTTAACCTGCTGTCCAGGAGGTCTCGGCCGGAACACACAGGACCAGACGGGACACCAGTGAGCAAACCGAACTTTAATCTGCTGGCCAGGAGGTCTTCGCTCCATTGTGGGCGTGTGCCGCAGCTATTTACACAAGATCACTGTACAGTATTTACAGCAAGATGCTAGGCACAGCATCGTTCTGGGTAGGCAAAGAACGGGTAGGAAAAGACTAGGGAACAGCGCCCTAAAATCAAAGTGTGGGCAGAAACCTTCAGGTATGACTGGAGGAAGGTTAAGGGCCAAGTCATGAGGAGGTGGGTGGGCGAGGTAGACACGAGGAGGGACAAGGGAGCATCAAACCGCCTCTGGTGTATGAGGGAAAAGTCCGCTGGACGTAACGTCTTTAAAATCTGATTCGGAGTTTGAAGGGGGTCGTATCTGCCACAAGTCATCTTTGAGAGGAAAAAGAAGGCATTTGGAAGCTACAGCTCACAGCTTCTCTCTCCCTTACCTAAAAGTAATTCTTCTGATTAAATTCCTAGGACAGAGAACTAGGAGGTAAAGAGATGCAGAAACAGAATCTTAAACAGACAGAGGAGAGACCATGTAAGAGTTGAGACACAGACAATGGGGTGAAGCGAGAGGAGGACAAATGCTCTGGCAGAGCTGAACACTAGACTTGACTTCACGACCCCTCCTCGCCTCCTCCACCCAGGCTTCTCCCTCTCCCTAACCTCTGACTGACTTTAAGCAAGGAGCAGAATGGGGGCGATGCGGCGGGACGGTCCAAGGCTCCACCCCGCCCACCGGGTCCCCTCCTTATCCTGTGCCAGGGTGTCAGGGCTTGAGCCTCAGCCAAGGGCAGATTAAAGTGAGAATAGACAGGATGGAGGACACGAGGCCACAGAGCCCCACGACCCCAGGACCACAGCGCCAGAGGCCTAGTTTGTCCAGGGGAATGAAGAGATCGCAGGCATTCCTGACCACGTCCAGCAGAAGCGGGGGGTGGCTTCGAAGGGCCCGAGCCAGGAGCAGGAGTCGGAGTCGAAGCCTCGGAGCCAGCTGAGGCAGGCCTCCTCCCGGAGCCCCTGCGCCCCCGGGCTCCCCAGTTTCGATTCCTGGGGCGCCCCCTCCAGCACTCTTCAGTCGCCTGCTACAAGCTGAAGACTCTTGTTCCATCAGCAGGCGAATCTCATAAGCATCACGGCTCAAATTCATGATGAGGGAAAACAGGTAGTACCTGGAGCAGGAGGGCAGAGGGTCAGCAAGGGCCCGGCACCCCGCCGCCGGCCGGCAGACTGTCCAAATATCCCTCCCCACGGTGCAAAGGACCACACTCAGAACGCCGGGAGGGAAGGCTATTTTACCCACGATCAGAAATGTCCTCCATCTCTCTACGATGTGATTATGTGGGCCTGAGGGTCCTGGTTTAAAATTCCTGAGCACCATGAGATCTTCCAAGATCAACCTCAAATGTCACTTTTCACGTGGCAGCCTACTGGCTTACACACGTTCACACTTGATCTGGAATAATGCAGGAACAAGCTGCAGTTGTTTCAGAGACCCAGACATGCCTAAGTCCGGTCCTTGACCAAATTAGGCAGAGAGATGCTAAGCAGCGAGGGAAGCATGATAGGGTACAGATCCCTTCAGACAGTCTACGGGGCTGACTTTCAATGTTCTCTGACAAGTTCTCTTCCCACCTGCAGTGACTTTAGCTGTCTGACCGCCAAACACGTCCTAAAGCCACCCACCTCTCTCCAGCAGTCTGTGCCACCATCTCTCCTGCCTAAACTGCTGCCTTAGCCGTCACCTGCCATCGCCACGGCCCCTGCCCCCACCCGCAAAGTCAAATAGTAGCTGCCGTAAACATTAACTCCTTCCCATCTCACTTGGAATAAGTCAGGTGACTCGGGCAGGTCTGCAGAACCCAGCGCTGGCGCTGCCCGAGTCCATCCCATCACTCTTCTCTCAGCTGCGGTGCTCCAGCCACACTGGTCTCTTTCTGTCCCTTTCTGACGCCACCTGTCCTTGCCTGAGGAGCGTTATAGCACCTGGTCCCTCTATCTGGAAGATGTTCCTTCCAAAATCTTCGCATGGTTGCTCTTTCCTGCTCTTTGGGGCTGAGCTTAAACATGACCTCCTCCCCGTCCTGAGTGGCAAGCCAGTTTCTTTCTAGCACATGGCCTTCTTTTAATGTCCTGCTTAGCGCTGACCATGGTCTGACATGTCTCTTACTTACTCTTCTTTATGTCTGTCTGCTCCCCCTACAATAAGAGCAGGGCGCTTGCTTGTTTCTTCTCACTGTGCCCCGGGTCTAGATCAGCGCCTACCCCACAGTAAGTGCTCAATAAATGTGTTGCATGAAATGGATGAACTTGGGCTATAATCTCTTCTGGGGGCTGCTTGTCCCTGGAACAGCACGGCTCATGCCATGCCTCGGCCGCTACCCCTCACAGACTACAAGCCGTTTCATAGCTGTAAATCACTGAGAAAGATGAAAAGAAAGGATATGAATAATAAAAGAACAAAGACAATCATGGGGAAACAAAAAAGTAGTACGGATGACATGTACATAGATAATTTTATTCCCAAAGCATATTTCTCTCCACCTTCATTACCAGCCCATTCCCTAGCTCAAGCAGACAGCATCTCTTGGCCACGTTAGGCCACCTCCTCCCTCGGTCACGTTAGGCCACCTCCTCCCTCGGCCATGTTAGGCCACCTCCTCTCTTGCCCTGCGCAGCCCACACTGCAGCAGAAATCTTCTTTAGACATAATTTGAATTGTCACCGCCCTGCTCAGGACCCACTGTGCTCAGGGTGAAACTTAACTAAAACTGAACAAAACACCTTTACCAGTGCTTAAAATGTCTGGCCCTTCAGTTTGAACTTACTGCCCATACTCAGTACTGTCCAGCACACTGGATTTCTGTTTCTCTGGTACATGAAGTCTTTCTTAATGAAAGGCTTTAGAACATGCTGCCTTCTGGTTGGAAAGGTCTTCTTTTGTTCAGACTTGCAGTAAGTGTTCTTCTTGGTCTTTCAATCTAAATTAACTTCTCTTGTTATAGATTTCATAATATTCTCTATGTTCTTGTCCAGCAGTATTTGGTTTGGTGGTTATCTACTTCTCTACTACATTAGAAGCTTCATGAGAGCAAAGAACATAGGTGTTTGATGTCTTGCTTTATTCCTAACCCACAAAAGCTCCTACTAAGTATTTTAGAGAAGGAATCAGCAGGCAGTTGGGGGCATAAACTTGTAGTATAGCCAAAAGCAGAATTAAGGCAATATACTATTTTATCTTGCCCAACCTTAATCGTTCATCACAGGGGAGCATCTGTTTTCCATCTGCCCACATTCATTATTTTCGGATAGCTAAGATCTAAATGAGGATTGGAAACTAAGGCGTCAGGCCCTCCTGGTAGCACAAGGGATTAAAGCACAGCACTGGGAAGCTGTCCGAAGCAAACCGCAGCAGGATCCCCCTCCAGGGAGTGACCCACAGGGCGCAGCAGACCTCTCCTGTCTCCCCACGGCTCCCCTCAGCAGTGGGATCCACATATTCTGGTCCCTACTCTGTCTCTAGTGAACCGTCTCACACTCCCACCCTGCAACTCTGGCCTGTACCCCAGTTCTTGTCTGCGTAAATAAATACAGCTTTAAAAAAGAAAGAAAGCAAAGGGATTGATTAAGATGTTTGTATTCTAGAGAGAACTTGAGAGATCCTTCTCTCAAAAAAGGCAAGTTGTGCAATATGGAGAAAAGAGGTTTTGGAGGATGAAAAGATAGCAAACCTGAATGAGCGCTGGGCCCACTTCTCCTGATCCACACGCGGCGCTAATCCAGACTTTCCAGCCCACAGAACATTGTCACAGGCGAAGTACAAGGCTCGATTGAGGTGACTCACAGTGATGCAGAACCTCAGGACAACATCTGAGAGGTGCACTGCCCGTTTGGCTGACTCAAGGGCATCTGCTGAATTACCCAGGCGTAGAACTGGTGGGATTAGCAAGGAAAAGAAAGGAATTGGAAGTAGAGTGGCAAACAGAGCAAAACACAGAGAAGGCAGGAGGGTAAAAGTCCAGCAAGTGGCAGAAACAACAGTACAATAAAAAAAAATTAAAAAGCAGAAACCATTTTTGTAAACTGCGAATTTAGTGTCGCCGTCCAATTTCCCTCAGTTTGCCCATACTGTCCAGTGCTTCAGGGCTCCCTTAGCCCTGTTCCCACATCTCTGCTGGGAGGCATGGAGGGGTGAAGGTGTAGGCGGGAGCGGGGGGATAAAGAAGGGAGAAGACAGGGCAGAGGTCAAAACAAGAAGGCAGGACCAAAGGGGGAAACCTGGGGGTGGAGAAAGTGGTGTGGCTTAGGACCCGCGAGGCCACTCACGCTTTCTGCCCAGGCTCAGGTGACCCTCCAGCTGCTGAATCTGTTTCTGCAAGGCGGGACTGGCCCCGTGTTTCTGCAGCGCGTGGCCAAGCAGGCAGCAAGCATACTGCGCAGCCCTGCAGGGCAGGAGAGAGTGGCCAGTAAGATGCCGTCCAGGGCTCCCACGCGGGTCCTCCAGGCGGCTCGCGTGGCCTTGCCCCGTCCCCATTTGAGATCATTTCCTGGCCTCCGCTTCGGGCCCACATCTCACCGTTTCTCCTGGAGGCCAGAGGGGGGAAAGGCTGAGGGGTAAAAGGGAGGTCAAGAGGTAGCGGGGAGTTCAGAGGTGAGAAAGTAAGATCTGACGTCGAAGAGGCCTGAAGGGGGCAGTGAAAGCCGCGAGGGGCCAACAGGGTCAGCACGAGGGCCAGCCCCACAGGTGAGGCGAGGTTTCCGGCCAAGGGAGCGGCCAGCGCAAGGCAGGGCGGGGGGGGGGGGCAGAGGGGTTCCGGGGAGGCGCAGGGTGAGGGGCACGGAAACTTGGGGGTCTCCCGGGTCTGGGCCGCTATCATTTCGCCACCGCCCAGTGAGGAAACTGTCGGCCTCGTGCGGACACGGCCGCCCTGCGCGGCCGCCCCGCCGGCCCACTCGTGCCTCAGTTTCCCCATCTTCCCCCGGAGCACAAACGACTCATCTCACGGCCGCTCCAGTCGGCGAGCGCCTGAAGGTCCGTCCGGGCCCCCGTAGCCCGAGCTGACCCTCTCTCACCCCCGTAGCGTGCAGACGCCCCGCCCGCG
>NW_004567127.1:1435268-1459785 GCF_000260355.1 Condylura cristata | reverse complement strand
TCCCGGGGTCCCCCCAGCACACACACACCAGCACGCCCACACGCTCGGGCCGAGTGCAGGGCCGGGGGGCTACAGTTTGATGGAAGCAGATGCCAGCATCGGACCCGTTCCCTGAACGCCCTGACCGTAGGTCAGGTGACCTCCAGAATACTGATGGAGAGTCTCCAGAGGCAGAGGCTTTAGCGGACGAAGTTCGCATAACCGGCTCCAGATTCTAAATAGGAGGGCGTCGAGTCGGTGGTCGAAGCTAGCCTCTTCGTCCCCCACCACCCCTTCCCTTTCCAGGGCAACATGCCTGCAGACAACGGCACCCCTTGGGGATCCGCAGCGGGGGAGGTCTGGGCGGGTTCAGGAGTAGAGGTGGAGAGCCCAGAGCTGCCCACCTTTTCAACTGCAGCCAAGGTCCGAGTAGGAGTGACCATTGTACTGTTTGTTTCTTCAGCTGGAGGGAACCTGGCTCTGCTGTGGTCAGTAACGAGGCCACAACCCAGCCAGTTCCGCCCCTCTCCAGTGCGGCGACTCTTTGCCCATTTAGCAGCTGCCGATTTACTGGTCACTTTTGTGGTTATGCCCCTAGATGCCACCTGGAATGTCACTGTCCAGTGGCTGGCCGGGGACATCGCATGTCGGACGCTCATGTTCTTGAAACTAGTGGCCATGTATGCTGCAGCTTTCCTGCCTGTGGTCATTGGCCTCGACCGCCAGGCGGCAGTACTGCGCCCGCTTGGACCCCGCTCGACTGGAAGGAAACTTCTGGGAGCAGCCTGGGGACTTAGTTTCCTGCTTGCCTTGCCCCAGGTGAGTGATTTGTTGGAATTCGAGGCTAGACAAGATTTTGGATACACAGCATGGCCCTTTGAAATTAAGGTGTGTGCTTGGCGGTGGTCAGCCGTCAATCCTCACGGGTTACCGTTCTCTCTTCTACAAGATCAGATCATGGCATTTTAATGTATATCAGGTAAGAGACATCTCTTAAAAGCAGTACCCTGAACCTTCAGCTTTGCTTTACACTTGGCTTCTACTTCTTTGCATCCCCCCCTGCTTCTGGGGTTTGCTGCAGGGTAATTCGGGGGCAGGGAGGAAACGTATGTGGGGCCCTATTTAGAGGGCAGGTAAGTCAGAGGAGCTTTGGATAAATCTTTATGATACATTTATTCATAGACTCAAAAACTGTGCATAATTCCCAGACAAATTCAATTGCTCAAGATGGAGCAGCAAAGTTCTACCTCCGAGGAGGCGATTTAGTACAAATTACACATCAGTGTGTGGTGAAGTTTTATTAAAGGCAAGCACAGAAGCTAAAGAGCAGTGGGGTGGGGGAGTCCAGGAAAAGGTTCCATGAGGTGTTAAAATTTGATTCTTGACAATGTTAGCTTAGTCAAGGAGACGGGATGCTGGGGAAGAGGATGGAGAATCTCGAAGTGGGCGCAGCTGAAGTTGAGGGCTAGAAAATGGTGAACAATGAGCCTGGAGGTGGGCAGGAAGGGCTTGTCACAGGTATCATTTGCACTTTACCCTAATGGCAGTGAGCAGACATGGAAGTTAAGGGTGGAGTGACATCATCAGATTCTTCATTCCAGCTCAACAGTGGTGGAATGGAAAAAGCATTTGCATTTGAACAGCCATTAATCAAGACTCAATAATGAAGATTAGCTAGAAAGCTAGAAAAAGGCAAAATATAAAGCAGTCTGAAAACAAAACCACTGCTGCCCTCTGGGGAAGGGAGTTGAGTGTCTCTTGGAGACAAGGATGACTGTGATTTCACTGTCTGGAATGACAGTGCCTTACAGAGACAGACTTAAGATAGGGTACTAGGTCCAAGTATTACAAAGGTAACTGCCGAGTCGGTCTAACTATAGTTCTGAGCCCGCGTGCAGTCTTCGGGTGTGCTGCAGACTTCTGCTAGCCCAGCAGCCTGTTGCCGCAATGCAAAGCAATTTGTTGGGTTTATATAAAGCAAATTTTAGAGGGGACTAGGACTTAGAAACCTGTTTTTGTTGCACTTAAGTGCTTGTTTGTTTCTCCACTGATAACTATGTGGTTGGGCTACATCACTTGAAACCCAAGGGCCACAGGAGAGTGAAATAATGGCAATCAATCTCCGGTCCCTTTAAGGGCAAACCGATGATGACTTTACAGTTCACCACAAAAGGTGTCACTTTAGTTCCAAGTGGGAGTCGTCTTGCATAGGTTTGCATTGTCCATAGGCTATTTAAAGTTTTAATGTTAATAAAAGCATTTTTTTTTTAAGCATGGTGCTAATGCTGTGAAGGTGTCTGTAGTTAGAAACTATTTTTCTAGGCTTAATTTTCCAAGTCTCAGAAGTAGCTGACAGGAAGGTTTCTTTAGTCAAGAAATGGAGACATATATAAGGGAAAGAAAGAAAAAAAAATTAAAATAGGGGAAGAAGAGGCAAAAGAAAGGTTCTGGACTAAACTAATTCCAGGAGCCTTGCCTGTTTTTAAATTCCTTCTCACATTGTTTTGGCGCCCCAACCAAAACCCCAGACATAGATGATACAGGAAAATAAGGGAAAGACTGCGCCCTGGCTGTTTTAGGCCTGTAAGAACTCCAAGCAGTCATGAACTTGCATGTCTAAGGGTGACCCTATTCATCTTTCCTATATCCCTCATGCCTGCGGAAATCACTTTCCCAAATGCCTTACTGTAGCCAGGAATCTGATACCGACTACGCTTGCATTTTATCAAATAGTGATTTAATTTACACGACACCTTGCCCCAAATACCCTAAAGTTCTTAAATTAAAATACTAAAACAAATCCAAATCCCAGCAGGTTGCCAAAAGGGGTGAGGGGCAGTCAGCAGCATTTAGAAAATGTAAGCGTTTATTTCGCTTAAATGGTGAATATTGTTTCACCATTATGCTGGCCAGGACCATTACAAAGAGTCACTTCAGAGTGGCGCAAAATGGCCTGAAATGTTAGCAACGTCCACTTTACACTTCTTTCCACAGAACGAATCAGAAACATTAGGAAAATCATTCAGCTGCCAATATTGGTAAGGTAGTCAATACTCCTTCAAGTACAAGGTCGGGATAGTATTCGAGAAGGCAGGGCCGCCTCAGAATTTAGCAAACGAATCCACTCCATTGCCTCAAGGGGATGGTACCACAGACGAACCACCGCTCAGCACTGCACTGCTCTGCACAGATTCAGTAAAGGGCGGAGACCACGTGACCGGTGGGTAGTTTATGGGGGGAGGAAGCAGGGGACCAGTTCTAATGATTCTCAACTCCACTTCAGCTGTTCCTGTTTCACACTGCCCACCGGGCTGGGCCAGTCCCCTTCACTCAGTGTGTCACCAAAGGCAGCTTCAAGGCTCACTGGCAAGAGACCACGTATAACCTTTTCACCTTCTGCTGCCTCTTTCTGCTCCCACTGACTGCCATGACCATCTGCTATAGCCGCATTGTCCTCAGTGTATCCAGTCCAGGGACAAGGAAGGGGAACCATGGTGAGACTTCAATCCCCGAGCCCTAAGCATGTCCTGAATCTTCCCTGTGGTCTCGTTTACTTATGTGATCACTGCACATAAGTCTGCTGAACGTCTTCAGTTTTTTTTTTTTAAAGATTTATTTATGCACACAAGAACTGGGGTACAGGCCAGAGGACAGGGGTGAGAGGATTCATCTGAGACAGAGGGAAACAGAACACATTGCTGAAGGGAGCCGGCAGGTCAGGAGAGGTCTGCTGTGCCATGGGGGTCTCTCCCTGGCTGGAGATCCAACTTGTGCTCTAGTGGCTGTAGACAGCTTCACAGTGCTATGCTTCTAGAAAGCCTGCTGTGCCACCAGGGAGAGCCCTTCAGTTCTTTTTCTAAGATTTATTTATGCATACCAGAACTGGGGCATAGGCCAAAGGTATGAGAAATGGGTGAGAGGATTCACCTGCAGTGAGCATGGGGAGCAGAACAGGTATGTCTACGTAAGTCCACTGCTGAGGGGGCAGCAGGAAGACATGAGAGGTCTGCTGTGCCATGTGGGTCAGCTCCCTGGCTGGGGCTCTTAACTAAGGCCACAGCGCCTGGCAATAACTTGGTATCACTGAGACTTTAACCCCTGTGCCACAGGGAGGCCCCTGAATATCTTCAGTTCTAACCAGCCTCTGAACTCTTGGGTGCCATCAAGTTCTAAAGTAGACTTAGTAACTTCCTGTTATTGCACCTCAATCAAAGCCTTTTCTTCAGCTTATCCATCAAAATCCCTGGGGGGAAGGGAGGCCAGTTCCAACACAGGTTCACAGCAATACCTACTGTTCCAGCATTCTCATCCATGCAGGGGGAAACTCATGTCTGTCCATCCATCAACCATCCTACTCTTAGTCAGAAACTCAGTGGTTCTGAATAAGTATATTTTCTAAATTTCCAGCCCATGCCGGTGAATTTGCCCTACGTCGCTCCTTAGACAACCGGCCTCGTGTTCGTCTGCGGGCCCTGCGACTGGCCTTGCTTGTTCTGCTGACCTTCGTCCTCTGCTGGACACCTTATTATCTGCTGGGCCTGTGGTACTGGTTCTCTCCCAACATGCTAACCAAAGTTCCTCCCAGCCTCAGCCACATCCTTTTCCTCTTTGGCCTTCTGAATGCTCCTCTGGATCCTCTCCTCTATGGAGTCTTCACACTTGGCTGCCAAAGAGGGCACCATGAACTGAGCATAGACTCCTCCAGGGAAGGAGGATCTGGAAGAATGACCCAACAGGAGATTCACGACCTTAGACAGCTGGAAATACAAGAAAAGGTGGCAGCAGGAGAAACAATAGAGACATCCCTGTAACATCCATTTGCTCAGGACAGAGTATATAAAGAACAGAGCAATTCTTTAAAACCATGAAACTACCTTACTTCTACCCCTGCCTGCTCCTGGGAGTATCTCTACTTTGACCTCACCTTAGACCTGAGATGCTATATAATGTAAAAACTCTCCCAGGGAAAAGTATTTTCACAGTGACCCACACTGCCTTGCTGTAAATAGTGCTTCAGAGCTAGCAGTTAGAAAAGAAAGGTAATTTTAAATGTAGAAAACAAAAATGGGACATTTATTCATAATTTGAAAGATACACTGAGCAGTAGGGTAGGAGATTAAATATAAACACGGTGAGTTCCACCTCAGCCCCCTTTCTCCAAGCTGCACAGTCAGTTGGAACCTCTGGAGAGAGCACCTGGACAAGCAAGGACCAGTCAGCGACGACCAGTCAGCGACGCCTCCGGTCTGGACTCCTGCTGCGCCTCCGGCCACCTCTAGCGAAACAGCAGGAGGAAAGGTGTGTTAGAGGGACTTAATACAATGTTTTTAACATTCCACGCACGTTCTTTCACTAAGATAGCGTCTGCCCTCTCCACGTTACCTCCTCTTGCCCTTGGGTGGGCCCCGAACAAAACACCAATCCACGCTGATCGGCTGTCCCATCAAATCTTGGCCATTGAGTCCCTCCATCGCAGCCTGGGCCTCTTTGTATGTTTCATACTCAACTAGAGTATACCCCTGGGGTAGGTGCACAGACCATTCATCAAAACCTTCCTGTTCCACCAAGCATCATTGATCTTCCTCAAATAGAAATCTCACTCAAACAGAAAAATCTATAAACAATGAATGTACATCATATATCCCTACTGTACCTTATGTGTCTGTCTATCTTTGTTATGTCTAACATTCAACTTCCAGTTATCATTTTATTTCGACTGTGCTCTTACACACAGCAAACATGGGCAAACTACCAATGCTGTCTAGCGAGCTATGGGTGAAGAGAAACAACGATGTCACTGGGGATACCTTCAGGTATCCTGTCCGCCTGTCCAAGTTGAGGTGGATGTTTTTTATTTCCCCATACTCTGCAAATTTGTCATGGATGTCTTCTTCAGTTGCTTCTTCATGGACTCCAGTGACAAAGAGAATCCAGCCTTCAACAGCTATTAGGGAAGGGAGGAAGTTGTTTGAACACCTGAGAGAAAAACTCTTAAGATCATAAAAGCAGAGTGAGTGTAGACGCCAGAGAATGCTCATATTATCTCTGTCCTCATTCCTACCAAGTTTCATATTACTGGTCTCTAACTGTCCACAAAGATCCCTACAGGATCTGTTCTACTTACAGCGCTGTGGTCCGGGTTCATCGCCATCCTGCTCCACACTGTCATAATCTTCACGCATCCGCGCTCGGGAACCCTCTTCTAGAAGGTAGACACAAGAGATCACCGGAAATGCCCTTCTCCCAATGTCCCTCAAGAGTCTGGATGGGGACTCCAAAACTCTCAGCTCTGGCCAACGTTAAAGCACTCGACTTTGTTTCCCCGACAGCTCTCACCTGAGCCGAAGCCACGGCCCTTCCGCTTCTTCGCTTTTTCTTTCAATTTATGGATGCTTTCTAGAGCCCCCAAAGTGGGAGGGGGGAAGAATAACAAACAGCAGTTATCTGTAAGTCCCCCTCCAAGACACTCCCACGCGGACCCCCGCCCCTGGCCCCGCCCATGCCGCCAAAAGGGGCGGAGTCTGCAATTCAGCAGGGACGCGCTAGCCCGCGGCCACGGTCCTCCCCGCCCGGGCGAAGGGAGAACACGCTTTCCTATCACGCCCTTCTCTCGCACCTTCCCCGCTTCCCGCAGCCGCCTCCACTGTCCTCACCGTCCCCATCCTCATCCATGGCGAAATCCTCGCCCCCGGCCTCATGAAGATCCAGCACGTCCGCCATCTTGCCTCCGCTCAAACTCGTCCGTACCGCTCGCTCTAGGTACCTCGAGAGACTGTCGCGGAGGGGAAGGGTCGTCGGTTAAGTCGACCAATCAGAGGCTAGCTCTAGGCCACGCCCCCGGCGCGGTGAAAACACGCAATTTGGGGCGGGCCTGGCCCCGGGAAGGTGCCGGAAGTAGCCCCGGAGCCATCTTGGTCAGCTCGCGAGGGGGGTGCTTCCGCTCTGCCACAGGCAGGGGGGCGTTGGTGGAGCCAGTGGCTCCGGCTTAGCGGCGGAAGCTGCGGAGAGACTGACTGAAACTGCCTTGCCTATGGATTAGAAAAGGTCGCTCTGTTTCCTTTCACCCGCATACTAGGAGTTGGAAATTGAAGGTTTTTTCCTTCAGGCTTGTACCCTGTTCCGAGAAGACGGCCGATCTGCGATCTAAACACTAAAAAAACAAAGTTTATTTAGCGGCGCTGACTCAAAGAATTTGAGTCTGGAACTTAACTGCAGCACCAAATACCTCCTTTCTTAAGGAAACAGGTGAAATACAACTGATGAGATAGACACGAACTTTTTGTTTTTTAATAAAGAAGAAACTCGGGCATCCCCACTACCTGTTGGGGGGGGGGTGCCGGGAGCCACAACTTAAGCTAATTCAGAATTTAAGCTTCTTTGAGGATGGTTGCAGGTATTTCACATTTAAAACCTAAGCGTTAAGGCACAATTCATTACCCCCGAGTTCTGGGATCCGTGGAGACCGTCAGCAATAGTGGACTGGAGATTCTCTTGTTTATTAACTTTTTAATCCAACAGTTATGAATGTCTTATGTGTGTCTGGTATTAGGGGTGTGCTGCCAATACAAGAAAAAGTAGTTGTATTATTAACAATCCTGTTATAGTTGCGCCTGCTGTCACAAAGTGCTAGGCAGTACAAAAGAAGTTTCTAAAGAGAGGTGATGGGAAAGGCCCCCATCTGAATGGATCTTTAAGGCTCTGTAGTGGTTACTGAGACTAGGAGATACTTAAATCCATTCTCCACAATAGACACTGGGATTAAAAAAAAATCATTTGGCCCTAACCATACTAAAACCCTTCCTTGTTTTTGCACTTAACATAAATTTTAGACTCATGGTCTGCCTACATCACCCAGCTTCTTCCACCACCACTCTTCCCTCGCACTTACAACGCTCTCCCTATATTCTCCCTCAGTTATGTCACGCTCTTTCCCATCAGGATTTTTGCAACGTTCTGTTCCTGATGCCCTTCTTCACTTAGGCAGTTCAACCACATCTCCTAGGTCTCCCTAAACGTCACCTGAAGGGAACTTCTGTACTCTCATATCCTTCCTTGTTTTACTCCGTCACAGAATTTAATTCAAAACTTTAATGACCTTTTTTACTTTCTAACCTTGTTTTCTAACCTTGTTTACTTTCTGTTTATTATCTGCTTTTCCCATTAGAGTGTAATCCTAATGGCAGAGACTCTTATTTACAACTATATCCCCAAAGTTTCTACCAGTGCATGGCTTATAGTAACACTTGAAAAATACTTACTGAATGAATATTGAACAGCAAGAAATTCTGTATGCCTGACTATATAACTAGGAAATAAAACTAGAAGTACACATTAGGGTCAAATTATATGCCATGCTAAGGATTTTGGAATTTGTCTGATAGACAAGAAATTTCTCTACTTCATTTGAGTAGTCATGATTTTTAACTATTTTTGCAAATAGCTCCATCCTATTTTTTGATTAGTATTTTCTCTTAGGTAGGCTGTTTTAAAATTAGTTTACACTAAATTTAAATATCACAGTCATAAATAGAAGTCTATATTTTTCTACTACCATTCAGATAAAATCAGCCTAGTACAAATAAAAATCGCTGTCCCATCTGCTACCTACAATCATCTCAGATAATGAGGGCTCATGTATAACACTGGAAGAAGCTCCTGAAAGTAAGGGTAGCTAAGTGATGGTTTCAGCAAGGGACTGTTATGTATATTTCAGAAAGAAACATGGATATTGAAGTCAAAGACAAGTGAGGATGCAGCTGCAGTGTTTCACTTAGAAACCATGAGGGACTGAATGAGAGCAGTCCATGTGGACAAAACATGAGGAAGTTTTGTAGGAAGTAAACTTACAGTCAATGACGGCTTCGATGACAGTGGGGAGTAGTTGGTAGATCTGAGTTTCTAGCTTAGGAAATAGGGTAGTTAATAATTCTAATATTAGATTTGGGAGTCAAGTAGGAGCACATATGCAAAAATGGGTTTTATTTTGGACATGTGAACAAAGCTGTGTCATATTCACGTGGTGATGTCCAATGAATGGAAATATAAGTGAAAATTTCAAAACAGATTGGGGCAAAAAAACAGATTTGAGAATTGTGTGTATGATAAGAGTTTGATCTACCATAGTGGGTGACATTGCCTGTAGAAATGGATAGAGCTTGTGGAAAAAGGGCCACGGACAAAATCCAGGCTTCTCAAATGCCCAGGGAAGAGAAGGTAAAGTGCCTTACCCCGGCAGTACAATCTTATTTGTCATCAAAAAAAAAAAAAAAAAAGGTAAAGTACTTTTTCCAGAATGTATGTAAGAGAAAGGGTCACTTTCGAGCTTCTCTGATACACTGGCCTCAAGAAAGAGTCAGTCTTGCTTTCTAGACAAAAGTCTATTTTTAATTGTATAAAATTTACATAGAAAGTACTGAAAAGATGTGTAAAATACTTATCACCAAAAGTGGACAGATCAGGAAACAATTTTTCTCAAGTTCTTTGGGATCTTACTTGTTGGTATTTGAGAAAAAAATAATAAACCCAGAAGGTGCAAGAAAAAGTTCTTCCCACAACTCACACCCCTTAACATTTCCCAGAGAAAGGAATATAGGAGAAATGAGGATTTGTGATTTTTTTGTATTATAAACATTCAGTAAAAAATGAATAGACACACCTATTATTTAATGTAGGCGCCTCTACTTCAACTCTAGATGTGCTTCAGAATATAGTCAGGACATGGAGAATTCAAGGAAGCCCTTACAAGTACTAATACAATTGTTACTATATTCCTTACCTCTGATCTCACATGTCTTGGTCACCAAGATAATTTCAAAAGCTGACTTTCATCTTGTCCCTACCTGATCCAAAAGGAAATTTTGGTCTGTGTCCTAAACTAGTTCTAGAAGCAAAGTATATAAATAAGCAGAAAGTCTCCTAGTAAGAGCATTAAACTTCCCAAAATCAGTTTAGAAAAAGTGCACTGAGCACCAAATAGTATAAAGGAGATTTCAGAAAAAGGGAGAAAATAAATCTTTGAGAGACCTAAAAAAAATTCTCCCAAAGAGGAATGCTTTAGCTATATTTCACATCATTTCCTCCTATTTTACCCAGGACAGAGGCTGAGGAAGCCACATGGATTAAAAATACAAATAGCTAATCATTGATTCTTTCCTGCAGCCTTCCCAGGTTGCAGAATGCCAAAGTCTAATCTCACTTTTCTGATTGACTCATCCTCTTAATAATGTGAAGGAAGAGGAAAGAAAAAACAAATGGAATCTACGGTATGTACATCTAAGGTAATAAACAGAAGCAGCTTCTTGGAAGTGAGAAACATGGCTCTCACCAAGGAGGAACAGATCCTGTTTCCAAAGAGCAAACGATGGCAGGGAGTGAAAGGAAAAATATGTTTTGCCTTCTACCAGCCTCTGCAGGCAGGCAGGTGGAAATACAGGACCCCACATAGCTGCAGTGGCAGGGGAGGGCATATTCAAAGAGAAGCAGCTTCAACCCTGACCCCTTCTGTGGTGTAGGGTACAGTTGGTGGCTGTGGTCCAGAGCACCTTATCTGATAAGCCTCCAGGAGCTAGGTTTGCAATGCCTCCCTGCTCCTGGGCAGTTTCTCGTGAATGACTTTTAAAACAAGAAACTGATCTCCACTTCCAAATAATAAAATCAGGGAACCTTAAAAGGAAGCAGCACCCGGAGGCAAAGATGGGAGTAAGGTAGCGGTGGGGAGGACGTGGGAGGCTCGGGCAGCCTAGATACTGGGGGACAAGCGGGTACCAAGCGGGCCCAGCTCAAGACAGTCAAAAGCCAGAGCCTTCTACCGGTCCCCGTCTGAGCTGAGAAGGCAGGAGGAGACGCCGTTCACATCGTCCCTATTCAAGTGCCCTATTATTGTCAAAGAAGAACTCGAGCCCTTTGTCAGTCATTCTGTGCTACGGAAATGACTATACAGTTACTGGGAGCAGGAGAGCCAACAAATCCCCAAGACAATCTGTTCTCGTGGAGTGGAGTGGAGACGTTTCAAATAAAGCCGTGTTCAGAACTTGACCAGGAGGAACCCAGGCGTAGAACTTGTCCATATAGATGGTCTTTTAAGTATAAAATTGAGGAAGTATGTACAGAAGTCACCCTAAGTCTTAGAAAGGAGTATAGAAAGGCCGCGGGGCGGGTAGGGATGTGCGGGCGGGTGCCTAGCAGTTGCAAGGGTGCGTGCTGCCCAACTGCCCGGCAGCCAGCGTGAGAATATCTTTCTTCTCTTTATGGAAGCGCAGCTCCTTGCCTGCCAGCCGGGCTTCATCCAGCTCCTGCTCGGTCGAGGCCAGCTCTCTGGTCAGCGCGCCTGGCACACTGTGCTCCCGGCTCACCCAGTCCAGTGCCATTTGGTGGCGAATGTCGTCATCCAGGGCGCGGTGGGAGTAATGGGCCAGCACTTCCTAGAGTGGAGAGCAACGTGAAGGTCACTCACAGGGCCAGGTCCGTACCACCGACCCAGCTGACCGGGACTTTGGCTTTGCAGTCCTAACTCAAGTCAGCCCTGGATGACCAGGGAAAACTCACTGGCGTATCAGGCAAAAGAATCACAGTTGAGGTTGACATAGGAAAGACTAAGAGCGAAAGGCGCTTCCCAGTGAAAGGCTTTTCGATATTCACAGCATGGTACCCGCCTCCTGCCTGCTCCCAACGGGGCAGCTACCACCAGATGCCCACCCACGGACCTCTTACCTGCCGAGAGCACTGCCTTTCCCTCATGGCCTTGAGGCTGCCGTTCCAGTGCAGCAGTTGAAAGACTGTCATTAGTTCCTGGAAGAAGATTGGACATGCCAGGACAGTGGTTTTGTATCAGGTTACGCGGGAGTAAACCCTGTACAAAGTACGTGTGTGGAAGCATCTCTGCCACCAATTCTGACATGCCATTTGGGGAGGAAGCGTGTGTGTTGGCAAGTAGTCCAGCAACCTCGCTTCCTTTCCGTGGAGGGTCACTGAGGTGGCACTTAGAGGAGGCACATGCAGGTGTCAGCAGGCTACCGTGTGACCAGGGGCTGTGGGCAGAGGTGGCACAGTACCTGGAACTCCAGCATTGACTTGCCCTTGTTGGATTCCAGCATGAATCGGAAGGCACCAATCCCTGTATTCGGGTTATCAGCTTCCTCCCTGTTGCCCTGGTAACAGAGAGCAGGAAAAGACAAATAGGTTTTCAATCAGGATTATCACTTCAAAAAACACCATCCAATAGAACTATCTATAGCACAAGCACGTTTAATTTTAAATTTTTAAGTTGCCACATTAAAGTAAAAATGAATGGAAAATTGATTTTAATGGCATATTTTAACCTCAAGTAGTCATAATATTATTTCAGCTGTAATTAGTATGAAAAAGAATAATGAAAACTTTGCATTCTTTTTCTCATACTAAGTTGTTGAAAGCCGGTATCTCTTTCACACGGCACATGTCAGTTCACACTAACCCCATTTCAAGTGGTCCATGCTGAATGTGGCTGTTCTGTTGGTCCGCAGAGACCTGTGAATTCCAGGATCATCAGACATTTGAACTTGGGTGATAGAGAAAGGCAGATCTTATCTTCCCTGTCTTACACGGGGGAGCACTGAGAGAGGAGTCTGATTGGGCTGTGGCAAGAGTGAATTCAGCATGCAGGACTGTACCAGCCTGGAGACGACTGGGCAAATGCAAGTTAACGGCAGGATGTGAGCAGCGGTTTGATCTGTACACCCGCCAGTTCTGTCTTCCACTAGTTACACGGCCTTGCAGGGGCAGAGCCTAGCGTGTGACTAAGGCCACTGTGATTAAGGCCCTGCGATACCTTGTCCCACCCGCAGGCCCAGTGAGTGCAAGAAACTAGACAGTAGAGAAGTTGCGAGCCTGAAAGGGGACTCCTTGTCGTTTTGTGAGGCTTTACCTCAGTCCCTCAGTTTCCTCAACTGTAATGTGGGGATAATCATGCATGTACTTTATAGGACTATTTTGAGAATTGCTCAGCAGTTAAAAATGCATTAATGTGGTCCAAAAACTTCAATCACATAAATTGTGGGAACGTTATTATACTGAACCTGGTATCCAGCTACACAATTCAAATCCACTCTGGTATTTGGTGGCTATTTAATATGACAGGATAGGTCCAGGCCCTGGGGCCAGCTGACACGCCTAGTTTATTCCTGACCTTTAGGTCAAGATGAGCCAAGGAAATAAAGCCAGGAGGTTACTAGGAACAGAGGGGCTCAAATTTCTTCTCCTCCCCACCCCTCAACCTCTTAAGAACTTTATTCTGCTCTTCTGAGAAAGAGAGAGGTCAGGAGCACATGAAGTTATGCTAAATTCAGACTCGCATAAGCACTTTCATGGGGTGAACAGTGTATTGCCTAAGATAAGCCGCGAACTTCTAAGTATACCGCTGTGCTAGCTTCTTCTTATTTGTTTTCATTGCACTAGAATTAACAAGAAATCAGAGCTAGTCGGACTGAGGCCTCCCTGGCGGCCTAGGGGGTTAAAGTCTCAGCACTATCACCTCTATGGCCGAGTTCCATCCCCAGCCGGGGAGCTGACCTACATATGGCACAGCAGACCCTCCTGTCTCCCTGCTGCTCCTGCAGCCGCAGCCGTGCGTTCGAGTAGATCCGCTTGTTCTGCTCCCCACTCACCACCCCCCAAACCCACCCCCTCTGGCCTATTCCCCAGTTCCATGTGGGGGAAAAAAAAAAAAGAACTGCTCAAGATCAGTCCTTATTGTTTTGTGGCTCATGAGAGACAACTTTGCCACATGAAATCCATCTTTGTGGTGAAGCAAATATCACAAAATTGGGTCTGTGAAGTGAAAAGCTAGAAGGGGTAAGGAGGGAAGGAATCTTCACTATTCGGATTTCGGGCTGTAGACAAGCAATCCTTTTCATTTTTTGCCTATAGTTACTCAACTCTATATACATTATTCAGCAACTGAAAACCTTTCCATGATATGACACATAGGACATAATGATCAGGTCTGTACAGACAACTGGGGTGTTCAGGGCAGCTTCTGGCAGCCGGGGTACTATGGGACAAAGGAGTAATCTGCCCTAGGCCTTGCTCAGCCTGAGGCTGAGGGCATCAGCATCAAAGCCGGTCTGCCAGCTGCCGGGCACAGGAGGCACGCGATCCATCATTGGGAAGTCCCACTCATGGGTCACTCCACACCTAACAGGAACAAGCTCCATGTATTCAATAAACTTTTAATCACAGAGTACTCTGTAAGTGTTAGACTATAATTAGAAAGGAATTAGAGTTAATTTAGTTCAACCTACTTATTTAACACAGGAGGAAACTCAGACCCAGAGGAACTGGGTGGCTGTCAAAAGACACAGCATAATATGCCAGACTCACCCCAGGGCGCAGCGGACCCCTCCTGGCTCGTCATCTGCTCTCCCTAGCAGTGCACTGTAGTAGATCTGCCTGTTCTGCTCCCCACGCTGTCTCCGTTGAGTCCTTTCACCCCACCCCCCTGCAACTCTGGCCTGCACCCCAGCTCTCCTATGCATAAATAAATAAATCTTTAAAAAAGCACATTTTGAAATATATATATAATTTAAAAAAAACACACATTTTGGAGTAGATACTGCTGGTGACCTACTCATCATCTATCTCCTTTCTACTATATAGAATCCTCATCTTATTCTAGTGACCACCTGCCTCCCACATGCTCAGGGAAGAGTAATTTTATCCCAGCTCCAGTTGGTAAATCCTAATCTTTGATTTTAAGGTTGGAATTCTGGCCACCGGGAGGATGAAGCAAGGTCCGCTAGAGGGTGAAGCAAGGTCCGCTAGAGGGCCTCGCAGTAGACTCCTTACTGATGGGGAAGATGGTCTCTGCCTGTCTGAGTGTAGCTACCTTGTATTCAGTGTCTGGAATGCTGTGGCCACCTGGAACCTGAGGGGCGTGTGTTCCAGGACAAAGCCAATATCTAGAGGCTGCAGAGTGGAGAAAGAACTTGGGCCAGGGGAAGATGCCATTCTTGATCCGCCGACTCCAACAGCCCTGAAATCTGTTCTACTTCTGGGCTTCCTGTCATGGTAGATAGTAAATTTCCTTCCCTTATTTAATCCCTGAAGTTAATATGAAGTGAGATTCTCTACTACTTGCATCCAGAAGCTCTGAAGCAGAGAATATGTGCTAAGTGCTCGAATATATTTTTATCTAGTAATCCTGAGTAAGATATATAATTGTATCCTGCTACACAGACAAGGAAATGAGACTTAGGTTAAGGAATTTACTCAAAGTTACATAGCTACTACAGCCATATTTTCCAAACAGTGAAATCAGAGCACAGGTCCCTAACCACTGTTTTCTATAATCCAAACTAATGTTTCGTTTTATAAAATGTTAGGTGATTTGGGAATGACAAGTGTACTTTCTCAGTTTTAATAGATTTTCACAAACGTAAAAATGCTTCTATTCCCTGAAGATACTGTTGACTGCTACTAAGATTAACAGGAATAAAATAGATGGGTCCCAAGTAGAAGAGAGAATAATTTATGGTTTAAGGTGTTCAACACTAATCACAAAAGTGGCAACTGAAGCGGTTTAGTATTTGTACTTACATTATAACCAAATGCAAATAGACCAGAAAAAGAAACCCGTTCTGAGTTCATCACCCTAATGATGAACTGTGGGAGGGAGGAAGAGAGCAGAGCTAATCCCTAAACTGTGCCTCTGCGCTGCAGAGTAGCCTGGGGCTAGCCGGCTCCAGGAGTGGCTACCTCACTGCAGACCAGCCTCACTGCAGACCAACTTCCTGTTTAGCTGCTGCTCCTGTAAAGTCGGCATAATCACAGTACTTAACCTCATACAACTGCGAGGTTGTGAGGATAAAATGAGATAAAATGCAGCTAAATCCCCTGGAACAATCCCTGGTCAAGGTAATCACTCAGTTAGGGTTAGCGGTGGTCATTTGAAAGAACAGATGTTCTCTTTAGAGAGTAAAGAAGGAAGACTGCAAAAGTCAGCATATAGCCAATGAATAGGAGAAATAATCCCCCCTTTCTGGAAGGAAAAAGACAAGACGTTGCATTATAAAGTGTTCTTTATTAATAAGATGAAGTCAGTGGGGCAGGAGACAAGTGACAATACAAACAATTATCAAAAAGAAAAGAAAAGAACAGTGAAGGAAGAAGAGTCTTAAGCCAAATTTGAGAACAGCAAAATTCAAGCTCAATTTTTATTTTGGACTATCTGGAAAGTTGGATAAAATTTGAATTAAAGAGAGATGATGAAAGAAACAACATCAACAAACATATAAACACACATGTAGAATTAGAGACTGAGACATACGGAGCCTGTAACACAAGAATGACAGGGAGTAAACAGAAGAGAAATGTAGACTGGAAAGAAAACAAGAATGTGTGCTCGGTCTCCCAGTGAGTCACCCGGCTCCCAGCCGGCAGCTCGCCCATCCCCCACGCTCCTTCCTTCCAACTCCAACTAACTTACATTGAAAGATGCCAGGGCCTCAGAGACACTCTTCTCAATGAACTCATCAGTGATTCTTCGGGAAGGATGTTCATTAAACACAGAGTTCATTAGTGCGATCTTTGCAGCACTCCGCCGGGCTTCAGCTTTTGTGGGGCAAAACTAGTCAGGGGAGAAAGAGAAGAATATATGTGTGTGAGCAGTGGGAGGGAAACACTGGCATCGAAAACATTTGGACACTCTCTGGACAAATCAGTTTGTTCAACATACTCTCCAAAATTTTTATTGTAAAATAGTTGAGGCATTTGGAAACCTAATTTAGATCCAACATCCTGAAGTCATTAAGGAACTGGAAATGTCTGCAGCTCATACCAGCTTGAATGCAGAATGAGGAAGGCGCTGAAGTCAGCACATAACCACTGGATGTGGAAAATACTCCTGTTGGAACTGTCAACGAATTAATTATCAAAGCCAGATCCGGCCGGCCTCTAAGGCCTGGAGCTCGCTTCTTGCGCTGTGGACAGACAGGCCTTCGCATCGCTCTGACAGTGTAAGATTAGACAGGCTGCCTCTGAGGGCCTCAGAGGCAGAGGGCCTCGCAGAGGGCCGCAGCCTCTACCAGAGCACCCTCGGAGATTCCTGGGCTTCACTTTTACTATGAGAGGGCAAATTTCTCCAATAATGTAGTGAGTCAGGTGCTGTCCCTGAACAGTCTGAGGTCTGAAGAAGGAGTTATAGCCCGTCCCACGCCACCCCCAGTCAATGCAAGAGGAAAAAGGAAAACTGCAGGCGGAAGGCAAGACACATTTTAAAATTCATGTTTTGTTTTTCCATTGTACCCAACATAGGATCGGAACAGGTCTGATTTTCAGACGTCATAAAGCGTCCAACTTCAGACCCCAGGCACCTCTATTCCTCCACTGGCCACCGTCCCTGGCTGGCCCCGAGCTCCCCCCCTGCACATGGTCAGGCCTAGCGGGAGGAAAGTGCTGCTGAGGCGTTACCCAGGGTCTGCTCCCTAACCTGCCTGTGCCAGCAGCTCTCCGTTTCCTTTGCTGACACCTGAGTGAGAGGTGGAGCTTGGTACACTGACTTTCAGTCTTGCTTCTTCAGTTTTTCTGTTTCTACCCCACTCTGCTCATAGCCTACTCTGCTGCAAGCGCTGTGTCTGAAAAGCCATCTACGAAGGAAACTACCGGGAGGAATTCCACCTGCCAAAGTGGATATAATATAAAATAAAAATATGAACCAAAAGATGCCAGAACAGATGCCTTTACTCTTTAAGGAGGTAACAGAATGATCCAGTTATGAACATCGTCAAACAATCATCAAATCCTTAGTCAACAAGATAATTAAATGGGAGAAGGAAGGGAAGATCTTACTCTGTAGAAGAGAACGCATAAATGGAGTCATCCTGGGCTTAGCTATTCATTTCTTTGAAGTAACTGGAGTTCTCAGGGAAAAAATTTTAGTGACCTGTTTTGGAGTGAAGCTTCCTTGGGGTTATTCTGCTGTGTCAGAAGCGGAGCTGCAGGGGCACCGTGTGACACATTGATTAGGCGAGCTGGACACTGAGTTAGGGGCAAGGCTTTGAAATGGAACGAGGAAAATTTTAAATGACTGAATAAGAGGAGACACACACCATCTCATCGCTGCCTCCATGGGGCATGGTCCAGTAAGAGAGTGAAATCAGTTACATGTGTCGTGGTGAGAGAAGTGAGAGGGGAATTCAAGGTGTTACAGAAGCACTTAAGTGGCGGTTGTAACTTGGGGGTTATGCAAGCCATCGCTATGTAAACCAGAATGGCCGTGTCTGGGCTCTGAATTCCTGTTTAAAGTCTAAGTTGACTTCTAAAAGGCTACCTTCTGCAAGGGACGATGTCCACCTCTGATTATATTATTTACACTCGTCAAATTTCTCATTACCCTAGAATAGCAACCACTCTTCCCATCATCATTTAGTATGACAAGGCTTTTATATAAATGTAGAATCCAATACTACAAAAGACTGGAAATAATCTAACCTATCACCTTCAAATCACAGGAGAAACTGAGGCCCAGAAAAGTTTTCTGCATTGCCCTGCAGGCAGTGAGTGAAACGAGGATTTGCATCTCCCAACTCTTAGATGAATCTGATTTCTACAACACACAACATTTGATGTCTCAGAAAACTTAAACATTTTTCAGCTTTCTTCAGAACTGCCTAGGAAAAGGCACTGAGAGAACATTACCTCTATAACCTCAAAATGAGATGGCAGAAAGTTTCATCCGAAGGTGGCTTGGGAGCTGGTAATCTGATACATGACTGGGTATAGTCATATTCATAACTGCTCAAATTCAAAATGGGTGTGAGTTTTCGCAGGCTGAAAGAAGAGTATGCAGCACTGGGCACTGTGCCTCAGATGCTTCCCACAATGACTTGGTCCTCAAATAGGTGGCTTGAGAGAGACTGAATGGGCAAAGGGATGGAGACAGTCTTTCTTAGCACACTACAAAGTGTTCATCTTTGCTCCTGCTGCCCCACCACTCTTACCTGGAAACTCCCAAAGCAGCTTCCCCCAGGCAGAGTGACATAGCAGACGTAGGGAGGGCTGTTGGAGGGAACCATTTCATAAACTACGAGGGCCCCATTCTTCAGGTCAGCCCCACGGGACTGTTTCATCTGCCAGAATTCCTGAAGGGCCTCCACCACATTCACTACAAACGAGAAGTAGTCAAGGTTAGTGATGAGACGGCTCAGTACGAGTCTGTACTGAAGATACAGCACCGTGCCCTCCTTGGCTCCTGTGACCACTAGAAAGTCCTTAAGTGGATGAGCCTAGAGTGTGATTAAGGCCACTGGCCTAGGAAGACACCGTGTGCCAGTCCCCCCACCTCTGTGGTTCATATTGTGACCACTTCTGGACCCCAAAGGAGAGCGCCCTAAATATTAGAGGCCGCAAATATCAGTTTCCCTAGGTTTTAGGAGAATACCGCAAATATCAGTTTCCAAGGCTGGCAGATCAGTACCACTGCCTGATGTGGTGCAGGTGGATCACCCACAATAGTCAGCTTGCCTCGGCTAATAACCACCGCAGTAAAGTAAGCACTGACATTCAATGAGCACTCACTGGGTGTCGGGCCTTCTCTAAACTTTTTTTAAAGATGGATTTATTGATGCATACAGAACTGGGGTATAGGCCAGAGGTGCAGGGGCAGTGAGAGGATTCACCAGAGACAGAGCAGAGAAGCACACCGCTGAGGGGAGCAGCGCTGGGTCAGGAGAGGTCTGCCGCGCCGTGTGGTCGCCTCCGGGGCTGGGACTGAACTCGTGCTGAAGCGGCTGCCTCTGGCTTCATATGCTGTGCACCAGGAGGTGGGGGCGGGGGCCCAATCCCTAAACTCTTTACCCACTTTGATCACAAGCCTGTGAGATAAGCACTGGCATAATCCCCATTGCCAGGTGAGGGAAGTGAGGTGCATACAGGTTAAATTCCTCGCCCAAGGATGTAACAGGCAGAAAGCAGCAGAGCAAGCATCCGAACCCAGGCAGGCATGCTCTTGCCCACTCTGGACACTGCTATTCGGGGAGACTTGGCCCGACAGCCATCCCCGCGCCTGTGCTTCCGGGCACCAACCCGGAGCCACGTTCCTTTGCGTCCCGGAGCACCATGTGAAGACACAGGAGGAGGAGAAGGGCAGCGGGAGCGCACCCTTCCGCACGGCGTGAAGGGCTTGGGAGGAGCATACACTGAGAGGAACCCCACTCTCTCCCACTTCTTTATATCTTACCAGGTGCCTCAAGATTTCAAGCCCTGACTGCTCTTTAGGTGAGCCGTTTCTCCGGGCTGTTTACAACAGGAAACCTGAGGGATGAGGTGACGTCTGGGACCAAGACCCAGGCTGTTACCGCGCGCTGTGAAGTGGAAGGTTCCCCGGACCAGCTTCTCTCCTGTGAGGTCCTCGCTTCAGCCGAGCAAACACCTCGCTGTGAGCAACGCAGTCCTTTGTCTCGGGCCCAGAAGTCTCTTGACTTCTGCCAGCATCCATGAATCAGGAACCGACTATTGATTAGTTAAAATGGGAAAAGCCGGGCCTTCCTGGTGGCACAGCGGGTTAAAGCACTGCACTGAGAAGCTAAAGCCGCTTCCGCATGAGTTCGATTCCCGCCTGCCCCGGAGGTGACCACATGGCGCGGCAGACCTCTCCTGACTGCCCGCTGCTCCCCTCAGCAGTGGACCTCGTCGATCTGCCTGTTCTGCTCCCCACTCTGTCTCTGGTGAATCCTCTCACCCTCCGCATCTCTGGCCTGTACCCCAGTTCTGTATGAATAAATAAATAAATCTTTAAAAAAAAAATGGGAAAAGCCAAACTACACAGCCAACACGATACTTACTCCAGAACAGTTTTCCTCGTCCCAAAGCTGGGCTCATTCAATTCACGAATATACACTAAGTGCCTACTCTGTGCTTGGTTACCTGCTGGCGCCAGGCACAGCAGTGAGCAAAATCCTGTTCCCTTTCCTCAAGCGGCTAGAGTCTAACAAAGGAGAGGCGTTTTAACCAAATGGTCTCGAGCTGAAAAACTGCAAGTGTGGCAAGTATTAGAAAAGAGTAGTGCATGGTGGGAAATGAAGGCGCATCGAGCTAGTTACGGGGGTCAAAGAAAGCGCTCCTGACAAGCAGTGCACAAGTTGAGAGAACGGGGCTCCCAGAAGGTGGGCCGGGATGCTCCAGCAGAAGGAAGGTGTGCATAGGCCAGCGGGGCGGCAGGACCTCAGGCTCGGGACTGGAAAGGCAGTGGGGCGAGGGAAACGCAGGGTGACTGGAAAAGGCCAGGGGTCGGACCGAGCTGGGTCTCCCAGGCCACGGTGGAGAATTTATTGTCTTTATGCCACTGATGGGTCTCAGCGGAGGGGAACTGAGATCAGTTTGTCTTTGACAAGGGCACCTTTGACTCCAGGGCTCCAAGCATTTCAAATGTCTTTAGCTAAAGACATTTAACTCATGATAATAAATGATCACATGCATTCTCTGGTCCCTTCCCACATGACCACAACAAGGGCTCACGCTTCCTTCCTACCGGTTAGTACAGGTCTGCCTAGGAGAAGACACCAGATGGGATAGACACGCCAGGAATTACTGGCAAGAAGAAGGAGACAGGGGGGTGGGGGTGGTGCTGGAGATCTGACTCTGCTGAGGGGAGAGGGGAGGGAGGGGCGTGGGGGGGCCTGCTGCGCACCCCAGGAAGGTTTGGCCAGACCAGGGGGAAGTTCTGGTCCAGGAACCCCATCTCCCTTGGGGCTCCTCAGTCAGCAGCTCTGCTGGGCCCAGTCATTGGCTAGCAGCAGCCTGGAGATGGGTGGCCTCAGTGTCCATGTGGACCCCAAGGGGAGCTGGGGCGGCCAGTGTGCACCCCGTAGCTGGAGCGGCAGCGTCATGGCTGCCACATGTGCAGTAAACAAAAAACTGAACATTTACTGGGTGCACAGCTCTCGTCGAGGCACTGACGTGCAGAGAACTACCAGGCTTTCCTGCCCAGCCGGGTGTTCGAAATCCAGTGGCCGGTACTGACAGTTCTCTCACCTGCTCTGTACCTGAAGCACGCAGTCCCTGGGCCACCAGACTTTGAGAAGCAGTGTAACTTCTTTTCTAGCCTCCTATATTTAACTGACTTTTCAGAATCTTCGTTCCTCCCTTAAAAGACAGCATGAAAAAGAAACTCTCGTTCCCACCCTTAATTTTGGCAGGGGCTCTCCGAAGGTCACTGCTGCCCAGAAAGCTTAGCCACCTTTGTTCTTTCCATTGAGATCTTTTCAACCCGCGTTCCCTCTTTGAGACAATTTGGCACAATGGGCTGGGTGACAGCTCTCCTGACATGCAAACAACAGGGAGAATATGGAAGTAGAGGGAAGGGAGGAGGCCTGCGAGTGGGGAAGGGCCATGCAAGCGTGTGTGTCCTTTCTAGGTCCAGCTAAACCCCTCTTGGCACAGCGTGCGGACTGCTTTTCAGTGATCACTCAAAGCCGAAGGAAAGAGGGAGCCTCACTTCAGAAATGTGAGGATGAAGTGGGAAAATGAACACTGTGGTCAGGAAAAAAGAAGTAAGTTGTGATCTGCATTTGGAAATCTCATGGGCTGAATCAGTTTTAGAGCCAAAGGGACTTTTTTTTAAGAGCCCAGAGCGGGTTTAGAAGTCATCTAGTTCAGCTCGGGTGAAGGGAGGGCGAGTGACTGGCCTGTGGCCACGCCGTCTGACAGAGTCGGGCTTGAAGGGCGAGACCCGATGCCGGCGTCTTTTCCAATTTGGAAATTTTTTTTTTAATTTTTTTTTTTTTAGATTTATTTATTCATATAGAACTGTGGTACAGGCCAGAGATGCGGAGGGTGAGAGGATTCACCAGAGACGGAGCATAAGGCAAAACAGGCAGATCAATGAAGTACACTGCTGAGGGAAGCAGCGGGCGGGTCAGGAGAGGTCTGCCACGCCATGTGGTCACCTCCGGAGTAGGCGGGAATCGAACTCATGTGGAAGTGGCTTTGGCTTCTCAGTGCTGTGCTTTAACCCGCTGCACCACCAGGGAGGGCCAATTTGGAAATTTTAACCTGGGCTCAAGGTCCAGGTCATGGCTGAGTGTCGTGGGTTCACGACCCCTGTAAAACTGAGGGAAACTGCAGATGTGCTCATGAGCATTTGTGTCTGAAACCAGGGTCTCAGGGCTGACACAGGCCTGGGGACGGAGCAGTGAGGTGGGGAGGCCGACTTCCCGTGAGGACTGCCTTCGGGAAGTCACCCGCAGAACGCGGGGTTGAAAGGGACAAGAAAAACTAAGGTAACAGGAACATTTAGGCACTTCCACCACAATGTCAAATAACTACCAAAAAAGAATGATTTTATTTTTGCCCTTAGGAGATAAAATATTAGATAAATATCTAAGTGGAGTAACAGTAAAAACATTAAAACAAAACATGAAACTAAGTAAATATTTTCTATCATGAGGGTAAATAAAATTTTGTGGAGGAAGCATAAATAAATAGATAATAAATAGATAATGGAATTGGGAGGGGAGAAGGCTCTCTCTGATTCTACAAGATGGCAAGACCAGGCTGGCTTCACTTAATTTACATCGTAGTGGAAGAGGGGAAACTGATTAAAAATATTTACTGTGACATTGCCTATTTAAATCTATAGACAATACCACTGAATAACCTGTAGTGCACAGGCTCTTGGAGCAGGATTGCCAAGGGGCAGTGACTTTGGGGAGGCCTGGGATAGGCTGATTAATGGCCCCTGACAAGATGTCAGGTCCTCATCCTTGGAACCTGTGAATGTTACCTTATATGGTCAAGACTTTGTAGAAGTGATTAGGGGAAGGCTCTTGCGATGGGGAGGTTATCCCGGGGCCCTACATGCATTCAGTGTCCTGAGGGAAGCAGAGGGCGATGCCGAGAAGCCGAAGAGAAGGCCCCGTGACGGAGACAAACTGGTGGAATGCTGGCACCCAGGAATGCTGGCGCCCACCTGGAAGACGCCAGCAAACTGCAGGGAGGAAAAGGAACGATGAAACAGAAAAGGCTGCGCAAGTCGCATCTGTTCAGTGCAGGGAGCAGCCAGGCAGTAGCAGTATGTGACTGAAGGGAAACCAGTCACTGCAACAGGAGAGGAGAGATAGGTTTGAAGAGGGCGAGGCAGAGCTACAGAACCAGGAGAGTGGTTGGTCATCCCATCCTCGCGGAGTTTAAGGGCTGACCCGGTCGTATGCCAGGGGAAGGGCAGAGGGGACGGTGCCACACCAGTGCCCTCGGGCATTTTCAGAGGGTTTCTGAACATGTCACAATGGCGACCACTTGCGTCCCATGTTCTACAAGCTTTACATTCATTAACTCATTTCGTCCACACAAAACCATCAAAAAGTGACCAGGGTGGTGTGGGCCCTCCCTGGGGGCGCAGCGGGTTACAGCCCAGCACTAAGAAGCTAAAGCCACTTCCGCATGAGTTCGATCCCCGCCTGCCCCAGAGGTGACCACTCCAAGCATTTCAAATGTCTTTAGCTAAAGACATTTAACTCATGATAATAAATGATCACATGCATTCTCTGGTCCCTTCCCACATGACCACAAC
>NW_004567127.1:1432175-1435148 GCF_000260355.1 Condylura cristata | reverse complement strand
AAAAAAAAAAAAGTGAACGAAGCAAGGTACGGCCGCAGAGACAGAACCAGCCTCCAAGGCCAGCCCTCCTTCCATGGCCCGGCGGCCGCTGTGCTGACTGACCATCAGTCCTCACACATTCTCTGTCAGCTGGGCCGTGAGCTCCCTGAAGGCAGGGAATGCGGAGCTGCCTTGCTCACCACTGCATCTGGCGATCAGTAACTACCTGTTAACTGAACCAATAGAACAGATGAAGCCTAGAGAGATGAAGCAATCAATCCAGGATCACGGAGCCACGATTTGATAGGGCCAAGTTCTCTGGCTCCACATCCCATGTGCTATAAACTAAGATCCCACAGCCTACTGAGTTATATGTGTGTCTTGGGGAGGGAGGGAGGAGAAATGGGACAAGTGGGTGAAATATGTTATTTTGTATAAAAGTTCAAATTGTACATGAAGGAAGGTATAGCTAGGGGCTGTGACTGGAAAAGGTGAATTTGAACCCTCACGGAGGATGTGAACTAAAGCTGATTCAGAAAGGCCCTGCTGAGTCTGGGGCTGGTCAGGAAGAAGACCGGCGTAAATTCTCTTCAGGGGAATGGAGCCAGCTCCAAGCACCATGCCATCAGTCACAAGGATGTGTGGGTGCATGCCAGTGGCAGCTTTGCCCATTAATCGAAGCAGAATAAGTGATTCCATGTGGTAAAAGACTTCTGAGCCAAATCAACAGAGATTCCGCTCGCCTGAAACTGAACTATCTGCCAGACTTCCCAAAGTACTGGCTGGACACCCAGACTGGAAATGAGAAACTCAAGAATACAGAGGACGGTGGTGGGAGGCAGGGAGGCTGAGGGGAAATCACTGCAGACCCAAAGCCCTACTAACTTTGTCAGTCCCAAGCCCTTGTTCCTACATCCTTTTTATGGAAATGAGAGTTTTTATGGAAGGAGGGCTGGTCTTCTTCCTGACCAGCCCCAGACTCAGCAGGGCCTTTCTGAATCAGCTTTAGTTCACATCCTCCGTGAGGGTTCAATATAAGGCTCAGCTTAGAAGCCAACCCAGAGGCGCTCCGGTGACACAGACAAGTGAAAGGAGCCATTCCTCTACGATTTTCATAAACGCCTATGAGTTTCTAAGGCGGAGGCTCAGATTTAGGGTGCTCACTCTTGGCTGCTCCAACAGCTCAAGGCAAAGGCCTCCCTTGGTCTCAGTGTTAGCAAACCGGAAGCACTGCGGTCATGGACACCCTGTCATGAAGCCTGGCAGGTCTAGGAATTAAGCTAGAAAAACAACTCTGTTTCTGCATGATCTGAGTCATCTGCGTTTGGATTTCCAGTGCCCAGAAGAACAGCTCTCCCGTGGGGTCAGTTCAGAGAGCTGAACAAAAGAAACCTGGTGGAAGTGTAAGGTTGGGCACATATACCAAAGGGACAGGCAAAGTCTGTGGTCACAGGCATCTTTGGGTTAATACCATCAGGATTTAAGAGTTGGAGGATATGAAGCATGCTTCCCCCAAGGAAACAGGAGCCAATACGTTTGAGGCAACACTCATCAGTTTTCAAGTACCTATTATGTGTCAGGCACAATGTCATTTAACCCAAATCACAGCCTGTAAGGAAACTGACACTCACTCAGGTGAAGCCCCTGCCCCAGAGACAGGCAAGTGGCAGAGATTTATTCTGGAATTTAGTCCAGACTTCTAACTCCAAAGCTGGTGTGTACTCTTTCCACTGCATTTTTATCAGGGGGGTAGGGTGGGGGTCATTACTGTGTATAGAGAAACCTCTATGAATTTCGATTACTGTTAAGCCGGAAACTGTAACCTCCAAGCAGATCCTGACCAAGCAGTGAGAACTGGTGTCTCAGAAATTCTGGACTGTGAGTGGGACGACGTGCACATCTGAGGAGGTGTGAACCTGTTCCTCCCCAAAATGCACCATGCCTTGAACCAACATTGCCTCAAATTAATTAAATGGCTCAATACAAAGGAAACTACCACACCCTGCCATATATCACACATTCCTTCTTACACTATAAATCTGGAGCTTAGGCTCGGAAACCTCTGGCTGAACGAAACAAAGAAAGTCCTCACATCCCCCTTCGCAGAAATCCTGGAAATTAGGCATTTTTAAGATAAAGTTTTCTAATGGAAGTAGGGCTCTGCCTGGCTCATGTCCACATAATTGAACGCGGAGAGCCAAGCCTGGGATTTATCCGCCGTTCCTGGCAAGGGCCGGGGAAACAGAGCAGGCCCGCCTGAGAGGCCTGAGTGCCGAGGCTCCATCCTAAGGCAGACCCCACAGGGAGGCAGACGTCCCAGAAAGCTGGTGTGTGCTCAGCTGGTAGGGGTCAGGGTTTAACAGCCCGCTAATTCTGATTCGTGAAGGCACGACCTGACTCCCCAGCGAATCTGATGCTGGACTGAAATTTTTCAGTGTTCGATTATGGAACAAGGCAAACGGCAAAGTGAAAAAGGAGTAAATTAACGAGGGCCCAGGCGTTGCCAGGGCCGCAGAGGAAAGGCTGCCAGAGCGCGGAGGAGAAAGGTCTTGGACTCGAGCTGCGGGTAGGGTCCCACACAATGGGGACGCGTCCTCCGACGCGCGGAGGCGAAGGCAGGGAGCTGCAGAACTTCCCGGCCCGAAGAAGAGGCTGGGTCGAAAGAAGGGTACGTGTGAAAAGGGGTCCCTGGAGAAAAGAGTAGTAACGCGGTAGGGGGGCGGGTGGGAGGCTTCAACGCGAGGGTGAGTGTGCGTCGGTGCGTGCGCGCGCGCGTCTGTGCAGCCCAGAAGGAAACTCCCCAAAAGGAAATGCAGGGGAGCGAGGGCTGTGCGCCCGGAAAAGCGATCCCGAGCGCGGTGGGGGCGAGGCTCCCCGGCAGGAGGGGGTCCCGCCCGGGCCAGCCCCCCGGACTCACCTCGGCCGTAGCCCTGCGTGTGCTTGGCGAAGCTCCTCACCACGGCCTCCACCGCCTCCCGCAGCACCGCCGGGCTG
>NW_004567127.1:1421781-1431721 GCF_000260355.1 Condylura cristata | reverse complement strand
GGAGGCGGTGCTGAGCGACCAATTGCAAAGAAAACAGCGAGGTCTGGGGTAAGCGAGCAGATCGGCGGCGCGCCGGGGGTGTCGGTGGCGAGTACTAGGGAGCCTGCCGGACCCGGCGCCGGGAGGCGGCCCGTGGGCAAGTCTAGGGAGACTTGCAGACAACGGAGGACGCTTGGGCACTGTTCGTTCCGCCACTTCTTTTTCTAGATGTAGGTGAGGAACCTGCCTCAGAAGTGATGCGAGTGCCCGAGGTCACAGGCTGTTGGGGTGGGGCTAACGCACCGAGGGCAGTGACATTTAGTGAGCACACACAGCGGGTGTCAAAAACCATGCAGCGCGCTGCCTTGCTCAACAGTCGCAGCCACTCGCTGGGCTTTATTACAAGAAGGACTCGCTAGGTCGCCCAGAACAAACGGCGGGAGAGCGAAAGGGTGGGGGAGGGTGCAGCCATATTTTGATTTTTTCATTTGACCACACTGTTGGGAAATTTTCTGATTTCACCTTTACTAAATTGGGGGGATGGGAGTAAGAGTGGAGGGCTGCTCCCTCTGCCTCCCATTAGAGTAAAGATTGGAATATAAGCAGAAATCAGGTAACTTAGAGTTCAGGGGCCAGATTAAGACAGATACCCTTGTTCATGGGTCAGTTAGGTCTCTCTCTCCTTCTCTCCCCTAATCTTTCTGTCCAATCTGCAGTGGCTCAGAGATCAAACATGATGAAACAGTCCAAACTGGAGGAAAACTAAATTCATGTGATGAAAGTTAGGCACCCCACCCCCCTTCAAGGAACAGCTGTGAATGGTTTGAAGAAGGGACAGTTAATCTACTGGGCTATATCTGCTGCTGGTGGTGGACATCTCTGTAGGATCTTAAAGAATTTGAGGATGGACACAGGGGAGCCTAGGAGACATTAAAGGCCTTATAAAAGCTTCAGGACACAGGATACTTGCTCTCTCGGTCTCCTGGGAAGAAAGTGGCCGGTGGAAGAAAGTCCCTAAGTGTCCCCGAGGTCATTATAGCTGTAGTGAGCGTGACCCTCTCTCTCCATTCCTCATTGCCCACACTCCCAGGCAGAAGTGAAAAAACAGAGATTTCTGAACACATTTATTTGACGTCAGGTGGAGAGAAGAGTGATTTAGGGTCAATCCCCACTTCTACCTGTGGGGGTGTTCATAAGCTCAGACAGAATAGCAGCTTTAGAGCCCATGACCCACCCACTGGGAAAATGAGACAACCTGGTGTATTGAGGGAACAGGGTGGGAATAAGAAGCAAGGAGTTGGGAAGGAAAGCCGAGAGCAGGAAGGTAAGCTGCAGAACTGAGGCCGGGGTTTGCGGCAAGAAACCCCCATGAACAGTGAAGAGAGCCTGAAAAGTGGTTAGGGCTGGAAGCAGGGTGTGAACACGGGCCAGGCCTGGAGAGCAAAGCAAGACCTGCAGAGGTGCGTGGAATACTCACGAAAAGGGCCGTGTGCAAACTCATGAGAGGGCTGTGTTGCAGGGCACAAGTAGAAAGCAAGGAGGTTCACCTGCAGGACTGAGATTGGGGACTGCCCACAGGTAGGGGTCCCCACTGCAGCTGAACAAATGCAAGTGATTCTGGAACCCGTTGGGGCCCTAGCACAAGTGGCCCTGTGTGTGCCCTGCTCCGGGGTGCACAGGTAGTTCCCGTAGGCAGGTGAAGGGACCAGGGCATGACTGCCCTGCACCTCTGCCCAGCGAGCACTTACCCTTCCCTGCGCGAGAGAGTACTGTGCTTGTGGACACTTCCCCGCTGTGTGCAGCAAGCCCACAGCACATGCAAGAGAGCGCTGCGTCCACGGTGTGGGTGTGAACTGCTGCCCCGCCTGCCCCCGCCGCCTGGGCAGCCGGCCCTCTCAGCGGCCCGGCTCCCCGGGCCCGCCTAGACTCTGGAAGCCCCCCAGCAGGCGGATCTGCTCAGTCTGCATGGAGTGGCGTCTCACCAACTTGCGCTTGGTCCTGGGCGAGGCCGGGGCCCCGGCCTGCGGGGGGGCGGGCAGGGACGGCGCCCGACCCCCGGCCTGGGGGCGAATGTCGGGGATAGGCGGGTGGGGGCTGACGTTGAGCGGGGGCAGGAAGCCGGGCCGCGTCTGCGAGATGTGGTCCAGGAGCAGCGTCCCCGAGCCCCGCCGCTCCAGCAGCCCGGGACTCCGCCTCCGCCCGCTCAGCGGGGACACGGCCCCGGGCAGGCTCTCCTGGGATTGGCGCGGGGAGGAGACGGAGCCGGCGGGAGGGAGGGTCAGCGGGGAGGCGCTGTAGCGGCGGCGCTCCAGGGCCAGGCGGCTGCACTCGGGCGAGTCGGGGCAGAGCGTGCCGGGGCCGTCGAGCTCCACCGGCTCCATGCGGCTCAGTTTCTGCCTCAGCCCCGAGGGCGGCCCGGGCTCCTGCGCTTCGGGCGCGGTGTTGCGGCGCGACAGCGGACCCCCGCCCGCCACTCTCTCCGCCCACGGGGGCGGGTCCTCGGGGCCCTCCGTGCTGTGGCGGCGGGAGAGCCGCGGCCTGCCGCTCAGAGTCAGGCCGTTGAAGTCGGCGGTCAGGCGCTCCATCCCCAGCCTCCCTTCCGCGGGCGCGAGCGGCTGAGGAGGCGCGACCAGGCCCCAGGGTTCGGAGTTGAGCCGCTTGAGTGGTTTCGGGGGGTGGCGGGGTGGCTTGGGGAGCGGCTCGGAAGGGGAAGGGTCGTCGGGGGGCTTAGGGAGAGGGAATTCAAACACGTCCCTCTTCTCCTCTTCCTCCTGGGCGCGAGGGGATAGCAGCCCCTTTCCTCCTCCTCCCGCAGTCTGGAGTTGGATTTCCGAAGGCGACGTGCAGACGCCCGGGCTGGGCGGAACGGGCGCGGGGTCCTCCACCCCCGGGGACGGCGGGGAGTTGAGATACTGCCTGGTCTTCTTGGTGCCCGAGGGCGAGGTGTCGGTGGTGATGATGATGACCTCGGTGCCCTTGGCCTTACAGGCGTCCAGCAGGGTGGCCAGGGTCTCGCGGTCCCCGCGATCTAGGGCGTGTACCAGCGCCGAGGCGCCCGCGTGATCGCGAACCGAGGGGTCTGCGCCGTGCGCGAGGAGCAGCGAGGCCACGGCCGCGCCCCCACCCCCGGCGCAGGCGTGCATGAGTGCGGTGCGCCCCAGGCGGTCCGCGATGTTGGGGTCCGCGCCTTGCTCCAGGAGGTAGCGGACCATCCGCGCCTTGTTCTGGGGGTCGTCGTAGCGGGCTCGGCAGGCTGCCATTAGTGCCGTCTCCCCCTGGGCATCGCCCTCGTTCACGTAGGCACCCCCCTCCAGAAGCAAACGGGCCAAGCGGAGCTTACCCTGCCCCACGGCCCGGAGAAGAGCGTGGCCCTCCGTGTGCAGCATGGCTGGGGCGGGGGCGGAGGCAGCGACGAGCCGGGGCTGAGACCTGCCGAGGATGGCTAAGGGCGCGGGGGTGGTGGCTGGCGGGGGCCGGGGGGCTCAGGGGCGAAGCCAGTCCCTGCGAGAAAAAGAGAGATCTTATTGCCCGACTCGGGTGGAGACACGAGCCACGGAGGAAGGGCCCGGCGTGGGGCAGGGGAGGGCCCACTACGCGCCACACAGCCCCTCCTCTCACGCATGCCCCCCAGCGCATGCCTGAGGAGGTGGGAAGGGTGCACCCGCACCGAAGGAAGAGCGCGCGTGCAAATGCGTACGTGCACGCGCAGGGAGATCCGCACCCCCACCCTCACCCCACGGCTTATCAGACCTTTCCAGCATCCCCCTTTTCTTATCCGCACTTGGAATCCCCCTTTCTAGGATGCTGAACGCCACCCAGCCGCACACATGCACCAGACATTCACTCCCATTCCCATTCCGAACCTCTGTTAGGTTGCCACAGCCCCATAAATTGAATGGGGGGAGGGAAGCAGCCTGCGTTTGGGACCTAAAACGGGTGAGGGGAGAATGGGGGGTTTCTTTTGCCCCACTCTGTTCCCCATCACTCCTGCTCCTTCCCCTCCCCGGCTGTAAAATCGAAGAGATACCTGAATGTTCGCAGAATCTCCGCCGGGCCAGGACTGAGGCCGGGGCCACCGAGCAGTCCGGGTGGCGGAGTCGGGTTTCCGGGGGCCCACATGGCGGATGGGGGGGGGAGTGCGCACCAGGATTCCCTTGGTGTCAGTATCTGCGCCCGGGCACCGGATCCTGGTCCCTCCTCCCGGTGCGCCCCGGGCACAGCGCCGGCTCGGGAGGAGAGGAGCTAGGAGGTTGGGGTGGGGGGGCGGGGCGGAGCTCTGCTTGCTATTTATAGCCCAGTCTCTGCGGGTGGGGGCGTCAGGCACCAAACCGTTACCCCACCCATGCACACAAACCCTCAAAACCTAGAGGCTCCAATCCTGACTTCCCTTGCTTAGCGGATCTCCCCTGAGCCCCAACAAACCTAAGTGTTCCCGGGGAGCCGCCTCCGAGACCCAGACTGGGACCATCCCAGCTCTCCGCAGAGCTCCGGCAGATGCCTGTTCTTGGAGCTCGGTGTTCTCACGCGCGCCTGTGCGCCAGACCTGACCTGCCACCCGGGGCACATGGCACGCTGCAGAGGAGTGCAGAGAAACGAGTGGGGGCCACAGAGCGAGTCCGCACTGGGCAGAGAGGCGAGAGATCCGGCTGCCTTCTTACAGTGTAAATGTCGGCGCACATCCTCACTCCGCCTTCCCTGGGCGCTGCAGCACGGCCAGCCTGGACCTCAGCTCCCTGCACAGACCTCTTAGATAAGTATAAGAAGGCTGGACACCTGGGGTCATTTTTACATATAGCAAGGGGGCACTCCCAGACACCTCCCCACGTTCTTGGGAGGGGTATAGGGAAGTAGGAAAGGGGGCAGAGGGATGATGGCAAACACTGCACATCCCTTCTCGGTGCACCTCTTTACCCTCAGTTTTGCTCAGACCCATTTTTTCCCATCTTGCTGGAAGGAGACCGAATGGCCAGCTTCTCTCTCCCGGTCTGTGGCGATTGGTCTCTCTCACTGTCTGTCTCCGCTTATCCTTGCCACCTGCCCCGTCTCCATGGTTACCATAGCTTCCATGTGCATATTTTAGGAATGAGTTTGTGTCCAGCTGGAAGGCATCAGAGGAAGTGGGGGGATGAGGAAAAAATCCCAAAGGCCTGGGAAACTCACCTGGGGTTCTGAGATAACTCAGAGCCTGGAGGCCACCAGACACAAAATATAAAAAATCACGTCCCTGGGAAGGGCGAGAAAGATTTTCAGGGCAGCTCCCTATTTTTACCAGCTACCATTTATGTAGTGGACACCAACTCTACGAGGTACTTTATAGACATTACTGCCAATGACACTACTCTTCTTTGTATACATATATATTCCACACATTTTCCATACATTATCCCCAATGGCGCTAAAAAAACAGGAATTGTTATCCTCCCTGTTGCGGATGAGGACATGAGACTTGGTCGGGTTGAGTAAGGTTAAGCGCTTCTCCAGGGCCTCCCTGTTCTTTCCGGCCTGCGCCGAGGCCTGGGCACTGCAGCTACACGCCAGCGCTTTCCCTCCTCTGGGACATTCTTTTTAACTGATTTCTGGATTTTTTCTCAACTCTTCCGGGTATTTCTGTTTTCGGTGAAAGCCTCCTCCCCCCTCCCCCGCCCCCTCCCCGTCTCCTCCCTCCACCCAGGCCGGCGGGGCTGGAAAGCAGCGGGGAGGCCCGAAACGCTGGGCGCTGGCCTGCCTCCCACCTCGGCTTCTGATTCCCAATCCGCCCATCTCTTCACACACGCGGTAGCAGCCTCAGGGGTGAAACAGGAAAAGAAGAGCATCCTGGGTGGCTGGAGGGAAGCAGGGGACGGCGAAGGAGATGCCGGGGCGGTGGGAGGGCGCAGACTGGGTGCCAGTCACAGAGACGACCCGGAAAGAGCAGGCTGGTCGGGCGCATTTCTTGGTGGGCGCCCTCAGCAGAGCCCCCGCTGACATTAGGCTCCTTCTGCGACCCCTCGCCGGCCCTGTCCAGCCCGGGCTCCTCCGTGGGAGACCGGGCCACGACAGAGCCGGGCTCGCTCTGCTGCCCCGCGGCCCTCGGTGCCGGGCTCCCCAGCCTGGGTTCCGGGGGACTCGCGGCCTCCCGGGGCTCCGGTACCCGGCTTCGAGGGGGCGGACCCGTCTCCCACGTCCCTAGATTGGCCGGAGAACGCACCAATGGGGAGCCCCGGGAGGCGGACCCTGGACGCCACCATCTTGGGGAAGGCCGGCGGGTTCCCCGGCCGCGGCGCGGGCTCTGCGTGGGGGCCCCGGTAGCAGGTAAGGCTCGATCGGCGGCCCCGACCTCGTCCCGTACTCCCCAAACCGGCTCCCCGGGGCGAACGGCGAGGTCGGCAGCAGCGCTCCCGGCCGCCGGCTGGGTCAGCCCCTTCCGCCTCCTGCCCGCGGGTGCCGGAGGCGCCCGGCGCTGGACGGAGCGGGAGCGAGCCCGGGGCTTGCTTGTGGCACGGGGCAGAGAGGTGGAAGCCGAGAGTAAGACTCACGTGTGCACCTCTGACTGCTGCTGTGGCATCAACATCTTCCGAATCTAAGAGCCTGTCAGGGCCAGGGGAAAGAAATACTCCGTCCTACCTGGAGGGTCGGGGGGTCGGGGGGTGGGGCGCTTCCTTGCAGAAGTGATTCCCAGTCCGGCGAGAGCATTGGCTGCACCTCCCTCGGGCCACTTATTGCTCAGTCCTGACCGTTCCCATACGAGAACGTGAGGTTTTGTAGGGCAGATTCCAGTACTTAATACACAGTGTCTGCTAAAGGTTAATTGAATGGAGTTGATTGGGAAGGCACAATATAAGCCAATGTAGTCAGGGAACAATGAATAAAATACCACCCCGTCTATAATTAAGATGTCTTGAATTAGCAGTTCATCATATAATTGCCGCCGTGGTCCGGAGAAGGGAGGATGCTGGAGGACTGGAAGGGCGAGGGAGGAGGTTTTATGAATCACCAGGTCCAGGCTCGGAAGAGCCCTTAGAAATTATGTATCTGTCCAGCAGATACAAACTGTGCACCTCCTGTCAGCCAGACACATGCTGGTCCTGGGGCCACAGTGAACCCTCTTCTCCAGACATGCATCCTTCCTCAGGTAAACCAGAGTCAGTAACATATTTAAACCACTTTACTAAGAGAATTCCTTACTTCACTTTGCCAGTTCTTTCAGTTTTGGTTCTGTATTCTGCAGTCAATAGCCAGAAAGTATTCTAAAAAAGCAACGTATTCTGTACTTCCACAGAGAGAAAGCTGCCCACTGGTAGCATTCTAAAACACAAAGTCATCTCTTCTGTTCTCTGGTTACAGAAATAGTATACATTTATTCTAGAATATTCAGAAACATAAATATGTACATTAAAGTACCCACGACTTCATGGCCACAATTTAGTGGCAACTATTACTATTATTTTGAGTTCAACATGTAGCCTTTCAGTTTTTTCTTCACGTGTACATGTATATACACATCATGTGTGCAGGTATATGTAATAACCGTAAATAGGGCCATGCAATGTGTACAATGTTTTATCATGTCCTTCCACTTTATATTGGGATTATTTCTTTGCCTTTAAATATGACTTGAAGAAGTTGACTCTGAGTCCAGAGTTGAGATATGTGGAACAACCAGAAACTCTGTGAAGGCTACTAAGCTGTTCCCAGTTGTGTCTAGGCCTAAAGATGTCCAGTGTCATGCACCTAAGAACAGAGCCATTAGCTTGCTTTGTTAAGAGAGTCTTAGAGAAAACTGGGAAGCTGCCTGGTCTGCAGGCCCAAGAGACCTCTGTTGGGTACATTTCTTCAAGGTGCAACCAGAGGTCCCCAGCCCAAGACCCAGACCTCCTACAGCTCCTCTGGTGGACAGAGATGCGGCCAGGCTCAAGTTCTTCACGGGCCAGGTGACAGGGCTGGGGCTTTACCAGCCGGCCAGACCAACTAGGGACAGTGGCCACCGAGGCCCCAGTGCCTCCGGCCCAGCTTGGGACAGTGGACACCTATGTGTGTGCCTGCCAAGGTCTAGTCCTAATCAGAGCAGGATCTTGAACTCCAGTGCGATTGTAGGTCCTGCAGGAGGGAATCCAGTCGATATCAAGAATGGCTTGAGCCCTGGTCTCCTTTTCCCTCAGCCCACATCTGCTTTAGGGACACCCCCGGCTCAGGACTTGAAATAGCGTCTCTACACTGGTAATGTCACTAGACTGTAAACTCCATTTAAATTCTGTGGGTACAGAAGCTTTTGGTTTTGTTCACTGCTGTACCCCAAGTATGTAGAACAGTACCTGACACATAGTAAACACCCCATAAGTTGTTGTTGAATGAATTACAGTGACTTTATTTATTGTTATCTCATTTTACAGGTGAGCAAACAGGTTTAGAAATATTAAATTGCTGAAATTTATGGAGCTAGGAAATAGGATCCAAATCCACGTTCTAACCATCGCCCTTTCATGGATTGCGCACTTTAGATGTCACCTGGTTGTTTCACTAAATACGTTTCTGTATGTTTTGCTGAAACCTACTGCTTAGTAACTTCTACCAAAGTACACAGGTTTGCATAATTGGGAATATGAGATTTTGTGTTTTGGGGGGAAAGAGGGTGCAGCAAGGGTTAATGTTTAGGAGGAGCAGCTGGGACCAGATTATGGGAGATCATAAATGTCTTCAAGAATTTAGATCCAATCACAGCCTTAAACAGAAATGACTGACTGTAGATTCCTGAGCTGAGTCGGGTAGAGATGGAGGGTGTACATTTTCTCAAACACCAGTTTATTGCCTGGATTAAATAAAAATCTTAGTTCCTTTCACCTGTGGCCCTTGGGGCTCCCTTGGAAGTCTGAATCAAAAGGACCCTTAATAGTTATATATCGGCATTGGGTCATTTGTTGTAACAAAGGCACTAGGGATATATGTGTCAATGGAGTTAGGTGCATTTAACTTCAAAGCTTCTGGTCTTTCTTGACTCCTTGATGCTCTGTAACAATTATCCTCACTGCTGCTACAACTGTATCAAGTGGAAAGATAACTGAGCCAGCTCATTCTCCCTGTCCTCTGGAGCGCCTGAGAGTCGAGTTCTTACCGGTGAGACATCCTCTGTGTTCTTTCACTTTTCTACCTGCTCTACATTATTAATCTCACCTATTTCTGTATTTTTTAGATTTTAAATTAATATTTCTCCCTTATTACAAAAGCAGTGTAGGAAAAAAAAAACAACAAAACTTAAAACACGCGTAACCAAACAGCAACAAACAAAATCCATTCCTCAAACTAACCCCATGATAATTTTTGGTATGTGTCCTTCAAGGTCAACTGTTTTATTCTTATATATGTGTGTATGGCCAAATAGATTGCTTTGTACGTATTTTTAAGTCTTGCCACCATTAATGTTTTGTGGACTGGACTGCATATATGTCTTACTAAGGGTATTTGCTGGTTATTGGTTGAAGAACAAATAATCAAAATGAACTGAACTGCAAAGTGACACCTCTTAGTAAAGATGTTTAAATAGAAGCTGGACAGGAATCTACTAAACCTGGTTTATTGAAGGCAATTCCTAGAGTCGAAGAGTCACTGTGATTCCCACTATCTAGCATTGAGCCTCACACATATATAGTAGGTGCTCAATAAATATTTGTTGAATGAATGAATCCACAAGTTCTGAACACTTCTCCAAACTTGAGACCTTGTGATTCGTCAAGACTCCCCTCCCATCCCAGCCCTCCTGGCTTCCTCCCTTTTCAGGATTGGGGGAGCAATGATAAGGTAAGTGACTAACTGTAGAGTTCTTAATTATTTTGCTCTTAATGTTCCCTAACCAACACGTTGGTATTACCTTTAATGTCAAGTGAAGAAAATGGCACTTTATCTCTGATCCTCCCCCTAAACCCGTAGAGCCCATCTAACCCGGAGCAAAATACCAGACAGACTCCAGGAAAGGAGCGTCCTACTGTGC
>NW_004567127.1:1396411-1421140 GCF_000260355.1 Condylura cristata | reverse complement strand
AGGGTGTCATGTGCATCCTTATGTTGGGGTATCAATATATTTAGGATGATAAAGAGTGTTATGCAATCCCAACTAAAAGCCCTAGAAATTTCAGTTCGTTACAAAAAAATGTTTTTTGAGTTAATGATTCAGGAAGCAAGCTCAGATCACCGAGTATGAAGGTGATGGGGGCCTGTTCCGGCTGGGGAGGGGTCAGACCCCGCCCCATGCTGGAGAATACAAGTGGGGGGAGGCAGCTACATCTGTGACACCTCTGTAGCCTTTTACAAAAACTCGAAAGAGAAGGTGAATAATACATTTTATTTTTTTTTAAAACAGTTTGGGATTTACAGAAAAACTAAGCCTTATGCTAAGTGAGGTAAGTCAGAAGGGGAAAAATCCTGCATGATTTCACTCATGTAGAAAACAGAAACCAAACAAATGAACAGACAAAACAAACAAACACAATCTCTTAGATTCTTTTATTTTTAAAGATTTATTTATTTGTGCATACAGAACTGGGGTACAGGCCAGAGGCTCAGGGGCGGTGAGAGGCTTCACCAGAGACAGAGTGGGGAACAGAACAGGCAGATCGACGAAGTACACTGCTGAGGGGAGCAGCGGGCGGGTCAGGAGAGGTCTGCCACGCCATGTGGTCACCTCCGGGGCAGGCGGGAATCGAACTCATGAGGAAGCGGCGTTAGATTCTCAGTGCTATGCTTTAACCCGCTGTGCCACCAGGGAGGGCCAGATTCTTTTATTTTTAAAGATTTATTTATTTGTGCATACAGAACTGGGGTGCAGGCCAGAGGCTCAGGGGCGGCGAGAGGCTTCACCAGAGACAGAGTGGGGAGCAGGACAGGCAGAGTGACCAAGCGCACTGTGAGGGGAGCAGTGGGGAGACAGGAGAGGTCTGCTGCGTCCTGGGGGTCGGCTGGAGGGGAGTGGAAAGGCGACCTCACACTGAAGTGGCTTCGGCCAGCAGGGCTGCGCTTTAACCTGCTGCTGCACCAGGGAGGGCCCCTGTCCCTTTGATTCTAACGACAGGAGGGTGGTGACCCAAGGAGAAGGGGAAGGGGGTGCGGGGCAGGGAGATGGAAACCAGGGCTCTGGCGGAGGGTGTGAGGTGATGCTCCTGGTGATGTTCACCAGCCAGTGGGAAGTTTACACGGTGCCTAAAGCAGTGATGGCTCAATTAAAATTGTAGCGCTGAGACTTCCCACAAGTGCTGGCGGTTTCCTGTTAACAGATTAGCCAGTGCATCTGTCACGGCCAGTGAACCAGCACTGACACGTCAGCGATGCCGGGGCCTGCGCTGGACGCCGTCCTGTGTTTTGCCTGTTCTCTTGCTGTCCCAGGCCCATCAGACATCACACGTTACCTCTAGTGCCATGGCCCTGAGGTGCGTGTCTGTGTGCACACACGAGTCCAGGCACACACGTGTCCGGAAACACATCCCCGCACAGCTGCACCTACACAGACACGCCATGAAGCATGCGTATCCGAATGCTAGTAGTAGCCCTCGCTGCATGGCTGTCATGAAATAAAAATTAATTTTCTGCCTACATCTTTGTGTCCCCACGTTTTCTAGAGTACATGTGCATTTCTTCTGCAACCAGGAAGCCAGAGGGCGCTGCTGCGTTATTCTCACAGCTCTGCCAGCAGCCGCCCTGTTCTGTTTGACAATGGCCTTGGCCTTCCTGGCTCCACGACCTTGACAGTCTAGAAGAGACCAAGCCAGAGTATGGTAGGATGCTCCTCCGAGAGTTGTCTCCTGATTGCAGGGGCTGGATGGGTTTGGGCAGGGGGATCACAGAGAAGTGCCGTTTCCTTCACTTTGTGTTAAGGTGACACTAACATGGCGCAGCTTCAACAGCTGACCCGACCTTGAAGCTGACCGGGCGGCTGCCGCAGCTTGTCCTCTGGAAATGTGCTCCCTCCTCCTCCAGCAGTGCAGCTGACACTCTCCCCTGCACAGGCCCCCCTCGAGTGGGGTGTCACACTACATAGCTCACCTGGAGTTCTGCATGCGAGGCCTGTCTTCCCCACCGTGGACTAATGTAATTGATCATTATGTCAGATCAATTGTCATTATGTCATGCTCGCTTCAGGGCTGCAGCCCAGTGCTGCTTTATTTCTAGCTTCTCCCCGCTTCCACCCTGGGGTGTGCACCGACGCCCTTGGGCATGGCCCCGCCAGGGCACTGTGTTGGGCGCTTCTGCACTTTGTAGCAGCACCAGCTGCTCCAGCCTCACCTGTGTGCTTCCTGCCCCAGGCCCAGGTAGAAGCCCCTGTTTCTCCAGGCCTCCCTGGTTTCTTTTATTGAAACCAAAATCAGGGTGTCATGTGCATCCTTATGTTGGGGTATCATTTCTTCCCCGTTTCATTTTTACTGGTGACTGCACCTCCTATCTGAGCTGTCCCACACCTTAAGGTTGATAGCAATGGACAGTTGATTTCATACAAGGCAGAACTCCTAGTCATCAGAGTTGAGCAGAGTGGCGTGTAGAACTGGGGGAGCGCGGGCAGTCTCTCTTCAGGGCAATGCCAGGACAGTGCCCCCAAAGGCTGAAACCAGCCTCGTAGTCAGTGGGCTCCTGCCGCGCGGGAGGCCGGGACCAGGGAACTCGAGGGGCACCACGTGGTATTTAAAAAGCTCAATCTGATGGTGGTGGTTCCCCCTTTCCTTTAGTAGGTGCTTAATTAATAAATGTTTTGCCGAAATGTGTTGTGCTGACTGGGCCTGACTGGGCTTGGAAATCCAGAGAGACAAAGCTCAAAGGTCATCTAGAGCTGTGCAGCTGCTGAGAAAGCTCAGCTTACCCGAGTGCAGGGAAAGTGCCCCAGCCTGATCACTTCCTCCTTTGTGCTACTGATGCATTTGTTGCAGTGCTCTGGCCTGTTGGAACAGCCTCTGACTTTCTATTTCCCCGAAATACCCTGCCTGGCACTCCGCCTTCCCAGACAGGCTTTGCTGGATTAAAGGGGGTTTCCAGGTCCCGGAGAGAAAAGATTGTCTGCCCCCCCCCACCCACCCCGGGCTTCCTGTCCAGCTCACCGGCCTTTTTTGGTTTGTTTTTGTCTTGGTCAGGTTTTCCGTGCTGGAGCCTTGAATCCCACGCCCACTCCACCATGGCCAGCCGGGGCGGGGGCCGGGGTCGCGGCCGGGGCCAGCTGACCTTCAACATGGAGGCGGTGGGCATTGCGAAGGGGGATGCTGTGCCCCCCCCAACCCTGCAGCCTTCTCCTCTCTTCCCGGTGAGTGTTCGCCTGCCGTCGGGTGGAGAGCCTGGAGAGCCGTGCCCCTGGCGCGTGTGACCCCAGACTCTCCGGGCGGCAGGACACGGCCCTCACCTTGCCTGCCTCTCTGCGCCGGTCCCCCGGACGCCTGGAAGGCGACAGAGCGTCCACCCAGTGTTCGCCCTTGTTTTCCATCGGCCCCACTCGGCCTGGGCAGTGGGCTGAATGGGGGAGAGGCCTCCTGGACTTGCCCTCCAGCGGCTTCTCCCTGAACTGACCCCACCCTGCCTCCTTAGCCCCTGGAGTTCCGCCCAGTGCCTCTGCCCTCCGGGGAGGAGGGGGAGTACGTCCTGGCCCTGAAGCAGGAGCTGCGGGGAGCCATGAGGCAGCTCCCGTACTTCATCCGGCCGGCTGTCCCCAGGAGAGGTCAGTGACAGCTGGGTAAGGCCCCTGAGCAGCCCCTGGGCCAGCCCCCTGGGGGTTCCTGGTAACCACAGTGGCCACTGTTTTGAGTCTCAAACTAGCCTTGGTAGGTGGAAGATTAAGACGTCCACTTCCCATGTACACATGTGGATGTGGTCAGGATTTTAACTGAATTACAGGCACCAGCCAATCAGGAACAAGCCCCCCTTGGTCAGTGGGTCTGGGAGAAGTTGGGGAGACAGGAGAAGGGGGTGCTCCCAGAAGGCGTGGGGAGTGCCCCTCCCTCACGGGATACAGGTTTTCAGTTCCCTGCCAGCTGGTGTCTTCCTGCTGAAGCTGGGGAGGCAGTGCTGAGACTCAGCTCCCCCCTCCCCCCCCCAAGGGAGGGTGTGGCCCAGTGGCACCCTGGACCGGGCAAAGGCCAGAGTGGAACCAGCTCCCTGCCCTAGAAGTTTCCTCAGCACCCCTTTCTTTCCAGAACTGCCAAGGCTTTGGGCTGGGGTTTACAAACATTGGCATTTGGGGTGACAAAGGGACAGTTTAGAAGATGTTGAAAGGTCCCCTGCAGCCCACCCCGGGCTCTGGGCTGGGGGAGGGAGCACAGAGGGCTGAGACTGGAGGACTGCGCCCTTAGGGTGAAATTTGACCTTTGACTTCTGACCTGCAGATGTGGAGCGTTACTCAGACAAGTACCAGATGTCGGGGCCAATTGACAACGCCATTGACTGGAACCCTGGTAAGGAAGGCCCCTTTCCCTGAAAGGGGGGGAGGCTCCAAGTCACAGCCACCAGCTATGACTCCCGGTGCCCCTCCAGGCCACCTCCCTCCCCACCCTGCCTCTGTTGAGTACCTTTAAATTAGAGCCTTAGATGTGCCAGAAGCTCTCTGCAGACTATCTCAGAAGCTGCCTCCCCACTGCCCTGGGGGCAGCTAAGCCAGGACTGTCCTAAGCAACTGTATGCAGGCTGCAGGCGGTTCCTTCTCACTGTCAGTCGGCCTCCCCTCTCCTCCCCTTTGAACAGTCCTTCCTGCGGCCAGGCCCAGCGCTCTACCACTGAGCTCTAGCCCTCCCTGGTGGTGCAGGGGTCAGATCCCAGCCAGAGAGTGGCCCCGGGGCACAGCAGACCACTCCTGCCTCCCCATACTCCCCCCAGCAGTGTGTTTCAGTGGAGAGCTGCTCCCCACTGTCTCTGGTGAATCCCCTCACCCTCTGAACTCTCGCTTGCACCCAGGCTCTTGTGTGCATGAATGGATAAAAATAAAGGCTTAAAAAAAAGTCCTTCCTGAGACCCCAGGTGATCCACTGACTCATTTCCATTCTTCCCAGACTGGCGACGTCTGCCCCGGGAGCTAAAGATCCGAGTGCGGAAGTTACAGAAGGAGCGTGAGTGTATTTGGAAAAAGAGAGAGAAGAAAGCTTTCCTCCATCAGTGGAAGGGCCAGGGTGGGCGTGGCTGCAGGCGCCTGTCCCACCCTGGCCCTGTCTGTTGCTGGACTCCCCGGTGGCCACAAGAGGGCGGCAGAGTACACGGCCTCCAGGAGCGGGTGGCCCGCGTGGGGCGTTTGCTCAGCTTGTCAACTTTTTTTAAAAGATTTTTTTATGTTTGCATACAAGAACTGTATGCATACAAGGGGGGAGGCTGGCGAGAAAATTAACCAGAGACAGAGCAGGGAGCAAAACAGCTAGATCCACTGAAATCCACTGCTGAGGGGAGCAGCGGGGAGCAGAAGAATCTGTTGAGCCCTGGTGGTCACTCCCTGGCCCCGGGGCTGCAGGTAGCTTCATGGTGGTGTGCTTGAATCTCTTGCGCCACCAGGGAGCCCTCCTACTGTTCACCTTTTGATCCCATCCCCAGGAACCACCATTCTGCTCCCTAAGAGGCCCCCAAAGGTGACAGGAGATAAAGAAGAAACAATCCAGAAACTGGAGGTGAGGAGGACGTGGAGGCCACCTGTGTCCCAGCGCTGGTCCCTCCCCCTTGTTGCCGGGCCTCAGCTTGCCCCCTCTGTGCTGAGTCTCCCTGTTCATCTCCACATAAGACCCTGGAGAAGAAGGAGGAAGAAGTGACTTCAGAGGAAGATGAGGAGAAGGAAGGGGAAGAGGAGGAGGAGAAGGAGGAGGAGGAAGAGGAGGAGTATGACGAAGAAGAGCACGAGGAGGTGAGGGGCCTCCTTTCCCCTCAGTCCCCCCCAGCCCCGGGACCCATGTCCTCACGGGTGCTCTGTGCAGAGGGCTGGAGCCCAAAGAAGATGCTGCCCCCAAAGGGTAGGGCCTTTCCTGGCCTATGGGCCCGGTGCTTCGCTTCTCGGAGCCAGCTGGGCCTGGAGTTGGGCGACTGGGGGGGAAGGGGCCCGGGACGCAGGCCGCCGGGAAGTGCCGAGTGCGCTGGACTTCTGTTTGTATAATCTCTATTTCAGGAAACTGATTATATCATGTCGTATTTTGATAACGGAGAGGACTTTGGCGGTGACAGCGATGACAACATGGATGAGGCTATATACTGAAGATGGACCCTCAGCTACACCCTGGAGTTTGGTCTCTCGGTCTAAGGCACACAGCATGACTGTCCCCACAGTGGCCTTTGCGGACAAGCAAGTTTGCTCAGAGTCCGTAGCCCGTTTGGTCCCTGGAGAGGGCCGTGGAGACCGGCGACAGAGCTTTTCTGCCTCCTGCCCCTCGACCCCTCAACCACCTCTGATATCTTGGGGAAAGAGCAAAGGACCAACGTCTTACTGATGAGAAAAGGAGAAAGGAAAGTGAAAAGGGACTGCAGCGTCAGCACGGAAACAGCCGCGCACAGACCTGCCCGTGTTTACAGCGCTCCGCGAGATAATGGGGGGTGAAAGCAGCTCGGAGAAGTAAAAGCAGTTTTATTTTTTTTAATAAAATATTTTCATCTGTCTCTGTCCAGGGTAAGGCCTGGCCAGAGTGGGCCCAGCAGGAGGGGCGGCTGGCTGAGCCGTGTCTGCCTGTGCCCTGTCAGAGCCGATCTGGCCCCGCGGGGGGCCCTGGGCTCTGCCTCGGCGGCTGCCACTGAGTAGTGGGAACAGCCCGCAGCCTGAGGCCAGCTGGCTGCCAGCTCTGTCCTTAGCCACAGGGCACCATTATCTTAGCTCACAGCCCCGCCTTTCCCACACCTGACCTTGGTCTTGTGCTTGTTGACAAGGAAGGTTGCAGCTATTTTGTGGGGAGACTAGAAAGCCAGGTGCCAGCTAGAGAGGAGCTCCTGAGACCCTTCAGAACGCCCACCCACTGGCAGACCTGCGGCCAGGTCGAAAGCCAGTGTTTGCAGAGTGCCCTCGAGGGCCTCCTCCCCCCAGCTGCTGCGTGGCTGAGGGCAGTTTCCCTTTTGGTTCTTTTGTGGAACTTCATTTAGCCTTGCTCATCCCTGCCGGGCACAGGAGAGTTGGGGTTGGGTGCTGCTTGGGGGGGGGTAAGGGGGGGAGGGAGTGACTTAGGGACACCACAGCTGGGGAGATGCTCGCCCACACAGTGCTGGGTGAGGTCACTTCCCGGGGCTCTGATTGGCGCCTGAGGGAGCCCGCAAGGAGCCGATTGGCTCCAGCCTCTTGGCATGCAGCAGCCACGGGCCAGCCTCGTGTCCAGGCGGGGGCTGAGTCTCAGCAGACACAGATAGCAGGATGCTGCCATAGCGACCCCACAAACATATGGGAACTGAAGAGATGAGAAGCAGGAGAACCTTGGGCAGAATCCCCAGCCACATCCAGGCAGGTCGCCTGGGTTTCTTCAGCATCAAATGGCAGAGACCAGCACGACTGTGTCAGGCACTTCTGAGGCTTTCGTGGAGTGAACAGGGGTGGTGGTACCACTGAAGGAAATCATCTTAAAAGCCTGGCTCATGGTAGCAGTCGTTAAGGTAGAAGTAGTCAAGAGAACAGAAAAGGAAACAGAAACAGAACATTCCAGAATTATTGAGCAATTTGCGATGATGAATGTGTTTCCTTTTCTCAGTTGTGTGTATATGGCGGGCTGGGCGAGGCACTGTCCATGGGGTTTCCCTTAGTCACACTCTAGCCTGTGAGTGAACTGGGGAGAAGTCAGCAAGAAATAAAAAGACTCGGACACTGCTTTTGCATTCCTTCCCGTGGACACACACACCAGTTCCAACCTGCTCAGCTCTATCTGTCTCTGCTGGGGTCACAGCTAACCCCCTAAATCCCACTTGATGCCAGGGAATCTCAAAGTGTGAGAATAAAGAAGATTCTAGGGCCTTCCTGGCACTGGGGTGGAGTCTCAGCACTATGAAGCTGTCCGCGGCTGCTGTAGCTCAAGTTCAAGCCCCAGCCAGGGAGTGACCCACAGCACACAGCCGGCTCTCCTGTCTCCCTGCTGTCCCCTCAGCAGTGGGTTTCAGTCAATCTACCTGTTCTGTTCTCTGCTCCCCACTCTGTCTCTGGCGAATCCTCTCACCCCAGCACCTCTGGCCTGTACCCCAGTTCTGTATGCATAAAAAAAAAATCTTATAAAAAAAAAGCAAGAAGATTCTAGACAAAAGACAGTAAGGAGTTGGAGGACTGGGACACCCTGCCCCACCTCTGCACAGACCCAGTCTTCTCCCATGAAGTGGGAGAAAGGAGGACACAGGTCACAGTGACCCCGGGGGTCAGTTATCCTGTGCTCAAAGGCACAGTGTCAGAAACTCAGACCGTTCTAAATTCTTCCCGTCTGGCCTCCTGCCCCTCCTGGCAGGTAACCTTGTTCTGCAAAGTCAGAGACACGGGACTCAGCTGTTCAGGCCCGGCGTGCGCTGGAGGTTGCCTCTGACCTCTCCCCCACTTTCCAGACGTTCTGCCAGGCAGGCTGAGGGCTGGGACCGAAGGCCAGTACCCAGAGCCGGGGTCCTACGTGGAGGACCCCCGACAGGTGAGAGGTTGCAACATTCAGAGAGCAACCTGAGTGTGCCTCGGCCTGGTCCCAGGTGCCTGCTGGGCCGCTCCTGTGGGCCCACAGCCTGGACTACGGCCGCAGTGTAGGCCCCCAAGGGTCACACCCTGGCCAGGCTGGGTTCTAGCCCTAGCTGCCAGGTCCTGCCTAGGGCAGGAAGCTTGGGGAGGGGCCTGTGGACCTCAGCACAAGGACTCAGGTGGTCTGAAGAAGGGCTGGAAGCACCAGGGATGTGCCCTACGGGCAAGGCAGTGGGAGAGGCCAGTGGCCGGAGGGCTGGGGCCAGCCCAGAGGAGGGCTGGGGCGGCCCACGCATTGCCCAGAGCTGGGTGAGGGCGACCACTGTTTTCCTCTGTCACTCGCATTACTGTTGTGCCTGGAAAGGGGGGAACCCACCTCCCGGCTCCTCGCACGCACGGCGGCGGCTGCTTGCATGGATGGGTGGAGCTCCAGGCCCAGGGCCCAGGGATGAGTGTTCTCCCCGGGGGTAGGGGCTGCACTGGTCACCGCCCTGCCCACCACTCTGCAGCTCTGCCCTTGAGAGGTGCCCCGGTGGTGTCCGAGGCGCCGTCCTCGCCTGTGAAATGAGATGGGGACACAGCCATGAGGAGCCTGGCCCACCTGCTGGCCCACCGGCAGGAGTCCACAGGGTTCTGGGAGCAAAGGTCAGACAGTGTCCAGCTTTTGCTGAGCTTGCTCGGCCCGCTGGATTTCCCGGGCCTTATTTTTGGCCTGGACAAGCTGAAGATAGCTCCGGCGTCCAGCCAGTCTGTTCCAAGAACTTGCCCCAGCCTGAGCAGCAGGAGGATCAGCAATTCCATCAACAAGAAAGGAGGTCACCCTGCAGCCAAGGTCAAGGTCACAGCTCACAGGCCAGGACTCAGGCCAAGGCCACCAAGACATTTCTGACAGTAGGGACAGGAGATGGCAGGTTCCCCCCCCCCCCCATCACGTGCAGCCAGAGGCGAGCAATGAGCTGGACAGGAATAGCTCGGCTAGTAATCTGGCCAGACTGTGGTGACCCCTTCTCCCCTAACCTTTCCCCTACTGAGGCTCACCTTTGCCCTGAAGTCATTTGAGACCAGACAGTTGGAAATAAGTTCTAGGGTTTTCATGTCGCCCCAGAAACACCTGGGCTTAGCCCCAACACACTTACTTGCCCTTTTGTATCCTGGAAGTGGGGGGCTTCTCTCTGCAGCCTCATGGGGATGTTTGGGAAGGAAATGGTCCCCACGCAGGGAATGGGCCTGAGGGCAGGTGTCCATGCCTGGGGGCCCATCGCTCTGAGGAGAGGAATCAGGCCCGGCTCTGGGTTCTGCTAACCCAGCCCTGCCAGTGCCCCACTCTGAGTGCGACACTCTCCCAGCCAAGCCCCCCCTCTGCCCAGGACCCTCAGCTGTGAGCTGGGCTTCCCACCTCCCCTGAGTCCTCCCGCCCCGATTCCACTCTTCTCCGTAGACAATGGACAAAGGGAGGAAATGTCCCAACCCTGCTGAATCCCAGTCCTGGCCGCCCGTGGGAACCATCACAGAACTGTGGGTCTGGAATTAGTGGGGATCAGCTAGATCTTAGCCTCCCAGTGGGGGGCACTCACCTGATCAGGGGCACACACCTGGGGGCCCTTCCTGGGCGCGGGAGCCTGCGCCCCCTGGACAGGGAGAGGTGTCCTGGCACACACCTCCGGGCTCTGCTGTGGCCAGAGGGGCAGCCGTTCAGCAGGGCCCTGGGCTGAGGTCAAGGTGACCCTGTGCGCTCCCCTCTGCGGGGAAGAGGAAGTGTGGCACACACACTCAGTGGGAGCCAGGGCTGCTGCCTGGCCCGTTTCCGGCCTGTCCTTCCTGTCCCCACCCTCCCCGCTGGCACAGCGGCTCCGAGGCGCCATACTTGGCCGCTGCTGCTCTGGCCCCTCACCTCTCCCCCAGCTGGCCTGGCTCCCGTTTTCAGTGTTGTGTACACCCCGTGCCACCTCCGCACCTGTCTAACCTCTCCCGGAGCAGACATGCCAAGGATGGCCGTCAGCGTCCCGCGAGCTGGACCGGCTGGGCTGGGCCGGGGGGAGGGGGGGTCTGTCTGTCTCGCAAGTCGCCTTTGCCCCAGTCACAGCGTATGCCGCTCGTGGCGGCCAGGCGAGGCCGGCGGCCGGCCGGAGGCCCCGACACGCGGACATGTCTGTCTTTCCGAGTGCCCCTTTTGCTTTCAAGATTGGGTGGGGGAAGGAAACTTATTTTTATGCTAAACTGCACAAAACCATTCTCTGTAAATCAAAAGCACACCTTTTAAATGTAGAAGACATTTGCAGGGCAGGATTTTGCCTGGGATGGGCTTTGCCCTGCTCTGGAGGCGTCCGGGGAAATGCTTCCTCTCCCTCGCCTCAGGGTTCTGCAGAGGAAATATGTGTGCAGCTATACTTAGAGCAGAGGTGACAGCTTCGACAAGCTCAGCAGCAGGAGCCTGGCAGGTGTGAATGACGAGCAGGTGCGTGTGATGCGCAGGGAGTGAGAGCTGGAGGTACCAGCCTGGGGCGGGGCCCTTGAGCCGCGGGGATTGACGCCAAGGAGGGCCGTGGGCTCAGAGTTACGCGTTAGGGTTGCTTTTTACAGAGAAGCCAGAGCAGTGCATTTTAGCAGACCCTGGTTGGGGTTTTTTTTTTGGCTAAAAAAAATTATATTGTAGTTTTAGGCTTCTAAGTATCTGATTCCACCTGTGCATGGTTGCTCTAGCTTAGGGTCCCCAGCCTCAGTTTACCGACCGCCGGCAGTTCAGGACTCTAGACAGGAGTCAGGGATCAGAGTGACCTTCCCTCAGTAACCCCTTTTCCCTCTGACTTGCCCTCCAGTTTGAGGCGCCTGTGTCGGGGTCTCCACCCACAGAGTTGGTGGGCAGTGTTTGAAGGGGTGCTAAGATATAGGAAAGGATGGGGGACAGAAAATAGCAGTCCTCGGATATGGAAGGGCATCCGGGTGCTCTGGTGGCGGGAAGCCCATGGGGATCACAACCGAGATGGAGAAAGGCACAAACTGAAGAATGATGTAAAAATAAATTTTAAGATAAATAAAATTTTTTCACTACCAAAAAAAAAAATAGGCCAAGGAAGGTTGGAGCCCCAAATCTGAAATTGTCTCCTTCTGTATCTCCTTTCCTAACCCCCAGAATGCCCTCATAGTCAAAAGAATCTTGTGGAATTGCCAACAGCCCAGCCCCCTCTTACCCTCTCCACTTCCCAGGTGACCTGGAGATAGCAGATCCTATCTTAAAAAGAAAATTATTTATTTATGCATACAAGAACTAGGGTGGAGGCCAGAGGTGCAGGATGGGGTGAGGGAGTAAGAGGACTCCCCTGAGACAGAGTGGGGAGCAGAACAGGCAGATCCACTGAAACAAACTACTGAGGGAAGCAGCGGGGAGACAGGAGAGGGCTGCGCCCTGGGGTCCCTCCCTGGCCGGGTCGGACTCAGGCTGCAGTGGCTGCCTGTAGTGTGATAACGCTCTCTGTAACCGCTGTGCCACCAGGGAGACCCAGCAGATCTTATCTTGATGGATTTTGCCAGCATTTGCAATCTCTCTGATCTCCACCAATACGTCTAATTCCTAAGAGGTATTCCCAAGAGGCCTGGATCTGGGCTCCCGAGGTCTCAAGTTCTGTCCCCAAGAGTTGGCAGTGAGGTGGATGAGGTGGCAGGGTGCTCTCCTGTAGGGCAAGAGGTGGAGCTGAAGAGAAGCCTCCGCCATGTCTCTACAGTGGGAGAAGAAGCCGCTGGGCACTGCCCAACCACCCATCCTTGACCTGCAGGCATATGGAGCTAAACACATTACATTTGGGGGCTGGAGCAGAAGGCAGAGTCTCTGTAGCGTCAGAAGATGAGACAGGCCTGAAAGACCAGGAACAGAGAGAAATGGGAGGACAGAAGACTGAGGGTCAGCCATGAGTCTGGGTAGAGGGAGGACGGAGTCAGGCCTTAGGTGAGGTGGAGGGAGGCGGGTCACTGGCCAGGAGCCGTGCCAGGGAAGCCTCCTCACGCCGAGCCCTGCCTTCTGCCCAGTAACTGAAATCTTCCCCCTTTCCATCTGCCCAAGAGGTTAAAAATATCCAAGCCCAGCATCCAGCCAGACATTTCCAAGAACCTGCTTGCTGACCATTTGATTGCCTTGGGGCGGTAGTCAGCAGTTCCCCTAACTAGCAAGGAGATGGCTTCTCCACACCCAGGACTCAAGGCGCAAACCTGTGTCCAAGTCCCCCGCCCCCCCTCCTCGTCCTGCTGCCCCCACTGCCTAGAGAAGACCCATCAGCTGGGAGTTGGGCACATCCTGGCCTGCAGAGTCTGCTCATTCTTTCCCCCTTACACAGCAGCCCAGCAGAGCGCAAGGCAGGGTCAAGCCAAGGCAAAGGTCAGAAGAGACAGGAATAGACTGACCAGGCTGATCTGGGCCTCGCCAGCCGGCCACCTCCCGTGCCACGTTTGAGCCACGCAGCCTGGTCTCCCTTAGGGGGAAAGCCCAAACGAGCAGGGATCCTTTGTGGTTCTCAGTGGATCACACTGTACAGTCAACATTCTCTGTCCAGCCCATCACTGGAAGTCCCCAGCCCCGGAAGCTAAGAAAGTCCAGTTAACTTCAGGAAGTGACCCAGAGGCCTGTGAAGCACACTGGGAGTTTTAGAGAGAAGACTGTCGTGTTCCCAGGGCCAGGCCCGAGATGCAGGGGGTCGTGCAGAGGAACCCCCGGGCTGGAGACGGGGCCCCAGCGGGGCCACCCCTCACTGCCACAACTAGCCTATACACTGCTCTCTCCTCAGACTGTTCTGTTCCCTCAGCTCAGGAAGGGAATCAAGAACAACCTTATTCGTGGTAGGTCAGAGAGAAAGAGCAATACCGGGGGATGCCTGGGAGTGGACTACCTCAAAGTGGCCGGGTGGCTGAGCCTGCTCTTTTCTTTTGCTCTCTTAGAAAACAAGCACTTGCTTGCCATTGTTCTAACATTACACATGCATTTTTTACTCCTCACAACAATCTTGTGGGGTAGCTACTTTTAGTATCTCCAATGTTACACATAAGTGAGCTAAAGTGCAGCGAGGTGAAACAAGTTGCCCAAGATTATGGAGCTTATTACGGGGAAGTAGGATAGTCTGGCCCTGGGCTCCGTGCGCTTAAGGGCCGTACTGTATCTCTATGTCTCTGTCAGGCTGGGGAGCGGCCGATCCTGGGGGCTTTTCTGGGCCAGAATGTGCGGCGGTCGTCTCTGAGCGGGAGTTGTCTGAACTTCAAACATGGAGGTGGATGTTGGGTAGAACAGAGAACAGGACAACAGCTTCTGCTCTTCGTCCAGATCTACTGAGGTGAGGGTCTTGGCACGGGGCTGCGGCCATCAGACGGTCAAGAATGGGAGTGTGTTCCTCACACACCCTGTCGGTTCCATCCCAGGGAACGGATGCTAGGAGGGTCTGTGGGCTGAGGAAAGAACAGGGCGGAGTCCCTCCTTCACCCCACTTCATACCCTTCAGTGCCGAAGTGGCTGTTTTTAGTGCTTAGTCAGATCCTCTTTCCACAATTTGCCTACCAAAGCCTCAAACCCTGTCCGGAACCCAGAATGCTTCCTTGGTACCGACAGTGTCTGTGTTAACTGCACGTTTCCCGAGCTCTTCTCTCTTGAAAGTTCTCTTGCTTCTTCACGCTTCCCCAAAGGGGACCGGACTTACCTAGTGAGGGAGACTGAGATGGGTGGTCCTCTGATGGCTGAATGTGTGGGTGGGAGCTCCTGGTATTTTTTTTTTAAAGATTTTTATTTATCTATGCATATAAGAACTGGGGTGTAGATTCACCAGAGACAGAGGTGGGAACAGAACAGGGGGACTGAGAGAGACCCACTGCTGAGGGGAGCAGCAGGGAGACAGGAGAAGTCTGCTGGGCCCCTGGGGGTCCCTCCCTGGCTGGGGATCAAACTGGTGTGACAGCAGCTACAGGCAGCTTCATAGTGCTGTGTCTTAACCCCTTGTGCCACCAGGGAGGCCCCTAGGGAGCTCTCCAAAATTTGTAGGCCTTTAAAATAAAAAGGCCTACAAAAGACCAAGAGAACAGAAGTCCCTAAATATTCACCCACTGAAGTGGAGAAACAGCTGGGTCAGCACCCAGGACCGTGTACTCGTGTCTATAAGCAACACACGTCTTGAAGCGAAATAAAGGTGGTATTTTCAGAGGGAAGGGGCGATGGATGGGATTCGCTTCCTCTGAGGAAACCCTGACAGCTGCTTCCTTCCTCCCTCAGATTTTGCTGTGTGGCAGCCTTGAGACAGGGAGCTAAAGTAATTAAACAAAAGTGCAGTCCATAGGTCACCGTGGCCTCTTTTCAGCGTGGCTCATGGCTGCCTCTTAGCACCAGTAAAGAACATTTCCAACTTCACAGAAAGTTCACTGGACAGTGCTGGACTAGAGGTGCTGGGAGGGCAGGGGCCACATCGGTCAGGTGTCCGCAGACGTGGGTGACGCCCACGCAGCGACCGGCTGCAGACACCAGCCCTGTGGACACTCGCCTCGGGCCTGCTCTGCCCGTCCAGCTCCTGGAAAACAAGCTATAGAAAAAACTTTTCCATCAACTTTAACCTAGTTTCCTGGTTGCAGATCCACAAAAGGGAGGAGCCAATAAAATCCTGAACAGGTGAGAAAAAGGAGGTGGCTGAGGCAAGAGGAAAGGTGAGTTGCCAGGGAACTGAACCAGAAGCCAACACCTCGGTGAGGAAACAGCCAGAGCCAGCGCAGAGCGAACGCTCTGCTGAGCGTGAGACACGGTGGGAGGCTGGAACTCGGGCAGCTGCTCGCCCCCCCTTTCTGTTCAGCTGGCCCTGGCCTTACCAACGCCCATCAGTCCGAGACTGGGAATTAGTGTGGAGGTTCACAGAGAAGCTGAACCCCAAATAAGGAGCGGGACTAGCTGTGCCTGCAGTGGTTTAGATTAGCCGGAATTAACCTCTGCCTCTTCGGGTCTCCAGTGGTACTCACTTCTTCAGTGGTAACAGCGTCCCTCCCACTAGGGGTGGTGGGCTTACTTCTCTGCAAGTAAACATCGCTGCCTCGGAGGAACACGCTATGGGGGAGGGGACTGGTGAACAGCCAGCAGGCACCCAAGGAGTCCTAATGTGCAGTTAGGATCTGCAGAGACAAAAGGTGGTAGCTGCCTTCCGCAAATCCTTAAAGCCTAAATAAATTTTTGTTAGCTTATGTCTCATTCGTACAAACCAGGTTTACACTGGGAAGAAATTCTACAATGAGAAGAAATTAAATCAAACCTTAACCATTCCCTTCCAAATTCCCTCACAAACCTAACCTCATTTCCCTTTAAATTCATTTTTTTACAAAAGGATAAATACATGCCCTAATTTGAGGAATTCAGTGATGAGTTGTAGATGTTGGAAATTAGCTTAGACTGGGGCCTCCTTGGGGGCACAGGGGGGTCTCAGCACTATCAAGCTGTCTCCAGCTGCCGCAGTTGACCCCTGGCCAGGGAGGGACCCCAGGGCGCAGCAGACCCCTCTTGTCACCACCCCCCCACACACAGTGCATCCGCCTGTTTGCTCCCCACTCTGTTCAGGTGAATCCTTACTCCTCGCACCTCCGCCTACACCCCAGTTCTTACATGCATGAATCAAACTTAAAAATTAGACCACAAGAACCCACTGTAGTTCTTCACAAGACTAAATGTAGCTCAAATGCCTTCCCTCTTCACCCTGCCAACCCCTATTCTGACCATATTCTTTAGGGTAAACAGGGAGTGTTTTGTCCACAGGGTTCTCAGCCATGTGTATTGTCAAGTAGGAAGAAAGCTCCTTTAGACACTTCCTTTTCAGTCTCCAACACCATTTCACAGACAAAGTTTTTGCCATTAAAAAAAGCTTTATTTTTTTTTTAATAAAGAATATTCCCATCTGGGGTGAAAATATATCTGGTTAAGTACAAAATATAGCTTTATCTTACAAAAAGATACACAATTAAAAAAAAACAAAACATAAAACCACCTTCAGCCCATAGAAGGCGGCTAGAGCCAGGGCTCCCACACAGGACAGTGAACAAAGTGCTCAAGGGCGGGGGGGCGGCTGACCAGGCGCCAGGGTCTGCAGCCAGGGGGCTCCCCTCGCTGGGCTGGGCAGGGTGTGCCTGGGACTTCGGTGCAGCCACGCCCTCTAGTCGCTTGTGGTGGTGTCTGGAGGTTCTTCACAAAAGCAGGCATCTTGTCTGGAGTTACTCCGTGAGTTTAGAGAAGTCACAGTGGGCAAGGCTGACAGCAGCACACTCCTCATCTGATTAGAGTGTCAGGTGACAGAACTCTGCAGTCTTGGAAGTACTGAATAACACTATTTTTTGTCATTGTGCTTATTCATACATACAGACGTGCTTTAGCTTCCATGTGAGAGAGAAAATGAGAATTTGACAGGAACTAAAGTGCTAAGACCATCATCTTAGGGTCAGTTCCAAGAAGTCACATGAAAACATTCTCCCCACCCCGAAAATGTCTGCAACAGGGAAACACAGTACAGAGGTCCGAGATTGCCTGAAGATCGCTGTGGGGCACAGTAACCGCTGAGCGCCAGATTAAAGAACACTCTCAGCAAAGACAACCTAAAGCTTCTTCCCTTTCACTCACACAGGGAGCTCTCTTCAAAGTCCAAACCAAATCCTCCCTGGATGGCTTTTTGTTTCTGCTGAGTGTTCAAAGAGTAACACTGATTTTTAGAAACCCTTTCTCAGAGTTTTGGCGATGCTTTTCTTTCCCCTTTTCATTCTCCCAGTTTGTTAAATTATTCTGCTCCATGTTACTGAAGTTCAAAACCTGATGTTACAACAGTCTATAATCCCTTCAGAAAATCCTTGGGACAACGGACAACAGACCATTTCTACCCCTTACTCAAAGCTACTGAAAACTCCTTGGGTTTTCAAGGGGACTGGAGAAAAATAGGGTGGACTGGACTTTTCTACTGTTTGAAGCCCACCCAGTAAACGCCCTGGTATCAACAGCATCCCGCTGACTGAGAATGGGCGCGCACTGTTAGGACCCGGGAGGCTGCCTGCCGAGCGCCTCCTACACTGGGGGTCAGCAGGTGGGGCAGACATGTGTCCCCTCTGGAAAGACTGCCGAGGCTCTAAAGAGTCCAGGAAGAGAGGCAGAAAGAAACAAATAGATCTAGTTGCTTCTTTTCTTTCACAGGCTCACTGCACGTTGTTGTTGAGGATGCAGGGGTCCACCTGGGTGAAGAAAGAAAAGTCTTTAGTTGGGTAAGAAGAATTAACCCAGGTCAGCGACCCCACACTGAGTCAACTTCCACAGAAGGTGTAGGAGGGAGGTAAGAGGACAATTCTCACCTCAGTGTAAGTAGGTGGTGGCATGAACTTGAACTCAGGAGCGTACATAAAAATGGGGCTGTCTTGGGAGCCATCTGTGTCATCTAGCAGGGGAGTGGTGGGGCTCTCCAGCCGGTGATCTTCAGGAATGATATCCATGTAGCAAGGAGGAGCTGGAGAGAGGGCATAGGGTGAGGAGCTTGGCCAAAGGTGCCCGACTACAGTTTCACAAATCCAAAGCAGCTCAGAGGCAAAGAAGAGACGTTAGACATGGCTCACCTTCTGGGGTATCAGGGATGTTCAAATCCACCCAACTCATCTCAGAGCTGGTCCTGCTGGCCATGCTGGATGTCCGGCTGCTCAACCCCGACCTGCTGCCAATCACCAGAGGCAGGTCAAGGGTGACGTTCTTGGAGCCAGGGACACTGACATAGATCTAGAAAGGAAAATGGCAGTGTGTTAGCTTAGCGGTTTGGAGAAGACAGAAGACACCCACTTTGGGACAGATGAACGATCTCTCCAGAAGCCAACCCCACCTACTCACCAGCAGGGAGTATTCAACGCGAAGGATGTTGCAGCCCAGGATGGAAGGCCTGATCTTCTGCACTCGGAGGCTCTTGCCCCGCCAGGACGCACAGGTTCCCGAGATGATGTGATTGCCTCTGACCGACGACAGCTTTTGTTTTAGCACCTTGGTCTGGCCGTTGGCAAGGTAAGTGTGGCGGGATATAATGGCAGCTTTGGGGACCACGATGCGGGAACACGTGTTCTCGAAGTCAGCATGGATGGAAATCTCATCACCTAGCAATGACAAAAATGAAAACTTATTGATACTTAGTTCAGCTGGTGATCTTGCTCCTCTGACCCTGTCCCCCGCCCCAAACCCCAGGCTGCCATGCTATTTGACTGGATTGTCTTAAGCACAAGCTTGTTTACCTTCACAGAATCCTTTTCTGTCAATTCGGGCAGAGACAGACACTTGTCCATCAGGAATGAACATGCAGGAAACTTTCTTCTCCTTTTTAGCAGATACCGGTGCCTATGTAGGAGGAGAGAGGTGTTTTCAGAATTTTTAGACGTCATTTCTCTAGTCTCTACTCTTCGCTCCTCTCCCTAGAGTAGGCACATTCCCTCCCATCTTGCCTGGGGACTTGATTCCCAGAGGTGCTTCAATCTAATGCCCAAGACTTTTGACTTATCTGAGACCGGGGAGAACAGGATCTTAAAATGAGCCTCACCATTAAATCAGGAGTAGTGACATCCACTAGATCCATCACTTCAAAGATTTTCTTGGTCTCCTGAGTCGGCTGGCTGGGGCGATCAAGAAAAGCCTTCACCCAGTAGTCCACACACCCGTATTTTCCTTTGAAGGATGTTCCCAGTGGCCTGTGGCAAGAAAAAGAAAACACTTAAACATGCCCTCCAGGAACAGAAAGCGATCAAATGTTTAGAAAGGAAAAGCTCTAAGGCACAGGGAGCAGAAACCTACCCCTCAGGAAGCTCAAAGCCAAACTTGTACTCATAGGTGTTTCCAGGTCTCATGATCACCATCTCATTCTCACCTGAAGGGAGATAAAGTGAGTAGACATGAGGTTTCTTCTAACACTTAAAATGCACCTATGTGATAGAGAGTTCCTGGGCAGTGTGCAAGATTAATGTAAGGTAGCCTTCACCCCCCTCACCCCCCCCCCCAATAGTCTCCAGTGAGAGACGCTGATGCACTTGCAAAAGCCCTGTATGTTCAAAGGCTCAACCAGGGCAATTAGCCTACTATTATTTTAAACAGGAAACAAAGAATAAGCTCCTTAAACAAAAAAGGAAAATGTTTTAACTTTTCTTCAAGAGCTATGTTAACATCCCTTAGAGTCACTCTCAGAGTACAGCACCCTAAGAAATTGAACCCAGCGCCCGGGGCAGGTGGGGGCTGCCAGTTAAAATGTGAGCGATAAGGAAGCGAGCGACGCAGGAGTCTCCCCACCCAGCCCGAGCCTCTTCCAAGGCACAGCGGAGTCCCCGCCCGCTGACTGGCCAGCGCTCACCCCTGGGAAACAAGTGGGCCACTCACCTGTCGGCTCGTCCTCCAGGAGGAGCGTGTCCTCGTAGCGCAGGTAATCCAAGGTCTGCTTGCACTGCTGGGAGCCCTGCGTCCAGAGGACTTTGGCCACCCCGCAGGCCAGGATCCTCACGGCCTTGACCCGGGTCACCTCGCACACCTCCACCAGCACCCGGCCGGCCACCTTCTCCCCGCTGCCGTACACCTTCTCGGGATCGTTAAAGACCACCTCCAAAGACTTGATCTTCTTGAACATCACCATGATGGTGCTGGGCTGCCTCGAGAGCGACAAATGAGGGAGGGAAGCAAAACTCCAGCCCCAAAACCGCAGACAATAAAAGAAGACTTCGCTCTCGACTGGACGTCTCAAGAAAAGACTTTGGGTTTTAAGTGGCAGGTTATGGCAACGGACTGCAAAAGAAAAGACAAGCTGGTTCTTCTCTTTCCTTTTCACCCCCAACTGCCAGAGGCGAGCGTGGCGTGAGGATGACAGCACCGCTCGGAGACTGGGCGCAGAGTTCCAGGGCAGAGCCGGAAACGGCCCTTTATAGTCTCCGAGCGCCCGTGCCCACGCGAGCGCCGGCCCGGAGGCGCGTGCTGTCCTCGTGCACAGCGCTCCCATTGGCTGCCCGGCCCTTGTTTACCAGGCGCTCGACCAATCAGCGCGCGGCCGGCGGCGCGTGAACACGGTGTGTTCCTGGCGGGGAAAATGGTTGCGCTCTGCCGCCGCGCGGGTGGTGGGGGCGGAGGGGCGCGGGGCGAGGGGGCTGACGCGCGCGGGGCGCCCTCCCCAGCGCTGGGCGAGCGGGGCCTCGCTGACCCCAAATCCACCCCGGGCGCCGGGCTTTCGAGGGCAGGTGCGGTGCCTTTGGGCCGTGAGCGGCCCCCGCAGTGGCAGTGACAGAAAACTGTGTTTTGAGGAAATTTCGTGCTGGCGTTGGCCAGGGCGTTCGTTCCTCGGCGAGCGTTTGCCCGCGCTCCCCGCCGGCGTGGGAACCGAGCGGGGCTCAGGGGAGCCTCTCGGCTGGGGGAGGGGGGCCGGGGTCACGCAGGCTTCAGGAAACCCCCTTTGTCTTGCTCTTAGCCCCGCGTCCTGACTGAGGAAAACCAGCCCCGCCGTGTGTGAGACACTGCGCCGTGTATGTGACACTGGCCGCGCACCGCCGGCTCCCCATTCCTCCCTGCAAAGCGGGCTGGGGGTCCCGCAGCCCTCCGCGGTCTGCCCCTGGGGGCGCGGCTCTGTGTGCCTGTGTGTTTCGCACCCCCTGTACCCTCTTTCCTGTTCTCTCTGGAACGGAAATTGTAAGGGCGTGTTCACATCCTGCTGCTTATCCCCTCATCGCTTGGTTTCTCTGTGCAAAGTTGGGGAACACTTTGTTTATGTTCCTCGCCTTACCTCATTACCTCTTTGTTAACCTGTGTCCTTCAGGTTCTGATTATTTCTCACCCACTCCCTGCTTCTCCAGGAAAAGGGGGGGGGAGGTGTTTTTTCGCTTTCTTCCCGGGTTACTTTCACTCTTGTCTTTAACTCACTGAATCAAAGGTGCCTTCCTGAGCCGGTTGCCCACCCTCCTCGAAACTTTCCTGTTAGTTAAACGCAAGAAAGCCAAAGCTGCTTGTTCTTAACTACAGTATCAGTGGAGAGACGGCTGTGTCCCTGCGTGGAGGATTTTCCTGCCTGTTAAAAGTTTAGGAATCAGTAAAAAAAGAAAGAGGGGACAGAAGGGTCGCTTGAACACTGTAAGCTCAGCTGTAGGAGACCTTGACACCTCATTCTGTGTCAGCATTTGGCTTCCAGATGGGTTTTCCCTAGCTGGCCTTAAGGTGCCTTCACAGCTGACTCCTGAAATATTAGTCATAAACGCTGGAAGAAAAATCTCGATGCAGAAATACCTGGGTTCGTCCTTCTCTTCTTTGATTCCTGAACCCCTTCATGGTCTGTGTTGGGGTATTAGATCATTACCTCATTTTTTGTGCAGGAAGAGGAAGATAATGTCCCCTCAAGTCGAGACAGAGAAGTAAGAATCCTTAGAAAACTCGCAAATCTTACCCTTTCAGCAAAAAAACAAAAACAAAAGAGAAGCAGGTTATTTTTCACTACTGTGAAGGATCCTTCTTCCTCATACACCTTAACTGGGCTGACACCCTCCGGCTAGCAAGTTATAACTCAATCTTGATATTAAGCAAGGTCATGAGTCAAGCATGAAGACTGTATGAGAAAACATATGCGCACATATACACAGCACCAGCGCCCAGGAACAAAAAGCAGAACATGTTGATCCTTAAGATCTGTGGGTTTGAGGTGACACTCTGTTCTAGAAAGTTAATCAACAAGCACTGAGTTGTTTTCAGCCAGTCAACAACATTGGTTCAGTTATTGGAATCTGGGGAAGTGGGACTCAACTAAAATGATTTTTAAAATCCAAAAGTGTGGCTTCTAGAAGAACACTTAGTTTGCTAGATATAAGGTGTAAAAATATGAAATGTCAAAATATTTACAAAGAAAGCCACAAATAATATTTTTTAAGGGGCTGGTGAGAGGGGAGTAATGATAGATCAGAGAAAGAGACATGCTGTATTGATTCGGCAAGTCTATGAAGTATTGCACTTTTCAGTTTGAAAAAACCTGGGGCTGTTTTTGTTTTTATTTTTGAAGATTCATTTATTTATGCATACAAGAACTGGAAAAACCTTAAGGTAGTTCGCTCTTGCTGTAAGTTCTGCTCATGGGCTCCAGGTTCTTCTTTCCTGTTTTGCAAAACTCAGTGGAGACCACTTGTTTGCTCTGTGTTATGTTTGGGTTCCTGTAAATGCCAGAAGACGATTTCACTTTGGCAGCGAGCTGCCCACCAGGCCTGCAGCCAAGACATGTTCTGCAAGGGAACCTCTGAGCCAGAGTTGTTTACGACCTTTCACCTTATAACCCGGTATTCTGATAAAAATTGCCTGTCCCCCACATTTCTTCTTTCTCAATTCCTAGGTGAGAGAATAAAAAAATCTGGTAAACACTTGGCTGAAATGTGGGGTGCAAACACTTCTCCTCAGGGGTGCTGGGGGAAAGGGCAGGCCCAGGAGGAACTGCAAAGTAGGGTTAAGTCCAGGAATTTTGCAAGTGAGGTCATCTTTACCTGTTCCTTCCCACCTTGTTCACTCCCAGTGCCAATAGGAAACCCGGTGGTGACTGTCATTTGGTCTCCTGGGCCAAAGTGCTCTGAGGTCCTCAGACAAGCAGCTGTTACTTTTCTTTTTAACCTCTGGCCTGACAAAGAGCTGTGAAGACCACCTCCTAATGCAAAACAACCCCCTTCCTTTGTGCTTTTAATCACTGTCACCTCCACCCCTCAGTGCTCCTTTCATCTTTAGTCACCATTTCCCCTTTTATTCCAGGGGATGTTAATTCAGGGTCAAACCAAGATAGGAAGGGAAAGTGCCAAGTAAGTCTGTTCAGTTCTGGATATATGCCTCCAAGTCATAGATTAATAAAGCCATGTGGCAAATCGATACAGCCTCTTGGAGGTCAGTAACTTTTTGGGTCATTTATAGAGCACCTGTAATGGGCCACGTCCTTTCCGTAATTATGTCAGTGATGTTTTGTTTATGAATTCACCAATCATCTTGCTCCAGAAAGGATTAAAGTTGGATTATTTTGGTGAATTGTCACAATAACTCTATGACGAAGGGTTAAGACAGGTGCAGGGTGTTTCTGACTTGCCTGAGGTCACAGATTTTGTAAGTAAACCCAGGTCTGCCTCAGCTAGAATCTGCAGCCTGGCCCGCGTGTTGGCCTGCCTGTCCAGTCTTTACTGTAAAGGATTCAGGGTGAGACTCAAAATGGTTGAGGAAGGGGGATTCTTCGGGGTCTTTAGAAGAGCTCTAGTTTCCTTGGTTTCGTCAAGTGACTTGCCCTGGGACAGCCAACTGTGCGGCTGCTTCCCAGACCCTGTCCTTGTCTGCAGGAGGCTCTGTGAGGGCCTCTTTTTGTTTGTTTTCTTAGTGTAGCTCTTGTTACTTAAAACACCTCACCTGCAAGTCCACATTACATGTGCATTGGGATCTCTTTTTCTTTTTCTTTTTTGCTGTCACACATGACTTTCTCTGTGAAGCCCTGGGGACAGCCTACACACAGAGCACAGGGAGGCACGGGTGGGGGGGGGCTGGGGGGCACAGGGCCTCGAGGGGCTGCAAGGGGAGGGGCAGAGCATCTCTTGCTCAGTCCAGTCTCCACCCCACCCTGCTCTGAGATGCAGTGCAGGCACCCCCAGCAACCCCAAGGTGGGAGAGAGGCCAGCCTGCCGCCTCAGCAGTAGGGGGAAGGCCCTAGAAGAAACTTTTTCTATGGTGAGGAAATACTGGAGATGTAGGAGTTATCCACCTTCAGGGAGAGATGGGGAGAGGAAGTGGATTTGTATGTTCAGAACAGTTGCAGACTCATTTAAGAGATCGTCAAGTTCTCTTGGTATATTTTTAAAAATCTTATTTCCATTCTCATGCACTAACCCCATCTGTTTTCTTCCTTCTATTGTCAAGTGTCTCAGGAGCATAACATACCAGCTTTTTCTGCTGACTAAACTTGTCCCCAGTGACCACTGAAATGGCTTCCTTCAAGGTTTCCAGAGCAAACCAGAGTGGTTCTGCAGGCCTTATTCACCTTGACTCCTACATAGTGTCTTATGTTCCTCTATCAATAATGGTGATGGGATTATCAGGAGTGGGGGGGGGGGAGGTGGGACTCTCACTGAGTAATTTTTTTAACTCAAGATTGTGGCTTCTCTTTTTTAAAGAATTATTTTATTTATGCATATAAG
>NW_004567127.1:1393753-1395416 GCF_000260355.1 Condylura cristata | reverse complement strand
GCGCCATGGGGTCACCTCCGGGGCAGGCTGGATGGAACTCATGCGGAAGTGGAAGTGGCTTTTGCTTCTTAGTGCTGTGCTTTAACCTGCGCCAAGCCACCCAGGAGGGCCCCAAATTCATAGGTTTTAACCCTTTAAGTGAAGTTTTTAAAGCCTCCATGACCGGCCTCCACCAAACCCACAGTCTCACTCCCACTGCTTCCTCGCGGCCATGGCCGTGGCCTGCTCCTGACCTGGCCTTTTATGCCTTTGTGCCTTCGCTGGTGCTTTTCTCCACCTGGAATGCCTGACCCTTCTCTCCCCTCTGCGTTTTGAAATCCTCACCACTCAGTAGACAGCCCAGGAAGTACCTTTTCCTCCCTAAACTCTTCATTCTTACTTCCCCCATCTTTCGCCCTGCAACCAGAGAGGATTTCATTCTCTTTGGAATACTCTCTTGTACATTGTTTATATTTCTCATATAGAACTTAGTGTAACTTTCCTTTTTATGTCCTACATAATGAATTCACAGTGAGTAGGTTGATGTCCTTTTTCGATCTGCTTTCTTGACAAAGGATATTCCATAAAATACATGTTATTAAGTGTAAATGGATTGCCAGATCGGAGTATGCGTGCGCAGTCTTAGACTACTGAGAGCCTAGTGCTGTTGCTTATCAGTGTGAGAACTGAAAGAGCAGCCTGGGTTCTTTGTGCTATACCCTGACACCCGTCACGGTCTCCTCCAAGACTGGCCCAGTTGTGTATTAAAGCGAGGGGGGAGAGGCAGTGAGCAGCAATGATTTGTTTTTCTATGAAAGGAAAATTGGACTGTGTGGGTGTTTATTTTATAAGCACGAGGGAGATGGGACATTGTGTACTTAGTCCAACTTCCTCTTTTCCGAGAATTTTTTTCCTTACCCCATTCACGAATGCGGTTGGCTCAGCGCTGCCACCCAGTGGTGGATTCAAGGACTGTCAAACCCCAGCCCAACATCTGTCTCAAGCGCTCGGCTTTTCTGAGACCTGAAACTTGACCCAGAATGGTGAAGATGATTGTTCATGAGCTGTCAGGAGCGGAAGGAGCGGAGGAAGGCAGCTGGTGTTCACAACTAAGAGGTAGAAACTACATCTTAAAGGTTTTCTGATTTTTAGCCACGCTGACAATTAACACTACTTTCTTTGCTAAAGCATTCTACATTAAAATGGTCTGTTTTTTTTTTTTAAGATTTATTTTATTTATTCATGCAGAACTGGGGTACAGGCCAGAGATGCGGAGGGTGACATGATTCACCAGGGACAGAGTGGGGAGCAGAACAGGCAGATCAACGAAGTCCACTGCTGAGGGGAGCAGCGGGCGGTCAGGAGAGGTCTGCCGGCTATGTGGTCACCTTGGGGGCAGGCGGGGATCGAACTCATGAGGAAGGGGCTTTGGCTTGTTAGTGCAGTGCTTAACCTGCTGCGCCCCCAGGGAGGGCCCAAAGGGTCTGTTTTAACAAACGGCTGTCAATTTAGTTGTGGGAGATACAGAGCAGTAACCTCCATAAAGAGAAAATTAAAATATAGCAGCACATTTTCTGTTTCACATGCTGTGACTTTAGAAAAGAAAAGGGCCTTTTAATTCTTGGTGAGGTGGGGAGAGAGGGCAGGATGAAAAGGCCAGTTAATTTAAAAAAGTCATCCTTAG
>NW_004567127.1:1385317-1392798 GCF_000260355.1 Condylura cristata | reverse complement strand
TATATATATTTTTTTTTTTTTTAAAGAGAAATATACAAGGTGGGTGAAGTGGTGGGAGATGTTGATCTGAGCAGGGGTCGAGGCGGCCACAGTTTAAGTAGGTAAGGGGAAGTTAGGACCTGGGCGATGGACACAGCCTCCTTTTAAAAGTCAGAATAATGTAGCAATGGAGTTCAAAGTCACCTCACACGTAATACTTAGCGAAAGCCAGCAGTCTGCCTCACCTCACCAAGACTGTGCAGCAGTATCTCCCCGCAGTGAGCCCATGTTTTCCACTGGTATTTCCTTCATACTTCTAAATGATTTCGTGGTGTTTTTTCTTTTACTTCTTGATTTAGAAATATTAAGCATATCACGTTGCGGTTTTTTGGGCTATACTCATTGGAATTTTAACTCTTAGTTCATACTGTCTCTACATTCTTTTTCCTCTTCCTCAACCTCCCAATAAAGTTATATCACAATTTTGGCTTAATTAATAGTCTGTTTCCATTGTTTCACAGCATAGATAACATCCACCACGGAGCCAAGTAATATATTTTGTTGTTTCATGAGAGCGAACAACACTTTGTCGTGAAGTGATAATAAATTATTCAAACTACTTAGTTTACGATGCATCTGTCTTCAACTTATTTCTGAAATGCCAACTCTGTCAAATGTTTATTAATATTCTCTCTCAAATGGTGACGTAGCTGATTGCCTAAGAATTTTCTTTTACTCACCCCCATTAATGCTATGAAGCCACCATCGCCACCTGCTGACCGCTGGTGGAGTGGCAAGGCGGGATAACTTCTTCCTTTGCCCCTTTCTTGTTCTTTCTATGGGTTCCCATAAGTCAAGTCTGTCCTCATTTTCATTTTCACGCTAAAGTTGTTCTAAGCTTTATCTGATTCACCAAAGGAAGAGGAAAATGCTACTTATATTTTTTCTGAAAATGCCATTTATAATTTTAGCAAAGCAAATATTTAGGAATACACTTAAAAGAAGGATAAAACTCACTCTTCAAAACTAACTTTTTTTATTATAATAGTTTATTTTTACATCACGTTGTACCTTTTCCCATCTCAGTGGTCATCCCCGTGCGCTTCCCATCACCAAATCACCTCTGTGCCGTCACCATAGTCCAGGCACTTCCCCTCTCCGCCCCCTTTTTGATCCCATTCCCCACTCCACCCCTCGTATATAGTTGTTTATTATTATTATTTTTCCCCCTGGTCCTTTATGCTCCTGCTATGAGTGAAACCACTTGGTGTTTTTCCTTTTCTTTCTGGCTCATTTCACTGAGTCGGACCCCTTCCAGCTCATCCATCCATGCTGTAAAAGGCTGAGTTGCTGCCTGCCTAATATTCCATTGTGTGTATGGACCACCTCTTCTCAATCCAGTCATCTACTTTTGGGCATTTGGGTTGACTCCATGTCTTTCCTATTGTAATTAAAGCATAAAGACTACCTATTTTTAAAAAAAGATTTATTTATTCATTCATACAGAACTGGGGTACAGGCCAGAGATGCGGAGGGTGAGAGGATGCACCAGAGACAGAGCTGGGAGCAGAACAGGCAGATTGACAAAGTACACTGCTGAGGGGAGCAGCGGGCGGGTCAGGAGAGGTCTGCCACGTCATGTGGATCTCCTCGGGGGCGGGGGGGATTGGACTCATGCGGAAGTGGCTTAAGCTTCTTAGTGCAGTGCTTTAACCCGCTGCGCCCCCAAGGAGGGCCAAGCCTACCTATTTTTTAAAGTTAGGTTTTGTTGAGGAACACTTGTTGTATCATAAGTAGCACGCCCGCACGCCCGTTAAGTGTGCAGGTTCATGGATTTTGACATACACTTACCCATGCAATCACTGCCACAGTCAAGACATAGCAAACACACCTGTGCTCCCAATGTCTCCTCCGGCCCTTGGTAAGCCATCCTGCCATCCTCTGCCACCCCCAGGCAGCCACTGACCCCTCAGTCACTGTATCGTAGTTTGCAGTTTCTGTCACTGCAGAAGTGGAAGCATGCAGTCTGCACTCTCTCCTCATTTCTTATTTTCGCTCTTTCGCTCACATGTGCTGCTTCATTAAGTTGTGTGTAACAGCAGTTTGTTTCACTTCGTTGCCATGGTGCCCTGGTGCATAGATCTGTGCAGTGGGTGCTGGTGGGCATTTGGGTTGTTTCCAGCCGTGGGTTGGTTATAGACGACGCTTTGTGAACATTGGCGCTCAAGTCTCTCTGCAGACACATGCTGGCATTTGCCTCTGATCAATACCTAGGAATGTCTAGACTGCATGATGAGTATTCGCTTTACATAAAAAAAAAAAAGCGACAAACCATTTTACAAAGCAACTTAAATATTACATTCCCAGCAGCTTGCCAGAGCTCTGCACCCCCCAACAAGCGGATTGCTCAGTCCTGCTCATGGGTGTGTCGTGTTCCCTTACTGTGGGTTTGATCTGATCGGTACTTCTTAGTGACTAATAATGTTGAACTTCTTTTTATCTGCTTATTTTCAGCGACCCATTTTTCAATACTCCACTGGCAGTGGGGCTAACCTGGAGTCTGAGGCAAGTGTTACCTGACAGGTGCCCTGAAAGAAACTGGCGCATCAGATAACTGTGAAATTCTTAACTGATTTGAATTTACCCCCACCTGAGAGACAGTTACTCTCTTGAGTTTGGGAAACCAACATAAGGAACTATTTCCGGAAAAGATGCCTGTTACCTCTGAGTGAAGCGACAGCTCTGAGTATTTCCTGTCTCCTCCCCATTTTCTTCCATTGAAGTCGATTGTTTTCTAGGTTAAAGATAATTTCAGGCAACATCTCTACCGGCCTGTGACTATGCAGGCAGCTTTCTTTTTCTCCTTTTCCTAAAATCCTGTACTTTTAAAATATAAAAAAGAGAGAGTGAGAATTTCAGAAAGTACAGAGCTCATGCTTCAAGGGGGTGGCAGCGAGGGCGTGTCGTTTAGTGGGATGGGGAAGAGGGGGTAGGGGACAAGAACTGCCAAGGAAATTTGAAATGTCAGTCCAGATAGGACACAGTTTCTGGAAAGTATTCGGTAGTTCATGCAGGTGCTTTTCGGGAATAGGGTCACGTGGCTGAAGCTGGTGGAAGGAGATGAGAGTGGTGCACGCTATCATAGCCCAGACAGCGGGATGCGAAAGCCCCTCTAGTCCTTCCCCGCTGACCCCGCTCGGCTCCTTTCCAACTCTGACCGCACCCAAGGCCCAGGGAGGTCGTGGCCACGTGTGTGTGTGTGTGTGGGGACGGGTCACCTCACCTCCGCTGCCCAGGCCTGTGAGGGCCAGGCGCTTCAGTGCTGGATGCTTTCTGGGTCCTTTTTCTCCCACACGTGCGCGCGCACTCACACCCCACCAATCCCACCTGCAGCCCACTGTACCTGCACTTCTGTACCAGAGGGCTCCCCCAGACTGCACCCCCCTCCCGGGCACTCAGAGGGTCACAATGTGCCTGGCCAGCATCACCCACGGCACCAAGGGTCTGTGACCCCTCCCTTCCGCCGCTGAGCAGAACCACCTGCTCCCTGGAGTCACAGGGAGGCACTTGGCTAGAAGGCAGATCTAACAACTCCTGTCTTTCAATCCCTGGGACTCTGGTCCCAGAGGTGTCTGGGACACCGAGGACTTGCTTGACCTCTTGTCACCCTCACTGTCCATTGTCTCCTCACTGGCTCTGCTGCCCTGGAGGCTGCTGTGGCCCCAAGCCTTGTCTCAGTGTGGACCAAAGGCCCTTCAGGCCTGGCTGCCTTGACCTTCCCTCCACTAACGCACTAACGCCCTCACGCTCCTATAGCTCCTATAGGGCCGTGGACGAGGGAGCAGTAGGGGCCTTGAGACACTGTCCTTCTCTCTGTGGGTGCTGTCTGCGTGTCAGAGGGTCTTTAGAGTACATGTTGGTTCGTCTAAAAATAAAAATAATAATAAAAGTCACCTCCTCGGCAGTTTTATTCAGAACAGCACTTTTGGTTTTGAGCACCCTGGACTGAAACAGCGTCTCTCCGCTGTCTTCTGTTCTGTAAACTAGTTTCCTTCCATTTGGGACTCTCCCCAGCAACAGAAGAAAGCAGCCTTGATGGTCGCGGCTGCGCTCCCTTGCCCTGTCCAGTTCCACAACCAAGACCTTTAGCGGCTCAGTTTCTCTGGCTTCTCTGAGTGGTCAAGGATCAGGCTTGGGGCTGCTTGGGTGGCTTCCTCCAGCTGCCCAGCTGAGCAGGCAGCCAGGCCACGCTCACCTCCAGAGCCCAACAACTTGGGGACCAGAAGTTATTGTTGGAATTCAAAGGTGGGAGACTCAGCTGACGGGAGGCGTCCGCTGGTGAGTTGCCTTCTCTGTCAGCCTCCTGATAAGGAACCAGTGGAGATGGCCATGTGGCCATGGCCCTGTGGCAACAAAGTGGAGCTGGGATGGGGCAGAGGAAACCTGTCCCGTGAGCAGCCTCAGACTGATGACGAAGTCAAGTCTTCACCAGAGAAATCATTTACCATGTCCCCACTCCACAGCAGTTTTCTAGTAGATAAAAATTAGTTGTACATGGTTTCTAATTGAACATGTTTATTAAGTAAACTTATGTAATACTGATAAAAACAGTTTAAGGCTCTGGACCCAAACTGGCTGGTTTTAGTTTCTGGCTCTCCCACTTATCAGCTGGCCTCTCCCACTTATCAGCTGTGTGATTATGGGCAAGTTACTTAATCTTCCTTTAAAAAAAAAGATTGATTGATGCATATATGAACTGGGGTACAGGGTAGAGGTGTGTGGGGGGTAAGAGGATTCAGAGAAAGAGTGGGGAACAGAACAATGGATCTACTGAAATCCACTGTTGAGGGGAGCGGCAGGGAGACAGAAGAGTCTGCTGTGCCCTGGGGTCACTCCCTGGCCTCAGATTCTTGTGTTGCGCCTCAGTGGCTGGCTATAGCTTCATAGTGCTGAGACTTAACTCCTGTGTCACCGGGGTGGCCCATTTTAATCTTTTTGCACTTAGTTTCTTTATGAAAAGTAAGTTTAGGATATTATTTTCCTTAGAGAGTTGTGATAATCAAATGAATTAATATTTTAAGAGTATTTAGAACAGTGCTTGAAAGGTCTTGAGCACCCAACAAATGTTAGCTACTAATTGAATTTAAACTCTTTGGCCACACTTTCAAGATACTTCATAATCGGGCTTCTATTCATCTAGTCCATTACTTGTCTACTTTGTGCTTTGCTTTGTTGGTTACCTCAATGAATCATGAATTTACACATAGCTATAGAGGGTTTCCATTGCCTGGAGGGTCCTTAATAATTCAAATCCTACCCAGTCTTCAAAGATCAGTTCAAATCCCATATTCTTTGTTATCTCTTTGTGTTTATTATTCCTTAGTTCTCATCAACCATTTTCCCATGTGAAACCACAGAACCATAGACTTCAGTGCATAATTACACACTTGTCCCTCCTTCATGTGAATCAACTTTTGTCCCTAATAGTTCGTAAACTTCCTTAGAGCAGGAAAATGACCTGGAACTTCTGAACTCTCTCCTAGTAGAGGAACACAGTGCCTTGCTTCCATCACATCAAGCGTCTGCAAAAAGATTACACTTAGGCAGCAGAGGGGTTGTGAAGAATTCAGAGCTTTAATAACAGATTAGTTAAGGATGGGGGGATGACGGATTCTTTCCTGTCATTCTCCACCCCCAGAGAGTCCCTGTAACTAGAACCCACCTCATTCTGACCCAAGAAAGCAGAACACATCTTACCCACATAGAGTTATGAAAGTCTTGTTTCCTGCAATATTTCCTCCTCCCTTACAAGAGAAAATATTGCTAGATGTTGAATTTCTTGTGGGTGGTTATCACAATCTCCTCTGCAAGTTCTTCCCTCTAGGAACTCTCAACCCTTAGTTTTCTACAGATTGCCAGGACCCTCATAGCCTCCAAGCTTGTGGAGGTGACCTCGGGAGTGGGTGGTTTGGGACAAGTCACTTACTATACAGGGGACTGAGACATCGCTGACCAACCCCTGCAGAGGTTTGGACAGCAGAAGCCTTGTGGGGAATCGTCACGTTCCAGTCCTTCTCACCCTGGACTACAGCCTCCTCTGTCTCTGGGTCAGTGGCATCACTTCCTGCACCTCCCAGCCTCTATTTGCTTCAGTCATTCTCTTCGCTTGCCCTGGCCAAACTGCACCCCGGAGTCATTTCCCCCTGTTAAATTGTGCCTGGCCTAGCTACCGAATGCAAAGCCCAGAACAAAGAGCCCGGAAAGGAGCCGGGCCAGGAGGGCTGATGAAGAAAGAGGAACCCCACCATCTGAGGGGAAGAGATGCAGCTTTTCCAAGTCTGGCAGGAAGGCTCTGGCATCCTCCAGAGCTGCCTGAGCTGGCACAGTAAAGTTGGGGTCTCCAGAGATTAACACGTCGAAGACGCAGGAGTGGAAGTAAGCGTCTTCCACAGGCAGCCCCTGTTTGCACAGCTGCCGCGCGCTGTCGATGGTCATGGCGCCCCGGCGACTGCGCTCCGAGCGGGAGAGCTGCTGACTTGGGGGACACCCCCCAACACAGAGCTGCAGGTCCTGCTCAGCCGAGAAGGCCCTGGCCACGTCCTCTGCGACCTTGATGGAGAAGGAGAGCTGCCCAGCTGTCTGCCGGACCACGATGGTCGTGCCGATGTAGGCGGCGCGGATCTCCACGTGTCGCCCGGGGCTAGAGGTTCGGATGGACAAACTCGAGCCCCCCGGCCGGTCGCCTCCGTTCATAGACCCGTCTTCAAAGGCCGCAGGAAGGTTGTCCACCTCCGCCTGGTAGACCTTCTGGTCAATGCATTCCTGCATGTTCTTAAATATAATGGTCAGCTGTGAGGGGAGAGGGAAAACGGTTCATTTCGGGCGCACTCACCTCCCCGCTCCGCCCACAGCGCCAGGGGTCGCATCCCCCAGAGGCCAAGGTTTCTGGGCCCCACCCCTGGCCCCACCGTTGCCTCAGCCCTGCTCGCCCACCTGCTCGGTCCCCCCACCTGCCTTTTTGTCTCAACCTCAACAACCCCACGGGGAGTAGGGAGCGTCTCCCCGAGTAGCTCCTCAGCCCGGGGCTGCTCAGCCCCGCGGTCCCCAGCTTTCTTTCAGTGTGTTCTGCATTTGGAATGAAATTCTCACCAAGGGAAAGCGATTTACGGGAGAGAGTGCTGGATCGCACCGAGCGATTCCGGACTCGGGCGGGGCTGAGGACGGGACCGGACTGTTGCTGCGGAAGGAGGGGTGGGAGGCGGGGTGGGACGACCGGGGCCCTGCGAGCACACGGAGGCGCAATGGGGCCCAGACCTTACGGGTGGCGGTGGCGTTGGCCCCCAAGGCCACTGGGGAGCTGGTGGCCTGAACAAAAAGAAAGTCATTATCCAGCAGTGGCCAGGCTCCCTGGACACGGCACGTGTGGAAGTGGTGGTGGAAGCTGCGCACGTGGGGGTCCCCGAAGGAGGCGCAGTGCAAGAAGCCCGGGGGGCGGCCGTGCA
>NW_004567127.1:1367820-1384162 GCF_000260355.1 Condylura cristata | reverse complement strand
GGGGGGGGGGAGAAGGTGGACTCCAGTGCCAGAGTCCACTGTATTGCCCCATCCTGAGCTGCCCAACAGCAGAAATATAAAAAATGAATTAATAAAAGACCAAAATAAATGGAGGAATCATGTCGTGGATCAGATCCCACTTATCCTAAGGAACTCCCAGTAGAAGCAGGACTGGAAAACCCCCAGAAATGTGTCTCTTATTTGCCCCTCTCTACCAGGAAGGGACACCCCGCCACCCCCATCCTTTTCAGATAGAATTTTCTGCAAGAAAGAAGAAAGAAGGAAGGGGGGAGGAAGGAAGGAAGGAAAGAAGGAAGGAAGGACCATTTCCCCTCTAGAATATCAGCATTCAAATGAAAAGGCAACCAGTCTCTTATTTACTTTCGAGAGTGGCCATGATAATCTCTCTCTCACAGAGTCATGGGCTACAAACCCAGCATGCAAATCAGTATTTGTTTGCTCTGAGTCAACAACTCATGTATTTTTTCAAACCTGCCTGAAGAACCACTCTTTCCACTAATCTTCCATAGCAGAGAGTGCAAAGGAAATTCAGTTCTGTCTTTTGATGAGGAAAGGACTGGGGAAGATGCTGACCCCCTCCTGCCCAGCTTCCCTGTCTGGGGGTGCAGACCTGGCGGGGGCAGAGCCATGAAGGGGGAGCACAGAATGGTGTAGGTGGAGTTGCAGGGAAAAATCGATTCAACAAGGGGAACCCCCACTCCTGGCAGCCCAGTGTGCAGGCCCCTGCTCAGGAAAGGCAGGAGAAGGACAACTCAGGCTCATCTGAGGCGACATTTGGTCGTGGTGAGAAAAAAACACAGAGTAAGGACCTGGGAGACTCCTCCTAAGACTCTTCAGAAGTCTTGAGGTAGCAAGGCAAAGAGGGAGCTAAGACTGCCAGAGGCCTGACAGAGGATTAAACTTCAAATGGCCAAAGGCCAGGTAATTGTAAAACAGGAGGAGAAATGGAGACCGGGAAGCCTTGGTATGGAGGAGTCCTGACTTTTGCATCCAACATCTAAGGTGGTGTAATTTTATGAAAGTCTAACTTTAATCCAATAGCTTATTAAAGGAATTGCAATTTCATTTTGACTTACTGTTTCCAGAGGTCAGAGATTACTCTGGTATCCAATTCTCCAGCCATGACTGCCTACTCTGTCTGTCGGTTGGCTCCAGCCAGGGGATCCCCCGTCTCTTTCTCCATGTCTCTCTCCCCCACGTCCCCAGACCTGCTGCAATCTCCCTGAGGTCAGGGAGCCAAAGAGTGTGGGGGGGAAGGGGAAGTATATGGCTGGCCAGAGTACTGGACAGCTGAGCTGGGGGAGGGAGGTGGCTCTGAGTTGACTGTTTTAAAAATAGCTAAGTCCAAAATTCCAGGAAGGCTGGTGGGGCGGGATGCAGGAATGGGAGAGTGGGAATAGCAGGAGAATTAGAAAGAATATGGAGTTCAGGGTGCAAAGAAGAGGAGGGAGACAGAAATACTATAGACAAGTCAGATATTCAATTCCAGTTTCTATGACGCCCATTACTGCCTACTCCAGGCAGCCCTCCAGCATTCTCAAAGACCAGTTCCCGGCTTTTAAAAATTAGAGTGGACAAGTGTAGATCTTTTGTTCTCCTCACCCCTGCTAAGCTGAATATTGCATTTTTGTCTATAGAACATACCTTGGGGGTAGCTAACTTTAAATAAGGTTCTCAGCAGAGGTGGTTTACAGCTCCACCCCCATCTTCACAGAGTATTTCAGATGGACTAAAAATGTCAGCTGTCCAGAGAAGAAATTTGAGCTCTGAGTTGAGGATGAGGGTTTGTTTCAGTCTCCCAGTCAGATCCTTGCAGCTGTCTATCTCTCTGCTCTCTTCCGTTTTCATTCCCTGAGCCTATAAGCAATTTCTCTTCTCTCCCTCTCACCCACACTCAAAGATCTTTAAGCTCCTGAGTTGCTAGGCGAGGAGACTAAGAGGTGAGAAGGAATGGGTATAGAATTTGTTTAAGCTCTGGAGTGAACAGAGGAAAGGGATTTGATGTTAAGGAAGAGGGAGAGGGAGGAAAAAAGGGCCAGAGGAGTATAAGAAATGGTGGTGAGAATAAAATCAACCTAAACACACCCTTCAGTTTGAATCTGATCAGTCTCTAGTCTGCAGGTAATGACTCACTTAGAGGGATTACAGGAAAGTCTGAGAGATCAAAATTCAGGTGGAGGGAATACTCTACCGGATACATAATCTGGGGTTTTCAATGATCAGTTGAAACCACAAAATAAGAGAAGATGGGGTAAAAACCTGTGGATTAAATGAGATTTAGGAGACATCAACGGGTGGCAGAGAATAAGTTGTATTTACTGCAGAGAATCCTGCTGTGCAATTATGGGACGGCTTCAGGGGGCAAAGTCAGGAGTCAGAGTTTCGGGTTCTGTTGGACAATTCTGAATTAGAGTTTAGAATAGTGAGGGGCTGAATATTGTCAAGAAGAAGGATTATTGCAATAATTGGGTATCTGCATATTTATCTAGGAGGTGAAAGGATTAAATAGGGGTCAGAGCCCAAACAGGTTCAAGCTAACAAACAAAAAGTAGCAACCACCCATGCTAGTCAGAAACCAGGAATTCTGGTCATTTTGAGGTTGCATTACTTTGTTATTGAAGTGGTGATATTGTTTGGAAGATAGATGTGAAAACTGATTCTTAGTCTCATCCCCAGAGCTTGAAATTCAGCCTACACTCTAGGCCAGGTATATCAGAATTCTGGGGTGGCTGAGAACTGGTAGCCAGAAGGGATGGCAGAGACAGGGATGGTGAAGAGGATGGTCCCCCAGACAGGAAATACTGTGGACAATAATGGAGATTAATGTCAACTGGAATTACGTGGGAAGCGAGGTGGTATAAAAGTGTTGGGGGCTCTTAGGGATTTAAAGGTCCAAGTAGAAGGGAATCTTATTTCATTTCAGATGCAGGTATCATCATCTACACCAGGGGCTAGGTGTTAGTGCTGAGTCAGACAAGTGTTTCTTCCGATCCCCCTGGTGGAATTAATGGCTCTTTCTCCATTCTCAGCAAAGGATTGCATCTCTTGAGCCCCAAACAATTTCATTTTTTGCTTTAGAATCTCTCTATGAAATTTTCTGTTCCTTTGAAATAATTTTAGGGCCCTCCCTGGTGGCACCAGGGGTTAAGTCTCAGCACTCTAGAGCTGTCTGCAGCCACTGCAGCACTAGTTTGATCCCCGGCCAGGGAGTGACCCACAGGGCACAGCACACCCCTCCTGGCTCCCCGCTGCTCCCTCAGCAGTGGATGTCAGTGGCTCTGCCTGTTCTGCCCCCACTCAGTCTCTGGGGAGCCTCTCACGCACTGCACCTCTGGCCTATCCCCTGGTTCTTGTGCATAAATAAATAAATCTTTTTAAAAATATATAATAATTTTAATTGTGATAAAACACACACACAACATAAAATTTACTATCTTAACCATTTTCAAGTGCACAGTTAAGTTTTAAGTTCATTCACACTTTTGTGCAACCAATCTCCAGAGCCCTTCATCCTGCAAAACTGAGACTCTATAAACTATATGTAATGCAACATGAATTAAGCTTCAGGTGCAGATACCGAAACAATTTCTACAAACACGAAGAGGATGAATCTCCAGAGAATTATGCTGAACAAGAAGCAGCCAACCCCCAACGTTTACATATGGGACAATTCTGTTTATATAACATTTCAACATGACAACATGGAAAAGAACAGGTCAGTGGCAGCCAGTTAAAGTGGGGCGGAGATGGGGGAGAAGTGTGTGTGGCAACACCAGGGAGTGCTGTGGTGGCAAGTCCTGCCTGGAATGCAGCCATGTGCATACAGAGTTGTCACATTGTACAAAGTTGTGCAGGGTGTCACTGTCGAGCAAAGCAGTAAAGGGCAGGTGGGAGTTCCCTGCATTTAACTGCACAAGGGACCGGGACAGCGTGGATCCCCGAGGGCGCTTCCGAGGGCGCCTGCGTTGCCTTTGGAGAGAGGCCCAGAGGTCTGGGCACCCGAAGGTGGTGAAGGCCATTTCTTGCGGCTGTGGATGCCTTTCCGCGCCGCTTTCTTCTGCTGGGCTTTGGCTCATCTTCCTGAAGGGGAGGCCGCGAGTCGCAGAGCCCGAGGCCGAAGTCCAGGCGCTCCCTCAGCCCTTGCTGCTGGGCTGGGTGAGTCACTGCCTGTGGGTTTATTTAAAACAAGCAAACACACTTGGTAGTTTTCTATTTTGCTAAGCTTTCTTTTATTTTGGCTTTTGGAGGGCAGTGGAGCTGCAGGGCTTGGCATTTCCAGGCGCGTGCTCCTTGGGCCTCGGCTTGTGTATGTGGGCAAAAGGAAGCCCCGAGAAACCACCCCCGAGCGACTCCTGCACCCCAGCGCCCCGCCTCCCCGCGGGTCGGCGCCCACGTCTGCGCACGCGCAGTGCGCGGTTCCCTTGTAGAAGCCTGAGGAATAGGTGGAAAGTACATCTACTCATCCTCCCCTGATACATCCTCTTTTACCAGCGGTGAACTTGGTTTTCATTAGATGTTGAGCTCTTGAAGCATATTTTTGTATCTTCAGCGCCTCGTCTGGCACATGATCTGCGTTTGAAAAAAGAAAAATGAGCATGGAGTGAAGTGAGTGGGTCGCCTCCTACGCCGTTCACCTCCAGGTGTGTTGTGTCAGGAGGAGGTGGCGGCTTCAACCCGCCCCTGGCGCTTTGGTGCCCAGAAACGTGGCAAATTTCCCGGCCCCACGCCCCGCCCCGCCCCGCCCCGCGCTGTGCCTGCGGCCGCCTCGTGTATTACCAAGACCTACCAGCAGGTGGCAGCATGCCGGTGCAAAAGACAGAACAGAAGCAGGCTGATTTCCTCTGGACACAGAGACTTCATTACCTTGTCCCCATCCCGGGTACAATCCTGAGATGTTGTTCTGAAGGTTAAACTTTTTTCCAGTCTTGGGATACAGGTAGTTCTTCAATGGGGCTAGAAGTGGGACCAAAGGAAATGGGCTCCTTATCGGTGACATGTAAAAACAGGACTAATGGATTTTATGAAAACAAATGACTCGCACTTAACTTTCCCTAACTTCTGGTTTTTACCCCCAAAGGAAGGTGGATGATTGTCGGAGACCAGCTCCAACTATTGAGGTGGTCTGGAGGCAAGACAGGCAGGACCCTAAGGTGGGAAGGCGTCGCTAGTGGAGATTCCTAAAAAGGGGAAAAGGAGAAAAAGAGGAAAGGGGAGTGAGGAAGACACGGGAGTCAGAGTTGGATGCAAGTCTTCCTGCTCTGCCTTCAGCAGATGTTTATTTTATACATTACGAGCAAGCAGTGGGATGACATCAGCACACGAACTGGGCTGAGAGATTACAATCATCTTTTTTTTCTAAGAACAGTTTAGGGTCGTATTGCCCTTTAGCTGAGATATAACATTCGAAAATCAATCAAGGTTAAAAACAGGAACATAAGTGCACAAAGTTTATGACTAAGATTACTATAGTGAGATCAACTAAGATAGAAGTCCCTTAAACTTTATCTACTACTTAATGGGCTTTTGTTTTTCTACCTGAGTCATCCTGGGAGGCAGAAGAGGAAATTCCTTGCTAATCAAATCTCTGCATAGGAGACATAGGTGAATTTCTTTATCTAAAGACTACATAGTAGAATCCTGAAAAACTAGCAAGAAGACTTTTGTGGATTCCTTTAAGGTGTAGCAGGTGGAAAACTTGACTAGTTTAAAAACAGGCAACCTGGATGAATTTCCACATCTAAAGGCCAAACGATAGGAAGTTGAGTAATTCTTTAGAAGCTGAATAGAAGGCTAGGTGAGATAATAGAATAAGATTTGGGTTTTCCTCCATCCAGCAGTGAGAGAGACTTTGCAAAAACAGCCCTTTTGCTTTTATTTATCAGTCAGTAGACAAGTCACTTGACTTCAGGGGAATTTTTCACCCTGGTGCAGTGCTTGCTTGTCAAGGCAAACAGGCCTTATGCGGCTGAGGCAGTCCAATTGTAAGCTGAAAGTTGCTCAGAATATTTTGATATTACGATTATACAAAAAAGGGAGGTCATAACATAAGTTAGCGTGGAAAGTCTGATTTTTCAGAGCAATTCCCCTCCATCCGGACCGTGTCTGACGACAGAGGTTGTATAGCTTGTGTCAGATGATGGATGATTAATACTTTTCTTAAACAACATTTTAACATCGACTACTTGAAAGTACGATAAAGCAACCACAAACTCTCCACGAATACCTCAGATCCTACTACCCAGTTTTTTCTGCGAGGGTCTGGTGATATATACACATTATTAATGAGCCAGTTTTTGAATCTTTCATTTACCATCAGAAAATTTTTATTTTGAACTATTTGTTCAGGGAGTGATTCTCATTGTGGACATCTGATCAAGACAGGCAGCGGGAAGGATTTTGATTGTTTCATTTTTATTTTTTTTCAACTTCTTATTTAAAAAATTCCAAACCTAAAGAAAAGATGAAAGAATAAAATATGGAACGCTCCATTACCCTGTGCCTAGATTGATTGTTAATCTGTTTGCCGTTTTTCTTTTCTTTCTCACATAAAGTTAATTGGCGTGATTTGGTGAGCATCTTAAAGTTCCTTCAGTCCAGGATTTTCTGTTTTTCTCCTGACTCCTTCTTTTTTTCCTTCATATTAAAACAATAAATAAATAAAGTTCCCAAGCCTTGTCCTTTTAAGCTCGTCCCAGCCACTCAGGCACAGATGCTGCAGACTACAGGCAGACGGGGGCCCTAGTCACTCTCGTTGATTGTGACATTCGTTTTAGCCGACAGTTTGGTCGAAATTCAGACGAACTGGAAAAAAAGCTGCAACAGGACTAGGATTTCTTAGTGTTACTCATATGATGTCCTCTATATTCCTCAAGGAAAAGATCCTGGTCAATTTGAGGAAAGCACCAGTTAGAACCTCTACTTTTCTACTGATCACAGTTCAGGAATTCAGGAACACTACTTGAAACTGAAGGCTTTTTTCTTGCTCTTTTCTTCCAGCTTTTGTCTCTGTAGAGAGCCTAGACATTAAGACTTCAAAACCCAGAAGTTGAAATGACTACATGCACACGCACACACACACACACACACACACACACACACACCCCAACAATAAACAAAGAACACAAGCTCAGATAGTATCATATATTTTGTGTTGAACCACCCTAGCAGGTTCCCTGGTGGTCTAGTGGTTAGGATTCGGCGCTCTCACCGCCGCGGCCCGGGTTCGATTCCCGGTCAGGGAAGGAGCATTTTTTCCTTTCCAACTCTGTTGAAAATTCTTTCCCTCATTAACCTGATTTCGGCTAGTCAGTTTCTGCTGCACAGACTCCAAACGCAGCACAAAATGTACACGATAACGATGTAGAAATCAACTATTTCTGCGATAACTGTTAGTCTCCAATTTTTGAAACAGGAAATGGAATTCTAGTGTGCATACTAGTCTATCGACATTATTTAAAAAATTAATATATTTCTAACACATTCCAGTAAAAATAGCATTTTTCAGAAATACGTTTTCTTCCAATTTAATTAATTTTTAAAAGTTACATGATTTAAGATTCGAATTAGGCTTATAGGCAAAAAGGCCTAACTGATAAACCAAATTTTCGCTTTTGTCATCTACTTTCCCGGTGATAAGGCAAACAATATTTAGTCTTACAATTATAATGTCATAATAATTTATAGAAATCTATATTGCTTGCATATGTATGTATATATTTAAATATGATCCTGGTCTTGCACAAATGACAGCAATCTATAATTTGGACAGTTTTTCTTCACTTTGCCTTTTTCATTTAATAATATACTTTGGAAATAGTTCCAGATTAGACACGAAGAGCTTGCTCATTCTTTCTTTTATAGAATATAGTAATTCATTGTGTTTGGTATTCCACAGCTAACTGAACTAGCTTCTTAGTGATAGACAAGCTATAGCTAATCTTTTGCTCTTATAAATAATGCTGCCATAAATTAGTTTGTATATGTCATTTTGCACATAAGTGGAATAATGCCCAGGAATTGAAATGCTGGCTCAAAAGGTGTGTGCATTTGTGGATAGTTATTATCAAAAGTCTTTCGTAGCAATCACACCACACTGTGCTACCATCAACAATATACAAAGTAAATATAAATTCAAAGTAGATAATATACAAAGTAAATAAAAAATTCATGTTGGTGTTCATCAAAATGGACTTAATCGTATTTCTGCACTTTTAACATCCCCCCTAAAATTCTGGTTTTATAAAAAAACAGTGTGATGAACATCTGTATAGAGAAATGTTTCTCTGTACCTTCTCAAATATTTCCTTAGGATAAATCCCTAGAAGCGGAATTATTATCTCATGCCACATACAAAATGGATCAAAAAATTAAATGGAAGAACTGAAACAATTAAAAAGCTAGTAGTGGATAAAAACCAGTAGTGGGTAATTATCTTAATATTAGGCTGGAAGAAGACTTATCCAAGACAAAAGCAAAGATAAAAATCATGAATTAAGATTACAGAAAAATAGAAAATTTCTGTCCAACTAATAATCCTACAAATAATACCATAAGACAAATGAGAAAATAGTATAAATCAGTAATATAATTACCCAATAGAAAGACAAAGCATATGACTTATTAAGTCTTAAAATTTTATGGCAAAGTTATGAAAAATAATCAACTGCAATAGTAATAGAATAAATGCAAATTAAAACGAGACTCCTTGTTTTTACCCTGCGCTTTCGTGAAGAGGAAAAGAAAGAAAATATGCAGTTGACTGATATCATTTGCTAACAGTGAAAATTAATGGTATCTCTCCACACAATGTGGCAATATATATCAAAGATTACAAGTGCATGGGGTGGGGTGGGGTGGGGGGAGGGGGGAAGTGTGCATCTTTTCAAATGCAAGTTCATGCGTCTGCCGTAAGGAAACACGCAAGCGGTGGCAGTATGTGCAGAGCTAACTCCAGCGTGTTCTCCGTCCGTGGGATTTCAGAGGCCCATTCAAATAACGAAAGAAAAAAATAGAATTGACTTTTCCTCAAACCTATGAAACAAGAAGCTACTACGGAATTTCCAAACTGATAGAGGAAAACCTAGAGAGTTTCTTTTCCTCTTTGTTGTTTTATTTTACGTTGGAAATTTCTCTTGAGACAGATGTGAAATGGAAAAGCGTAGACGGTGTCACAAAACTTGCCGCGCCCCGCTGATAAGAGAGGCGCGCGGGAAACGCGAGGGGAGCGTTGGTGGTATAGTGGTGAGCATAGCTGCCTTCCAAGCAGTTGACCCGGGTTCGATTCCCGGCCAACGCAACGCAAGCTTTTGTTCCCCCGAGTAAAAACGACAGTTTTCCTCTCTACTTTTCTCTTTATGATTTTTTTTCACTTTACTCGTGACTTGAGACACTCGGGTGTCTCCCCAGGGCACGCGAGGTTACAACTGGAGCAAGAAAAGGCCGTCTCCCCTCCACAGCTCACCAGCTCCGCTTCTCTGGGACCTCTCATTCCCCGAACAGAACCCCCATCCCGGGTACACGCTGGGGTGCAATCGGGAAGGTCCTCCCGTGCCGGGCGGTTTGGTTCTTCGGAGAAGCGGGACGAGGAGAGTCGCCTGGGGCCGCGGTGCCCGTTGCCGCGGCCGCTCAGCGCTCTCGTCAGCTGCCTCCGGGCGCGTCGCTGCGCCGGCAGCCGGGATTTACCGCCTCAGATCCACGCGAAGCCCCGGCCGCAGCGCGGACGCGTTAGCAGCTCCCCGGGCCGCGCGCGGGGGGGCGGCTCCTTCACAGCACGGAAAAGCGGGCCGCAGTCCGCCGCCTGGCGCGTGGCGCGCCGTGATCGTATAGTGGTTAGTACTCTGCGTTGTGGCCGCAGCAACCTCGGTTCGAATCCGAGTCACGGCAGGTCGTAGCACCGCGCCTCAGCGGCTCAGCTTTTTGTCCCCTCGGAGGTGGGCAGCCAGTGGCCCTGCCTGTCCCCCCCAACCCCGGCCGCGCGCCAAACCCAGTCAGCGGACCGGGTGGATTATTGTCTCCCGCGGGAGACGTCGCCGGGCTGCTTGGCGCTGGCGCCTCGGCGCCTCTGCCTGAGCTGAGGGCGGAGGACGGCGGGCTCGGCTGTGAGGCCCGAGCCCCGCGGCGGCGCCCTCCGCGTCGGGGACGTGGTCCCGTCCTCAGGCCGCGCCCGCTTTCCCAGTTTTGAGCAAACCAGCGCCCCAGATGAAGGGGCCTGCCTCCAGGGAGCCCCTCGGCCCCTCGCGCCCCCACGCCCCGGCCGGCCGCAGCAGGCCCCGGGCGCCGGCCGCTCCTTCCTGCGCGCTCCTCCGCCGCCTCCTCCGGAGTCGGGGTCGCAGAATTCGGGTTTTCGAAGGGACCCGGTCAGACGGAACTTGCGGAATCACGAGGGGCCAGGACTCGGCGCTCCCCGCCTTCTGGGGCGCTCGCCCGGCCCACAGCCCGCATCACTTTCCGAGCGCCGGTTCCTCACGCTGAGCGGCTGCCGTTGCGCCCACACACTCCAGCCGCAGAGGCCCCTGGACCGCCGGGCGCCGGCCGGGCGCGGGTGTGCGCAGTAGGTTAGAGAGATAAGCGGCGCCCTGCTCCCGAGAGCCCGGCTAGCTCAGTCGGTAGAGCATGAGACTCTTAATCTCAGGGTCGTGGGTTCGAGCCCCACGTTGGGCGACTCCTTTTTTTTCTTCCCTGTCTTTTCCTCCAACTCCTCCGAGTCCGTTACCCTCGGCTTCTGGGCAGGCAGTGCGGACCCCCCGCCTCATTTTCAATTCCGGTCTAGAAGCCCAGGAATCGCCTCTCCCCCCCCAAACAAGAAAAGGGGGATCCGGACCCATTCCGCGCCACCAGAAGACGCCTTAGGACGTGGCCGCGTGGGAACGTCCGTCTCTGGGCGGGGTGCGCAGGCCTCCCCGCTCACGCCCTCCGGGGGTGCTTCGGGTGTCCGCCCGGCGCCCCGAAATACGACCCCCAACCCAGGACCCTGCACGGACAACGAAGAGGCGCGAGGGGGCGCGCGAAAGGGCGTGGGGCAGGGGAGGGCAGGGACCGAGGGGGGCCGCCAGTGGAGTGGGCAGCCGCGCCCTCACCCCCACCCGGCCTGGCGGGGAAGCTGCGCCCGCGCCCGCGCCCTTTGGTTAGCGTGGGCCGCGGGGTCCCTGCTGACCCGAAAACCGCAGCCTGTGTCGGCCGTAGACACAGCGTTGACTGATGCTCAAGGGAGGGTTTGAAGCCGGGAGGCACGCTGACAGATGGCGCTCTGCGAGGACTTTTCAACAATCCCAAATTTGAGTTTAGTTTCTAGGCATAGAACAGCGAGTGAGTCATCGACACAAAACATTGCTCTTGGCGGGGCGGGGGCAGTGGGCAGTTTCTGGTCCTAAGTTATATTGACTGGAGGAACTTGCGCACCATGATGCTGTGACCGGCCTGTTCTCAGGGGACACGCTGTGATTGGGGTCAGGGGCTGCTGTCTGTGGCTCAGCAGTCCAGTTGGCAAGTTATAGCCTGTTTTGTCTGAGGTTTTTAATATATACCTATAAAGTGCGAGGTTACTTTGTAATAAAAAAATAATCGATTCATACGTGTGGATTTTATTGGAAAATAAAAATCACTTATTATGAACAATCAGGTAGTATTGTTTGGCCGTTGGGTACTGGGTGCTTGAGGAGAGGAGATGGTGTTGGAGGAGGCTGCAGTTCCTTTCTACAATCCTTCTGTATTCTGTTCTCTCTTTCCCCTCCCGCCAAGGGAAGATCAAAGAGCTACAGGCCAAGCCCCACTCCACCTTCATGCAACTGTTCTCAGTTCTCTGTGGTCTGGTCACCTGAAGGGCATTTTAGAACTTCAGGAATGTCTTTATGTCACCACCTTTTATGGAGAGAATATTTTATATCCCTCCATATCCATGTGGTCAAACCTTAGCCCCCAATATAATGGTACTAGGATGTGGTGTTTGGGGGAGCTTAACTGGATTAGATGAGGTCATGGGGGTGAAGACTCCACAATAGCATTCATGTCTTTACAAAAATCCTTGCTATCTGAGGATGAACTCAAAAGTCAGCCTTCTGCAATTAGGAGGATCAAAACAGGATTTTATTCTAGGTAAATCTACTTGAAAATAAAAGCTCTATTTCTATTTTAATTTTTCTTTAGCTACTCATCAGACAAGAGTTTATAACAAGCAGCACTTCTCAGGACTTGGGAATAGCCGTCTCCCCACCATAATCAGGGCTAGTACTCTCTCTCCACTGATGCCAGAAGATCACCAAGAACTGGATATACTAGCCCTCTGCTCTTGGATGTCTCAACCACCAAAACTGTAAAAGACAAATGTCCACTGCTTAAATCACCCAGTCTGTGGTATCTTCTGACAGCAGCCTGAGCTAGGACATCATCCCACATCTCTGAAAGGGCCAGAATAAGACTTTAGACTACGTATGTACATCTGTGCATTCATACCCTATTTCTATTTTCTTTAGCTAGTTGTTCCCCTCAGGTCACCAAACAAGGTCTTACAGCAAATATCACATACCAACACAGGCCAAACAAATCCACAACAGCGGCAGAACAGCCACCATCATTCAGTTCCCCTAGTAAAGTTCAAGTCTCCCCTTTCCAGTTTTTATGTTGTTCAGGACCAGCCATGGTGGTGCATTCTGGAAGGCAGGTTCTGGATTCTTCAGCAGCTGAAGAAACCTGAGCTCTCTGTCACAGGAGCAACAGGAACAGGACGCCTGCAGTCAGGTGAGTCCAGACTCAAGTCTCTTTTAGGAACCAGCACCCCAGAATTCTCAGAGATCAGGAGAAAAAGTAGACCACCAGCCCCTCGCCTGCAAGAATGAGTTTCAGAGGCGCGTATTTAAGCAAAAGTGATGAGCTGTGCTGCTGTTAAATGTCAGGACAGAATAGTGTTGCCAAGAAAAGAATGGGGAAAAGGCAAGGTACAGCTTCTTTGGAGGGCAATCAGTCAGGAATTAGGAAGAGAAGAACGGCACAAGTAATTTTATCAGACAAGCTCATTTCCAGGAATCTGTTTTAGGGAAATCCTTGCACAGATGAAAAGAATGTTTGTACAGGGATGCCCTCTGAAGAGTTATAATTTTTACATTTGAAAAGCACAGGTCTGCTAGAAAAAGGAGAAAGAAAAAGAGAGGCATCTGCATAGTCACAGGAGGGCAGCAGAGCCCAAGAAGTAAACATTAGAGCCAATGTCATGTCCATCAGCTGAGGAACGTTTAAATGCACACTATGAAAGGATATTGAAAAGGTGAGGAAAATAATGAAAATGGTGATGAGGGACTTCAGGAAAGGAAGTGCTCAAATACTTTATGTGCACATCTCATTCGAATTTAGATGAAGCCATGAAGGAAACACAAGTGTTTGTCTCTTTTTATAGATGAAGAAATGGGGCACAGAAAATTCAGTAACTTCTTCCAAGTCACGTCGTGGAAGAAACAAATCCCCCACCAGGCACTGAGGCCTTCCACACACCAAGACGAGGCTTTCTTGTTCTCAGTCTTGCGATTTTCAGGTTTCCTGGCACGTGCAGTTGCAAAACCCTAGACGCCAGAACTGAAGGAATTCGTGCTGGGGGTTGCGGACGAGCCCGAAAGCCCCGTAGATAGACACCCGCCCACTAAGCGCGAATTCTAGTGCAAAACAAACAAAACCCCAGCTTTGCCGGAAAGTTTCTTCTTTCAGGCTCTTTTATGGAATTTGGGCAGCATGTTTCGAAGGCGACCCAAAGCGGGCACATCCGGAGGACTCCGAGGATACGGCGGAAGCCGCACCCAGTGGCCTTTCAGCCTTCGCGAGGACCAGAACTAAAACGCAGCGTCCCTGGGTGGGCTCGAACCACCAACCTTTCGGTTAACAGCCGAACGCGCTAACCGATTGCGCCACAGAGACACAGAATACGAGCCTCGTCAACTTGTTTCCTGACCGCGTAAATTGCTTTTTAGCCGCTGGCCGAGGCCACCCCAGTCTCGCTCTGGGCCAGGAGCCGCGGGGGGGCCGCGGGGGCGCGCGAGCGGAAGAGGTGCCCGCCCCGCGCCTCCAGCGTGGGCTCCGGCGGGGCCAGCGCTGTGCCCGCGCGCCAGCCAGCCCCCCGCAGCAGCCCAGGGGGTGCCCAAGGCGCGGGAAGGAAGTGCACCCGCCTTGGGGTGCGCGGGGAGCCGAGAACCCCACGGGAGCTTCGAGCTTTTCCTCCTCCCATTGTGCTCAAAGTTGGAAAACCGCAGAAGCAGGACTGGGGACGCGGGTCCGCGGGGCGAGGGGCGGGCTTCTTGGGACGGGCTGGAAAAGACCCTTATCCTGGGCGTCCCATCCGTCGAAATCTGGGGTCCCTCTGGGCGCAATGAACTCGAGGAGGGGCGTCGCAGAGCTCGGAAATAAGACGCCGGTACAGCTGGGTCTGACCGCCCCGGGCCGCGGGGGCGCCGGGAGACACTTGGCGTCTCTCCGCGTCCGTCACGCGCCCTTGGCTCTGGCCTGGGCTCGGCGCGCTCACTTTTGGGGCTGCTGGGTGGGCGGTAGCTCGGCTGGGGCGCCCCCCCCGCCCGCTCGCGTTTGGGTTGCTGCGGTCCTGGTTGCAGCCACCCCGGTGGCCACGAGGGGGCCAGGTCCCGCCTTGACCTGCACCCAGCAGCCAGCGTTTTCTGTTTGGGGAGTGGAGAAGAGCGTCCGTTGTTTTTTCCAGGGTTTTCATACCGGCGGGACCCAAGATTTCTTGTTTTTCATCACCCCAAAACCAAGGTTTTCTTGTATCGGGGGTGGGTACTTGGTGAGCTCAGTCGCCCAGGCCTGGCGTCGCCTCCTTCCCTCAGCTGTGGAAGCTTCGCGAGACAACTGGAGTTTCTGAAAGTACAAGACGCTTTTCCAGGGTCGCCTACACGGCCTGGAAGCCGTATTCGAGAGGGAGGCGCGGGTTTCAGCTCCTACTCAGGAGTCCTCACGGGCTGGACCACGCAGTGAGGCCAGGGCCCGCTCCACGCGCCTAGCCGCGGGCAGGCGGGGGCCGAGGGGGCAGGCAGAGACCAGGCCCCCGGTGGGCCGAGGGCAGGGGCAGAGATGCTGCTCCAGGACCCCGGAGCCCAGGAGTGACAGCTCGTTCGCTGGGCCGCTCCTCCCTACCTTTGTTTTCCCGGCAGTTCTCTTCCACCCATCCGACTCTGGGAATTCCAGCATGTTCTACTAGATCTATCAGCCCAGCCACGTCCCCTGTAGTAGGTCTTGTGCTGGCCTCTTTCAGATGATGTTTTGCTCAATCTTTCTTTTGTGGCCCTAGGAGTCTGTATGGGAGAGAGAACCTTATGTCTCCTGAGAATTAGATTGACATGACAGAGAATGATGGGAGAAAAACAGAGTATTTGACCCGCATGTGGGAAATCTAGTAGGAAAATGAACACTCAAGAAGTGACTCGGCCCATGTGTTCATATATTAGGTTGAATAAAGGGAAGCAGCGTGGAAAAGTAAAATACATGGGAAAATAGGAGTTATTTTAACAAGATCTTTCTGTATAGTTTCTCTCAGCCTTGACTTCACATCTCTGGTGATAAGAATGTTTCTTTCCTCCTGGGACAGAAAGGGTATTTTTTACATGGGAGTTTCATTTCCTGCCCTCTGAAAACAAGTAGAGCCTCAGAGCGTTTGCACCTGCTGTTAACCAAGTGTCTTTAGCTCCAAATAATCTTGTGTGGGCGCTCCCACTTCAGGCTGCACTCTAGTCCCAGGGCCTTCCCACGGAGGCCTTCTTCCACCAAGGCCACACCAAAAGCTTCAGTCAAATGCTATGAAAACCTGAAGTGGGAGTCCACACACCTTTCTTGGGGCCACACCTCACGATTAAGGAGGGAACCGGACCTTGCGCCGCCGGCCCTCGCCACCACGCGCGAGCGAGGCCCGCGCGGGGCCGAGCCCCGAGCCAGGCCGGCCGCGTGCCCTTCCCCGGGTCACCGCGAGGGGGCGCGACGGCCGCCCCTCGTGGCCTCCGGCGGCCCGGCAGGCGCCCGCGGCTGGGAAACCGGGTTCGAGAACGTCCGTCCTTGGGAAGGGCGTCGGCAGGAAGGCCGCGACGCTGGAGCCGGAGCGCCCTTGCACGCGGCAGATCGGTGCCCTGGCTCTCGCCGGCCGCGGAGGGGAGCTCCGGCAGCCGGGTGCCCGCGGGACGCACGCTGGACCCCTGCGGCCCTCTTGAGGAGCCGCACGGAGGACGCGTCCTCGGCTGCACGCCGGGGGCAAGCCCGAGGCTGACACGGCTGTGCTGCCCGCCGGGGGGGAAGGGGAGGTGGGAGGCCCCGCCACGGGGGGGCTGCGGCGGGAGGGAGGGGCGGC
>NW_004567127.1:1366196-1366811 GCF_000260355.1 Condylura cristata | reverse complement strand
CCCAGCCTCTGTCCTTTCACTCCCCAAAGTGCGCTCGTTCGAAGTTCGTGAGGCGTCACTTCCGCCCAGGACTGCTCTGTACTACAGCGCCGCAATAGGCGTCATGAATAGCGCCGAACCCTGCTCCAGAAAGTTTATTAAGGGAGAATTTCATGCATTTTGATTTGAATTTTAGTGTGAGAATGTTTGGGAGTTTTTCCTACACCCTGTGGATCTCCTGGGCTCACTCGCTGCATGGCTGCATGGGCTCACTCCTGGGCTGCGTGGCTGTTTTTCCTTGCTCGGTTTCTGAAATACTCAGCATGTCTTCTTTCCACCGTTGTCTGAATAGCCAAGAATCATGCTTTTGGCCGTGCTCTTTTTTCTTGCGACTCGTTCGTTTCATTTTTCACTATCTCAAACTAGTCGTACAAATTTTTCTAAGTTTCCTTCTCTAAAAACATCCAGCACCTGATTTCGGGGAGAATCTAGGCAGCTCTCAGCAAAAGCGAAGAAGCCGTGCGCGCATGCGTGCTGCGCGGCTGTGGGCGGGCCGGGGCGTGTCAGGAGGGAGGGGCGGCGGGGCTGGGCCGAGGCTACGTCGGGCACGCCCCGGGTGGGGCGAGTCCTATGTAG
>NW_004567127.1:1357857-1365426 GCF_000260355.1 Condylura cristata | reverse complement strand
GCCGCCCCTCCCTCCCGCCGCAGCCCCCCCGTGGCGGGGCCTCCCACCTCCCCTTCCCCCCCGGCGGGCAGCACAGCCGTGTCAGCCTCGGGCTTGCCCCCGGCGTGCAGCCGAGGACGCGTCCTCCGTGCGGCTCCTCAAGAGGGCCGCAGGGGTCCAGCGTGCGTCCCGCGGGCACCCGGCTGCCGGAGCTCCCCTCCGCGGCCGGCGAGAGCCAGGGCACCGATCTGCCGCGTGCAAGGGCGCTCCGGCTCCAGCGTCGCGGCCTTCCTGCCGACGCCCTTCCCAAGGACGGACGTTCTCGAACCCGGTTTCCCAGCCGCGGGCGCCTGCCGGGCCGCCGGAGGCCACGAGGGGCGGCCGTCGCGCCCCCTCGCGGTGACCCGGGGAAGGGCACGCGGCCGGCCTGGCTCGGGGCTCGGCCCCGCGCGGGCCTCGCTCGCGCGTGGTGGCGAGGGCCGGCGGCGCAAGGTCCGGTTCCCTCCTTAATCGTGAGGTGTGGCCCCAAGAAAGGTGTGTGGACTCCCACTTCAGGTTTTCATAGCATTTGACTGAAGCTTTTGGTGTGGCCTTGGTGGAAGAAGGCCTCCGTGGGAAGGCCCTGGGACTAGAGTGCAGCCTGAAGTGGGAGCGCCCACCTGGATGGGAGAGGGCAGGGGGACACTGCCTGGCCTCCAGTAAGCCAAACACAGCCCGAGGCCCAGTGGGGTGACAGATGCCGCATCCAGGTCGTCCTCACACAGAGAAGTCTGTTTGGGAGGCAGGTGGGTCATAAGGCTATTTAGGACCATTTTATGGCTGTTACAAGATTCTCTGGTGTTTTTCAAAAGAAATGTACAGGCTGAAATACCTTGTCAATTAGTCTAACTATTGTTCTCGTTTCTCTTTCATTAGCGAGGGTTTAAACATCATGGTTCTGAGCGTGTCTTCTGGAGCCAGGGCACTTCAAATTCCTGCTCATGACCGCAGCCCCTTTCTTGACCTCAGATTTCTTAGCAATAAATTAGGGTGATGATGTGACATAGGCCTGTTGTGAGGATTAAAAAAGTAAAAACACTTAAGACTTGTAGACATTTAAGACTTGTAGATTGTGCCTGACACGCGGCATTTTGCACATGAGCTCTGAGTTTAGCGCTCATATTTTGGGTGCAACACTGCACAGACTGGGTGTGGTAAAACCGATTTTAGGTCACTTCAGTGAAATTACAGTGGCTGGGGAGCCTCAACAATCCTCACTGACCAGCCAGACAACCCCTGCTACTTTGGGGTTGTATTAGCTTTTCAGTTTAGCTCATTACAGGCGAACAGTGATCTGATTCCTTGCTTCAAACCTGCCCCAATAATAAAAAATGTACAGCTTTATGGTGGGAGATATTTCCGCACATGACGCAAGCCCAGCATCTTTAAAGAGTGAGACACACATACACAAAAGTTTAGATTTAAAATACAAGTGAGCTTTAGGAATGTTGGAGGTAGAAAAAAATTATTTCCAGTGGATCAATCACACATATCCAAAACTTGCTTATGGGAAGAGTGGGCCCTGGCCTCTCATTTCCCTCCTGAGCAAACACTTGCTGCTCGTGCAGCCGGCTATTTCCCCACTTATTTCTCATGGATGAATATTGTGATTGCTGGACTTTCCCGTGTTCCGCTGCAAGCCTCCCACATGGCCTAGAACGGAGAAGGAACTTGCTTCCCATGGGCCAGTCATCCCCGGGTGTCAGCAAGGGTCTGGCCATGCGTCCATACTCTGCACTCCCTCCCCTGCCCACTGTCCCGTGCCCAGCCTCTGTCCTTTCACTCCCCAAAGTGCGCTCCCCTGCATGCAAGACAGCAGTGATTTTTCAGTCCCCTGTGAAGCCCAAGTTTCCAGAGAAGACATTTGGCAGTCTTGCCTGCTGGGCTGCTCCTTCACAAGCTTGATCAAGTTCTCTCTCTCTTTTTCCTTCGTCTATCTATTTATTTTTCTCCAGCTGAAGAGAAAGCGTGTCTGGTGGTCATGGCCCAAGGCGTCTCCTGGTGGACCAGACTCAAAGTGGGAGCCGCAGGTTGGGCCTTCGCCCTGGGGCTTGATCCTGATGGTATCAGCTTCGTGGGGGGGCAGACACCTACTGGGGTTGGGGGCTCAGGAACCCCGGAATCCCAGTGGGATTCCTCCCTGTCGAGTGTGGGGCGCAAGGAGCAGTTGGTGTCGCCCGGTCCAGGGCCCCTCGCTCCGGAAGGAGCCAAAAGGCCAAATGAACTTGACCGCACCAGAGCCGCGCACCGTGGTGGCTTTGCCTCAGCTGGGCTTCTCGCGGGCCCAAGAGCCGGGGATCCCCGCGGCCAAGCACCCCAGGTGAGGGGAACTGCGGCCCTTGGTAGAAAGCTAACTGAGCGGCTGGGGGGAGGGACCCCAGGCTTGGTCACCCACAGGGATGAGGACGCACCGCTGGGGGGGGACAGCCCCTGGGGGGCCCCTCTGCGGGGCCAGAAACCACGTCCCACGCGGGGAGTAAAACGTCCCTCTGCAGTGCAACATAAAGGTCCCACCGAGATTTGAACTCGGATCGCTGGATTCAGAGTCCAGAGTGCTAACCATTACACCATGGAACCCCCATGCTTGATACCCTTTTCTCGCAGACTTGTGTGAACAGCGACCAGGTAGCCCTCAGCCCCACCCCGGCGTTGCTTCCCCGACGGGACCCGCCCCACCCGCGGCTTCCCTCTCGCCTTCCAGGTCACTGGCCAGAAAATGGCGTCAGGTCCACGCTGGGCTTAGGCCCAGGGCAGAATCCGTTAAACCTCCACCGGAAACCACATATTGTGCCTCAGTTCACCAAAATTTCCACCCGAGGTGAAACTTCTGCAACTAATAATGTTTCTGTCTGTGCCTTTACACGCTCCCCGCGGCTCAGAGCGCGTTCCCGGTCCTCAGCGCAGGGTCTGACTTCTTGGACCCTTAGTGCCCACCGCTGCTTACACGCCAGCTGGAAACCAGCCTGGCTGGGAACCACGGCACTGAGTTGGGAAATACACTCAATCGCTTACACTTTAAAACCCCTGTCCAACTTCCTGGGGTTTATTCTGATGACTGCTCTATCTCCTGACCACGGTCATTTCTGTGCATATGCGGATCACATTTTAAAAATAATCGCTAGACACAGAGAAAGCAACTGACAGTTACAGACACAGTCAGGCCTGCTCTCGGGCCAGTCCGTGCAGGCACCTGAGTCAGCCAGGCGAGTAGCCGAGCCGCCGTCCCCTCCGGTGTCACTCTAGCTAACTGGTTGGGCCTTGGGGCCGTCTGCAGCAGCGAGCTGCTCTGCCACGCGCTTAGCAGGAAGCTCCCGTGGCTGTGGGTTTCTTTCAGCTCCTGCAGCATTTTCAGCTTTTCACCTGCCTGTGTCATAGGCGGGCCCTTGCTGCACAGAGAGTCTGGCTTCCAGGGGTACTTTTCACTGCGTTTGTTTGCTTCTCAGCCTAGAGACATGGCAGAGAGGGAAAGTTTCTCTTCTGCTGTCCCCTCCGGTCTTAGGCAGGCCCTGTGTACAAAAGCCACTGTGTCTGGACCCAGTGTTTCTGTGACCCCCTTGTATCAGGGAGCTCTGCCTCTCCGAGATGGGAACACTCAGGCTAGAAAAGCCTTTGCCTTCTACCCATCAGCAGACAGCGTTTGTGTCTACCCTGTCATAAGGCCAGCAGGGGGTCAGGGGGGCCTGGGCCAAAGGTTGGCAGGGCTCTTGCAGGAGGCCAGGGGAGGCTTTAATGCGCAGGCTGACCTGGCGGTTGCAGAAGTAGCTGTAATGATCTCAGGCCATTAAGGCAGCCCCGAGAATCTCTTATCCTGCCTGCTTTTTTCTTGGCGGAGACCAGAGAAAGAGCTAACAAGTGTGTGCCAACCTGCTTTGCAACGGGGCTGTCAGTTGTTTTACCCTTAACTTTCGTAGACACCCTCTTTTTTAAAATTTTATTTTATATGTTTATTTTTACATCATTTTGTACATCCCCCCCCCATCTCAATTGTAATCCCCGTGGGTTTCCCTTCATCGTAGACGCCCTCTTCCTTGCATTCTCTGCCAACGTGAGATGGCTCGCCGACCTGCCCCTCCTTGGAGGGGTTTCGCCTGCTTTGGAGGCCAGTTTACCCAGCAGCCTTGCAAAATCCGAACAGGTGTGATTTTGTACATCATTCAGCTTTATCTTGTTCAAGTGGGAACAACTTTCTATTAAAACTTTCTGTATTTTAAACGTGTGGAATTACACATCTATTTTATTAAATCTTATTTTTTCCTCTTTCTGGACTAATTTCCCTTCAGCAACCACATACATTCTTTTAGCTAACAACTACTTTTTAAAAAGACATATTTATTTGTGAACACAAGAACTGGGGTGCAAGCCACAGGTGGGGGGGAGGGGAGAGGAGGACTCACCAGAGACAGGCTGGGGAGCAGAACAGGCGGTTCTACTGAAACACACGGTTGAGGGGAGCAGCGCTGAGGAGGGAGGGGTCTGCTGCACCAGTGGGTCAGCTCTCCGGCTGGGCTGGAACTCAGGCCACAGGGGCTGGTGAGAGCATGATAGTGCTGAAACTTTAACCCCTGAGCCACCAGGGATGCCCACAGCAACTTAAAAAAATTTTTTTTAAAAGTACAAGTTATGGGCCCTTTCTGGTGGCGCAAGAGGTTAAAGTGCAGCACTTGAAGCTTTCCACAGCCACTGTAGCCCGAGTTCGATCTCTGGCCAGGGAGTGACCCACATGGCACTGCAGACCTCTCCTGTCTCCCTGGCTGCTCCCCTCAGCAGTGCATTTCAGGCCTGTTCTGCTCCCCACTCTGTCTCTGGTGAATCCTCTCACCCCCGCACCTCTGGCCTGTACCCCAGTTCTTGTATGCATATATATATATATATATTATAGTACAGGTTGTTAGGAAAAGGAGACGCCTGCATAGTCACAGATCCTCAGGGAGCCGAGCTGCAAACGAAAACTTAAGAGGCCATTAGGTGGCGATAATGAACGGCAGACGGAGTAACTCCCGGGCTCCGGGACCCGGGACCCCACGAGCCCCCCCGGGCTTGTCGACCTCCGGCTGAGCACCCGGATTTTGGTGAGAGACTTCCCTGCAGAAAGCACCCCGACCTATGGGGAGCCAGGGAGGGCGGCACCAGCAGCAGGCGGGGCAGTTCCAAGTTTTCCATGAAAAGGGCCTTGGCCACCCTAGAGGTCGTGTTCATTTATTATCAACTTTGACTTTCTTCAGCTAAAGCTGCCTGCTCGCTCTTTTCCGTTACTGCAGCGAGGCCCTGCGAGCAGCGCAGTCTCCCGTGACCCCATCTTCAGCCGGTCGGGGAAATCACCCGCGCGGCGCTGGGGGGCTTTGGGGACCGTGGAGCCGCAGGTCAGCTTGCAGGGCTAAGGCCTCCGAGGGTCAAGCGTTTCTCGGGCACCGTCAGTCAGAGGTCCACTCCCCGCCCAGGTTCACCGTGCGTGTCCTGGGGGGCCACCAGCACAAGGCCAAGGCGGTGGCTATCACGGACGCGGAGGTATTGAACAAACAAGAATAAGAAGCTGGTGCGGAGGGGCCGAGAAGCTCAGGCCTTTTCGCCTCCGAGAGTCTCCGTCAAGCAGACAGCGGGGTCCTGTGCCCAGGCCTGAATAGGGGTGGCAAGACCCTTCTTTGCTGACCGCATGAGAACACGATGGCCAGAATGGATAAGTTCACAACCGAGTTCTGAGTGAAGAAGGTGCTGTCTGGCAGTGGCTGGTGGGTTCCTGAAGATGATGGCTGAAGAGCTTGGCCAACTTCCTAGCACCACTCCAAAAATTATATGTATGCTGGAGCATACATAAGGGCTTCCTGTGCTTAGCACACCACAGGCAAACCTCAATGCCTGCACTAACGCTACAGCTAAATTAGCCTTCAGCTGCCATAAAAAACAAAACACAAGTGCGCAGAAACTTGTTTTCTTTCTTGTTATAGGAGGACCTACCTACATGCTAACCTTGACTCACTTTTTGGCCTGTGAGTCTACAATATTTACTATCTGGCCCTTTTTACAGAACAAGTTTGCTGCACTCTGCTCCGAACAATATCCAATTTGTCCTGAAAGAGCACCTTGGCACTCTTTTAACTCATTTCTCACCTTGGACAATTTTCCTGACAACTAATACATTCCTTTACCTGACTGGAGATGATTGGTGTTTTGTTTGTTATTATTTGCAATAAAACATTCACACATACTAAGCAAAAATAAATATGGGTTTAAAATGTTTAAAAAAAACAGTGAAGGATAATATGGAGATAGAATTTATGTTTCATGGGCCTGGGAAAGGGTGTTGTTGAGTCATTTATCTCCACTGGGAATCTATCAGCTTTCTTAATAAAATGTGGCTCAAGTTCTTTCTGGAAACCCTGATTTCATTATCAGTTTTGGATGAAACAACCTTGAGCCATTTCCACACCCAGTTGTCTTCACCCAGATATTCTTTTTCTGTGTTCAGTGCTTATCAATGATTATCAACCGTCTCTCCCATAGTCTCTAGCAACAGAGAAATCTTCAAATTGGCTCATATTTGATGAAAATTTCCATAGGCTGGTAAATTAATATTTCTCATGAAAAAAGCCATGGATTCCTGTGAAGTGGGCCTATGAGCCACTACTGGTGGAAACCTTTCTCCAACCTGACGAGAAAGCAAAGGAAAATTTCCAGTAATCATTATGAGAAATATCCAGGACTTGGAGGACATATAGTCAATAGGCATAAAAAGAAAGATCCGAACAGTATCAGAAGAGAAATAAAACTCCATACCATTGATTAAGCCTGAGAATATGAAAGAAACGCTAGATAAAATTAAAGTTAGAAAAGTATCTGGGAAAAAGTTATAATTTTGTCCACAGCATGTCAAACACATGTGAGGATGCAGACACATTCACGTTTAGAAAAATCAAGGTTCGCATCAGCTAAGAAGCAGGATTTTCAAAATGACAGAGTAGGACTCAGCCAGGCCCACTCCTGCACCCTGCGGATACGGGAGAGCAGGAGGCAGTTAACACAGCTGGACTGTGGAGGCCAAGGGCCTGGTTGGGGGTAGGCGCGGAACCCTAGGCAGGACCTCTCCAGGAAGCTTGGGGTGGGGGTGGAGGGCAGGAGCAGCGCGCCCTCCTGGGACCAGGGGCTCGCCTCAGACAGCAGCCCGGTTTCCGTAGTGTAGTGGTTATCACGTTCGCCTCACACGCGAAAGGTCCCCGGTTCGAAACCGGGCGGGAACATCTCCTTTTGCCGGAAAGGGCGATCGCCGCGGGCCACGGGCGCTGCGAGCCCGGCCCGCCAGCTGCCCCTCCCTCTGCCACAGAGACTCAGGTTCCCGCAGGCCGTCGGGACACTCGGCAGCCGGTCTCGCCGTCGGCCCCCATCCCGCTGGGCACCGCGCCGCAGAGGCCCAGTCCGGCTCCTTTACATCGGCGCGCCCCTCGGGCAGCGGGGCACTGCCCGGGGAGTTTTGCTCCGCGAATGGTGCGGGCCAGCGCCCCGCACCGTCGCAACGCGTGAGGCCGGGCGCTCCAGGCCCTGGGGTGCCGCGTGGGCCGC
>NW_004567127.1:1355069-1355777 GCF_000260355.1 Condylura cristata | reverse complement strand
CGGCCGGACCGCTCTTGGCGCCCGCCCAGGTGCTTGGTGCGCGCGGCTTCCGCTCCTCGGCGCAAGGCCGCAGAAGCCGCTCGTGGCCCAGGTGAGGCTAAGGCTAAGGGGTGCAGCAGCGGCCGCGTTTTTAATCCCTCAGCCGGCAGCGGGGAAACCTGGGGACGCCGCAGGGTTTTTAAGCCCATGGCCTAAGCGACCCACCTTTTCCCTCGAGGTAAAGCAGAACGCCCATCCTCCCTGGCCCCCACCGTCTACATCCCGACTCCCGTCTGCTGGCAAAGGTTCAAAAGCCACTTGCCGTGCACCCCAGGGCCAGCTGACGCGCACCGCGCCGGCGTCTGGTCTTGGGAACTAGCGAGCGAGCCCTGCAGCCGGGTAAGTCCCCCGCAGCACCGCGCGGGCCGGGGGAGCCCGCCCGCCGTCGCTGCCCGGCGCTCTGGAAGGCCTGGGCGCTGCGTCGTCGCCGCACAGGCCGAGAGGAGCGCGGCCTCAGGCCCAAGTGCTCCGAATGGAGACCGGCTAGAATCACTCGCGGGGCGAAGAGGGGTGCGGAGTCGCCAGCGTGGCGGTCGCCCGCGAGGCACGCACACAGCTGCCCCGAGGGCGCGAGCCACCGTGGGCACAACCGCTATCGCCAGCCAGTGACTGCCGGCGCCGTCATGAGACACCACCCGCGTGCCGTGTGGCAAAAGCAGGGCGAAGCGC
>NW_004567127.1:1352831-1353714 GCF_000260355.1 Condylura cristata | reverse complement strand
AGGGTAGAGAGCGGCAAAAAGATTTCCCTGACCGGGAATCGAACCCGGGCCGCGGCGGTGAAAGCGCCGAATCCTAGCCACTAGACCACCAGGGAGCCGGCGGGGGTCCGGCTGCCCGCGTTTCTGGAAATCCAAGGGAGCCGGGGGAACACCACGTCGGCGCACCCCAGGGAAAGTACGTTCTGGGCCGCTGTCTTCGGAACCGTGGGTCCCTGAAACCGCCCACCTCCCGTCTCGGGATGGGTGGGGAGCACCGCGCGACCGTGCAGGAGCGACGCCCGTCTGCTCTGGTCGAGGGCGGGATGTGGGCGATGCTCTGCCGGGAGGGAGCGGAGTCTGAGCCGCACGCGACCTCACCCGCAGGAAGCTGGGGAGAAGCAAAGGCGAAGCGCGGGGACAGTGATCCACACTGGTACAAAGGCTGCCGAGGGCGAGGGCCAGGGCCAGGGCCAGGGCGGTGAGGCCGACGCAGACGCCGACGCCGCCCGAGAGCGCGGGGTTCGCATGGCCGCGCGCGTCCCAGCAAAAGGTCCAGGCGGACGCGGACCGCACCGTTGGGTGGGTGCGGAGGCCCCTGGGCGCCGGGCGCCGGGCGCGTGGCGCTCTCGGCCAAGAAAAGGAGGAGGCGCGCGCCGGGGAGCGCCCGCCGCGGGCTGGTGCCGTGACTCGGATTCGAACCGAGGTTGCTGCGGCCACAACGCAGAGTACTGACCACTATACGATCACGGCGCGCCACGCGCCCGGCGCCGACGGCCCGCGCGCCCCGCGCCTCCTCTTGGTCCCGGAGCCCTGTCCGCAGGCCTGGCCCTCGCTGCCGGGGCGCCGCCCGGGGTTTCCTCCTGCCGCGCATTCGCAGCCGTCGGCGGGCGCGCGGTCTCCGGCT
>NW_004567127.1:1349457-1351581 GCF_000260355.1 Condylura cristata | reverse complement strand
CTCCGCGGCCCACGCGGCACCCCAGGGCCTGGAGCGCCCGGCCTCACGCGTTGCGACGGTGCGGGGCGCTGGCCCGCACCATTCGCGGAGCAAAACTCCCCGGGCAGTGCCCCGCTGCCCGAGGGGCGCGCCGATGTAAAGGAGCCGGACTGGGCCTCTGCGGCGCGGTGCCCAGCGGGATGGGGGCCGACGGCCTGCGGGAACCTGAGTCTCTGTGGCAGAGGGAGGGGCAGCTGGCGGGCCGGGCTCGCAGCGCCCGTGGCCCGCGGCGATCGCCCTTTCCGGCAAAAGGAGATGTTTCCGCCCGGTTTCGAACCGGGGACCTTTCGCGTGTGAGGCGAACGTGATAACCACTACACTACGGAAACCGGGCTGCCGTCTGAGGCGAGCCCCTGGTCCCAGGAGGGCGCGCTGCTCCTGCCTCCGGGCATACTGTCCCCTGGTCTCCCCGGTCAGGTTCAGCTGTGAGAAGCGCGGTCCTGGAGAGGTCCTGTTCAGGGTTCTGCGCCTACCGCCAACCAGGCCTTTAGCCCCCACATTCCTGCCGCGGAGCAGACCTTGGGGTTCGCCTTTGGCGCGCAAATGTGCTTGCAGGATTCCGGCTCCCTCAGGGCCACGCGCTGCTCCGCGGAGTCTGAGCTCGTGGGCGACCCCTCGCGCAACAGTTCGGACGCCGCGTTCATGCGCTCAGTCTCCTAAGATTTGAGTGGGTGCTGGCCACCCTTTTGGCCTGGCTTGTATGGGTGTGAAGTCTACCAGGGACTCGAGGGCCTTTGACCACCCTCGGGCGCGCTGACCTGCGCGTCTTTCCTCGCACCCTCTCTCCGCGCCTCTTTGGTGTCCTTTGGGCCACTGGGGTCTCTCCAGGTCCCAGCTCAGGATTTAAAGACATCGACAGACACCTGCTCCCCGACCCTGCTCGCGTGCCCAGGTTTAGCTAGGCCGGGCCTGGAGCCATCTAAAGCGGGCGCACAAAACTGTTTTCCAGTGGCGGGAGCCAAGGGCAGGGCTGGGGAGAGACAGAGCCGGTGTCCGAGTCTCCGCCTGGCCGGGCCACCTTGGACTGTCTGCACATGCTCGCTTGCTGCTCCACCCGAGGAGGCTGGTGGTGACACAAGCTGACCCCAGCCACAACCAACGATGCCCTTCAGTATTCAGAAAAACGTGAACAAATGAAAACCTAGAAAAGCAGAAGATTAAAGTTGTTTTTTTTCCTTCCATTTTCGTGCACGGGATTCCTGTCCACGTTTCTCGAATTGTAATTTAACACAACCACTTTCCTAATATGTTTAGTTTTTCACAAAATTGAAAGTAGAGCTCTCCTGTTAGCTAGTAACATTAATCCTCTGTGTTTACATCTCAAGAAGAATGTATGCTCGCATCCCAAAAGTCTACAGAGGAGTTCACAGCAAGTTCGTTTATAGTAGGAAAAGGATGGATGGAAGCCATAATAAGCCCAGCAAGCGTTGAGGCCATAATGTGGAGTGTCCTCTAATGGACACAGTGCTCTGCGACCCAGCCCAGCCAAGCGTGGCTAGGGCGGAACACTGCCACCCCAACAGCACATCCAGCACAGGATGCTCAGAAATGAGTGAATCTTCCCAAAGCTTATTTCTGCAGAATAAGCGTGTCAGAACAATGGCCTTATTTGATAGGGGAAATGTTTTAGGCCAAGTTCAGGGAAACTCCTGTTGTCTGCCTCTGAAGCTGGGGCTTGTGTGTTTGGGTCTTCAGCGGCGCCTTGCTTCTCACCTGCTGCCCCCGACCGGCCCAGGGCTGCCACCTGCCCTGTCCACCCGCTGAGGAGCCTCTGGTGCTGTTACGGAAACCGTTTCCTCTGGCGGAAGACTAAAGTAGTTTTGCCTCAAGTAAGAGCATTAAAAATAATCATCAGTTGAATCCTCGGAATCCAAAACTCACTCAGGGAGAGACATTCAAGAGCCACAAGTTCAAGAGCTGCGCACGCAGAGAGATTGCCCAGGACCAGCGGTCAGCGGCGCCTCCAGCTGGCGGCCGCCCTCACTCGCCTGACCAGCGGCGCGAGGGCTGCCTCTTGCCGGTGCCGCTAGGCCGGGCCGCGGCGGTCGCTGCCTTTCCTCGGGCCGCCCGCCCGCCCCCCGCTCC